>NC_133134.1:83294248-83594248 GCF_048418815.1 Hemitrygon akajei
TAATGTGCCCGCAAAGTTTGCGAGGGCCCCTTCAATAGGGCCCGGTCTCTCAGTGTCAAAAAGCTGTCCTTCCCCACAGATCCTTTATATTGTTGTGCTGTCTACACTTCAGTAAACATAAACAATGACTTCTCTCACCCCGGTTAATCTCCCTTCTCCCCTCTCTCATCGGACAGAAGATAGACAACACTGAAAGGAGGTACCGTTCGGCTCAAGGACAGGTTCCTCAGAATCACGGTTATAAAACTTTTGCACATTCCTCAAGTACAATAAAAACCGACTTTTGACTTCACAATCAACCTCATAATGACCTTGCAATTTACCGATTACCTATACTGCACTGTGTCCATACAGTAACTCGATATTCTGCATTCTGTAATTGTTTACTTGTGTGATGAAATTATCTGTATGGTAAAACAAAGTTTTCACTATACCCGGTACATGTGACAATAATAAACGAATGCCATTGCCAAGTTTCATTGCGTCCCCACCACGTGTCCAGTGTTGTTTCCACATGGCAGGCAGTGTCTTTGCACTTGGTAAGACTTTGTGCATCAGCTTAAATTGTGTTGATCTTCACTGTCCTTCAGTGACTCACACAGCATGGACAACGCCATCAGGCCATCGTGTCAACGCACACCAAGAGGCCGAACAATGCTAATCCCATTTGCCAGCATTAGGCCCCTATCGTAAACCATTCCTATCCCTGTACCGGTCAGTATCCCTCTAAACCTTTCCTATCCGTGTACCTGTCCATATCCCTCTAAACGTTTCCAGTCCGTGTACCTGTCCATATCCCTCTAAACCTTTCCTATTCGTGTACCTGTCCGTATCCCTCTGAACCTTTCCTATCCGTGAACCTGTCTGTATCCCTCTAAACCTTTCCTATCCGTGTAACTGTCCGTATCCCTCTGAACCTTTCCTATCCGTGTCCCTGTCCGTATCCCTCTAAATCGTTCCTATCCGTGTACCTATCCCTATCCCTCTAAACCTTTCCTATCCGTGTACCTGTCCATATCCCTCTAAACCTTTCCTGTCCGTGTACCTGTCCGTATCCCTCTAAAACTTTCCTATCCATGTACCTATCCCTATCCCTCTAAACATTTCCTATCCGTGTACCTGTCCGTATCCCTCTAAACCTTCCCTATCCGTGTACCTGTCCGTATCCCTCTAAACCTTTCCTATCCGTGAACCTGTCCGTATCCCTCTAAAACTTTCCTATCCGTGTACCTGTCCATATTCCTCTAAACCTTTCCTATCTGTGTAGCTGTCCGTATCCCTCTAAACCATTCATATCCGTGTACCTGTCCATATCTCTCTAAACCTGTCCTATCCGTGTACCTGTCCGTATCCCTGTAAACCTTTCCTATCCGTGTACCTGTCCGTATCCCTGTAAACCTTTCCTTTCCGTGTACCTATCCGTATCCCTCTAAACCTTTCCTATCCGTGTACCTGTCTGTATCCCTCTAAACCTTTCCTATCCGTGTACCTGTCTGTATCCCTCTAAACCATTCCGATCTGTGTACCTGTCCGTATCCATCTCACCCTTTCCTATCCGTGTACCTGTTCGTATCCCTCTGAACCTTTCCTATCCGTGTACCTGTCCGTATCCCTCTGAACCTTTCCTATCCGTGTACCTGTCCGTATCCCTCTAAACCCTTCCCATACGTGTACCTGTCCGTATCCCTCTAAATCTTTCCTATCTGTGTGCCTGTCCGTATCACTCTAAACCTTTCCTATCTGTGTCCCTGCCCATATCCCTCTAAACCTTTCCTATCCGTGTACCTGCCCATATCCCTCTAAACCTTTCCTATCCGTGTACCTGTCCGTGTCCCTCTAAACCTTTCCTATCCGTGTAACTGTCCGTATCCCTCTGAACCTTTCCTATCCGTGTCCCTGTCCGTATCCCTCTAAATCGTTCCTATCCGTGTACCTATCCCTATCCCTCTAAACCTTTCCTATCCGTGTACCTGTCCATATCTCTCTAAACCTGTCCTATCCGTGTACCTGTCCGTATCCCTGTAAACCTTTCCTATCCGTGTACCTGTCCGTATCCCTGTAAACCTTTCCTTTCCGTGTACCTATCCCTATCCCTCTAAACCTTTCCTATCCGTGTACCTGTCTGTATCCCTCTAAACCTTTCCTATCCGTGTACCTGTCTGTATCCCTCTAAAACATTCCGATCCGTGTACCTGTCCGTATCCATCTCACCCTTTCCTATCCGTGTACCTGTTCGTATCCCTCTGAACCTTTCCTATCCTTGTACCTGTCCGTATCCCTCTGAACCTTTCCTATCCGTGTACCTGTCCGTATCCCTCTAAACCCTTCCCATACGTGTACCTGTCCGTATCCCTCTAAATCTTTCCTATCTGTGTGCCTGTCCGTATCACTCTAAACCTTTCCTATCGGTGTCCCTGCCCATATCCCTCTAAACCTTTCCTATCCGTGTACCTATCCGTATCCCTGTAAAACTTTCCTATCCGTGTACCTGTCCGTATCCCTCTAAACCATTCATATCCGTGTACCTGTCCAAATCTCTCTAAACCTGTCGTATCCGTGTATCTGTCCGTATCCCTCTAAACCTATCCTATCCGTGTACCTGTCCGTATCCTTCTAAAACTTTCCTATCCGTGTACCTGTCCATATCCCTCTAAACTTTCCTATCCGTGTACCTAACCCTATCCCTCTAAACCTTTTCTATCCGTGTACCTGTCCATATCCCTCTAAACCTTTCCTATCCGTGTACCTGTCCATATCCCTCTAAACATGTCCTATCCGTGTACCTATCCCTATCCCTCTAAACCTTTCCTATCCGTATACCTGTCCGTATCCCTCTAAACCTTTCCTATCCGTGTACCTGTCCGTATCCCTCTAAACCTTTCCTATCCGTGTACCTGTCCATATCCCTCTAAACCTTTCCTATCTGTGTACCTGTCCATATCCCTCTAAACCTTTCCTATCCGTGTATCTATCCGTATCCCTCTAAACATTTCCTATCCGTATACGTGTCCGTATCCCTCTAAACCTTTCCTATCTGTGTACCTGTCCATATCCCTCTAAATCTTTCCTATCCATGTACCTATCCCTATCCCTCTAAACCTTTCCTATCCGTGTCCCTGTCCATATCTGTCTAAACCTTTCCTATCCGTGTACCTGTCCATATCCCTCTAAACCTTTCCTATCCGTGTACCTGTCCGTATCCCTCTAAACCTTTCCTATCCGTGTACCTATCCCCATCCCTCTAAACCTTTCCTGTCCGTGTACCTGTCCATATCCCTCTAAACATTCCCTATCCGTGTACCTGTCCGTATCCTTCTAAAACTTTCCTATCCGTGTACCTGTCCGTATCCCTCTAAACCTTTCCTATCCGTGTACCTATCCCTATCCCTCTAAACCTTTCCCATCCGTGTACCTGTCTGTATCCCTCTAAACCTTTCCTATCCGTGTACCTGTCCGTATCCCTCTAAACCTTTCCTATCCGTGTACCTGTCTGTATCCCTCTAAACCTTTCCTATCCGTGTACCTGTCTGTATCCCTCTAAACCTTTCCTATCCGTGTACCTGTCTGTATCCCTCTAAACCATTCCGATCCGTGTACCTGTCCGTATCCATCTCACCCTTTCCTATCCGTGTACCTGTTCGTATCCCTCTGAACATTTCCTATCCGTGTACCTGTCCATATCCCTCTAAACCTTTCCTATCCATGTACCTGTCCATATCCCTCTAAACATGTCCTATCCGTGTACCTATCCCTATCCCTCTAAACCTTTCCTATCCGTATACCTGTCCGTATCCCTCTAAACCTTTCCTATCCGTGTACCTGTCCATATCCCTCTAAACCTTTCCTATCCGTGTACCTGTCCATATCCCTCTAAACCTTTCCTATCCGTGTACCTGTCCATATCCCTCTAAACCTTTCCTATCCGTGTATCTATCCGTATCCCTCTAAACATTTCCTATCCGTATACCTGTCCGTATCCCTCTAAACCTTTCCTATCTGTGTACCTGTCCATATCCCTCTAAATCTTTCCTATCCATGTACCTATCCCTATCCCTCTAAACCTTTCCTATCCATGTACCTATCCGTATCCCTCTAAACCTTTCCTATCCGTCTACCTGTCCATATCCCTCTAAACCTTTCCTATCCGTGTACCTGTCCGTATCCCTCTAAACCTTTCCTATCCGTGTACCTATCCCTATCCTTCTAAACCTTTCCCATCCATGTACCTGTCCGTATCCCTCTAAACCATTCCTATCCGTGTACCTGTCCGTATCCCTCTAAACCTTTCCTATCCCTGTACCTGTCTGTATCCCTCTAAACCTTTCCTATCTGTGTACCTGTCCGTATCCCTCTAAATCGTTCCTATCCGTGTACCTATCCCTATCCCTCTAAACCTTTCCTATCCGTGTACCTGTCCATATCCCTCTAAACCTTTCCTGTCCGTGTACCTGTCCGTATCCCTCTAAAACTTTCCTATCCATGTACCTATCCCTATCCCTCTAAACCTTTCCTATCCGTGAACCTGTCCGTATCCCTCTAAACCTTTCCTATCCCTGTACCTGTCTGTATCCCTCTAAATCTTTCCTATCCATGTACCTATCCCTATCCCTCTAAACCTTTCCTATCCGTGTCCCTGTACATATCTGTCTAAACCTTTCCTATCCGTGTACCTGTCCATATCCCTCTAAACCTTTCCTATCCGTGTACCTGTCCGTATCCCTCTAAACCTTTCCTGTCCGTGTACATGTCCATATCCCTCTAAACATTCCCTATCCGTGTACCTGTCCGTATCCTTCTAAAACTTTCCTATCCGTGTACCTGTCCGTATCCCTCTAAACCGTTCCTATCCGTGTACCTATCCCTATCCCTCTAAACCTTTCCCATCCGTGTACCTGTCCGTATCCCTCTAAACCTTTCCTATCCGTGTACCTGTCCGTATCCCTCTAAACCTTTCCTATCCGTGTACATGTCCGTATCCCTCTAAACCTTTCCCATCCATGTACCTGTCCGTATCCCTCTAAACCATTCCTATCCGTGTACCTGTCCGTATCCCTCTAAACCTTTCCTATCCCTGTACCTGTCTGTATCCCTCTAAACCTTTCCTATCTGTGTACCTGTCCGTATCCCTCTAAATCGTTCCTATCCGTGTACCTATCCCTATCCCTCTAAACCTTTCCTATCCGTGTACCTGTCCATATCCCTCTAAACCTTTCCTGTCCGTGTACCTGTCCGTATCCCTCTAAAACTTTCCTATCCATGTACCTATCCCTATCCCTCTAAACCTTTCCTATCCGTGTACCTGTCCATATCCCTCTAAACCTTTCCTATCTGTGTAGCTGTCCGTATCCTCTAAACCATTCATATCCGTGTACCTGTCCATATCTCTCTAAACCTGTCCTATCCGTGTACCTGTCCGTAACCGTGTAAACCTTTCCTATCCGTGTACCAGTCCGTATCCCTCTAAACCTTTCCTATCCGTGTACCTATCCGTATCCCTCTAAACCTTTCATATCCGTGTACCTATCCCTATCCCTCTAAAACTTTCCTATCCGTGTTCCTGTCCGTATCCCTCTAAACCTTTCCTATCCGTGTACCTGTCCATATCCCTCTAAACCTTTCATATCCGTGTACCTCTCCCTATCCCTCTAAACCTTTCCTATCTGTGTACCTATCCCTATCCCTCTAAACCTTTCCTATCCGTGTACCTGTCCGTATCCCTCTAAACCTTTCCTATCCGTGTACCTGTCCATATCCCTCTAAACCTTTCCTATCCGTGTACCTGTCCATATCCCTCTAAACCTTTCCTATCCGTGTACCTGTCCATATCCCTCTAAACCTTTCCTATCTGTGTACCTGTCCATATCCCTCTAAATCTTTCCTATCCATGTACCTATCCCTATCCCTCTAAACCTTTCCTATCCGTGTCCCTGTCCATATCCGTCAAAACCTTTCCTATCCGTGTACCTGTCCATATCCCTCTAAACCTTTCCTATCTGTGTACCTGTCCGTATCCCTCTAAACATTCCCTATCCGGGTACCTGTCCGTATCCTTCTAAAACTTTCCTATCCGTGTACCTGTCCATATCCCTCTAAACCTTTCCTATCCGTGTACCAATCCCTATCCCTCTAAACCTTTCCCATCCGTGTACCTGTCCGTATCCCTCTAAACCTTTCCTATCCGTGTACCTGTCTGTATCCCTCTAAACCTTTCCTATCCGTGTACCTGTCTGTATCCCTCTAAACCATTCCGATCCGTGTACCTGTCCGTATCCATCTCACCCTTTCCTATCCGTGTACCTGTTCGTATCCCTCTGAACCTTTCCTATCCGTGTAGCTGTCCGTATCCCTCTGAACCTTTCCTCTCCGTGTACCTGTCCGTATCCCTCTAAACCCTTCCCATACGTGTACCTGTCCGTATCCCTCTAAATCTTTCCTATCTGTGTGCCTGTCCGTATCACTCTAAACCTTTCCTATCTGTGTCCCTGCCCATATCCCTCTAAACCTTTCCTATCCGTGTACCTGCCCATATCCCTCTAAACCTTTCCTATCCGTGTACATATCCGTATCCCTGTAAAACTTTCCTATCCGTGTACCTATCCCTATCCCTCTAAACCTTTCCTGTCCATGTACCTGTCCATATCCCTCTAAACATTCCCTATCCGTGTACCTCCCCGTATCCCTCTAAACCTTTCCTATCCGTGTACCTCTCCGTATCCCTCTAAACCTTTCCTATCCATGTACCTATCCGTATCCCTCTAAACCTTTCCTATCCGTCTACCTGTCCATATCCCTCTAAACCTTTCCTATCCGTGTACCTGTCCGTATCCCTCTAAACCTTTCCTATCCGTGTACCTATCCCTATCCTTCTAAACCTTTCCCATCCGTGTACATCATCCGTGGTGATGTTGGAGTCGAGGGTGTGATGGAATGGGAGGTGATGTTGGAGTAGGGGTGGTGTTGGACTGTATGCGTTGTTGGAGTCGGTGTGGGGTTTGACGGGATGTGATATTGGAGTAGGGGGTAGGGTTTGGACGGGAGGTGCTGTTGGAGTAGGGTTGTGTTTGGACTGAGATGATGTTGGAGTAGAAGTGGGGTTGGACAGGAGGTGTTGTTGGAGTAGGGGTCGGGTTGGACGGGAGGTGATGTTGGAGTTGGGGTGGGGTTGGATGGGAGGTGCTATTGGAGTTGGGGTGTAGTTGGACTGGAGGTGCTGTTGGAGTTGGGGTGTGGTTGGACGGGAGGTGATGTTGGAGTAGGGGTCTTGTTGGCCGGGAGGTGATGTTGGAGTAGGGAGTATGGTTGGAAGGGAGATGTTGTTGGAGTTGGCATGGGGTTGGACTGGAGGTGCTGTTGGAGTAGGGGTGGAGTTGGAGTGGAGGTGCTGTTGGAGTATTGGTTGGTTTGGACGTGAGGTGAAGTTGGAGTAGGGGTTGTGTTGGACGGAGGTGATGTTGGAGTAGGGGTGGGGCTGGACGGAGGTGATGTTGATGTAAGGGTGGGGTTGGACAGGAGGTGTTGTTGGAGTACGGGTGGGGTTGGACGGAGGTGCTGTTGGAGTGGGGGTGGGGTTGGACAGGAGGTGCTGTTGGATTTGGGGTGTGGTTGGACAGGAGGTGATGTTGGAGTTGGCATGTGGTTGGACGGGAGGTGATGTTGGAGTTGGGGTGTGGTTGGACGGGAGATGATGTTGGAGTTGGGGTGTGGTTGGACGGGTGGTTATGTTGGAGTTGGGGTGTGGTTGGACGGGAGGTGATGTTGGAGTAGGGGTCTTATTGGACGGGAGGTGATGTTGGAGTAGGGAGTATTGTTGGAAGGGAGATGTTGTTGGAGTTGGCATGGGGTTGGACGGGAGGTGCTGTTGGATTAGGGGTGGGGTTGGACGGAGATGATGTTGGAGTAGAGGGTGTGGTGGAATGGGAGGTGTTTTTGGAGTAGGGGTGTTGTTGGACGGGAGGTGATGTTGGAGTTGGGGTGGGTTTGGACGGGAGTTGCTGTTGGATTTGGGGTGTGGTTGGACGGGAGGTGATGTTGGAGTTCAGGTGTGGTTGGACGGGATGTGATGTTGGAGTAGGGGTCTTGTTGGACGGGAGGTGATGTTGGAGTAGGGAGTATGGTTGGAAGGGAGATGTTGTTGGAGTTGGCATGGGGTTGGACGGGTGGTGCTGTTGGATTAGGGGTGGGGTTGGACGGAGATGATGTTGGAGTAGATGTGGGGCTGGACGGGAAGTGATGTTGGAGTAGGGTGTGTGGTTGGACGAGATGTGCTGTTGGAGTATGTGTGTGATTAGACGGGAGGAGCTGTTGGCGTAGGGGTGTGTTTGGACGGGATGTTATGTTGGAGCAGGGCGTGGGGTTGGACGGGAGGTGATGTTGTTGTAGGGGTTGCAGTTGGATGGCAGGTGAAGTTGGAGTTGGGGTGGGGTTGGACAGGAGGTGCTGTTGGAATAGCGGGTGGGGTTGGACGGAGGTGCTTTTGGAGTAGGGGTGGGGTTGGACGGGAGGTGATGTTGGAGTAGGCGTGGAGTTGGATGGCAGGTGAAGTTGGAGTTGGGGTGGGGTTGGACAGGAGGTGCTGTTGGATTTGGGGTGTGGTTGGACGGGAGGTGATGTTGGAGTTGGCATGTGGTTGGACGGGAGGTGATGTTGGAGTTGGGGTGTGGTTGGACGGGAGATGATGTTGGAGTTGGGGTGTGGTTGGACGGGTGGTTATGTTGGAGTTGGGGTGTGATTGGACGGGAGGTGATGTTGGAGTAGGGGTCTTATTGGATGGGAGGTGATGTTGGAGTAGGGAGTATGGTTGGAAGGGAGATGTTGTTTGAGTTGGCATGGGGTTGTACGGGAGTTGTTGTTGGACTTGGGGTGTGGTTGGATGGGAGGTGATGTTGGAGTTGGGGTGGGGTTGGCCGGGAGCTGCTTTTGGAGCTGGGGTGTGGTTGGACGGGAGGTGATGTTGGAGTAGAGGGTGTGATGGAATGGGAGGTGATATTGGAGTAGGGGTGGTGTTGTACTGTATGCGTTGTTGGAGTTGGTGTGGGGTTTGACGGGATGTTATGTTGGAGTAGGGGGTGGGGTTTGGATGGGAGGTGCTGTTGGAGTAGGGTTGTGTTTGGAATGAGATGATGTTGGAGTAGAGGTGGGGTTGGTCAGGAGGTATTGTTGGAGTAGGGGTGGGGTTGGACGGGTGTGCTGTTGGAGTAGGGGTGTGGTTGGACGGGAGGTGATGTTGGAGTCGGGGTGTGGTTGGACGGGAGGTGATGCTGGAGTAGGGGTTGGGTTGGACGGGAGTTGTTGTTGGACTTGGGGTGTGGTTGGACGGGAGGTGGTGTTGGAGTTGGGGTGGGGTTGGCCAGGTGGTGCTTTTGGAGCCGGGGTGTGGTTGGACGGGAGGTGATGTTGGAGTAGAGGGTGTGATGGAATGGGAGGTGATGTTGGAGTAGGGGTGTGTTTGGACGGGAGGTGCTGTTGGAGTTGGGGTGTGGTTGGAGGGGAGGTGATGTTGGAGTTGGGGTGTGGTTGGACGGGAGGTGCTGTTGGAGTTGGGGTGTGGTTGGATGGGAGATGATGTTGGAGTTGGGGTGTGGTTGGACGGGAGGTGATGTTGGAGTTGGGGTGTGGTTGGACGGGAGATGATGTTGGAGTTGGGGTGTGGTTGGACGGGTGGTTATGTTGGAGTTGGGGTGTGGTTGGACGGGAGGTGATGTTGGAGTAGGGGTCTTATTGGACGGGAGGTGATGTTGGAGTAGGGAGTATTGTTGGAAGGGAGATGTTGTTGGAGTTGGCATGGGGTTGGACGGGAGGTGCTGTTGGATTAGGGGTGGGGTTGGACGGAGATGATGTTGGAGTAGAGGGTGTGGTGGAATGGGAGGTGTTTTTGGAGTAGGGGTATTGTTGGACGGGAGGTGATGTCGGAGTTGGGGTGGGTTTGGACGAGAGTTGCTGTTGGATTTGGGGTGTGGTTGGACGGGAGGTGATGTTGGAGTTGAGGTGTGGTTGGACGGGATGTGATGTTGGAGTAGGGGTCTTGTTGGACGGGAGGTGATGTTGGAGTAGGGAGTATGGTTGGAAGGGAGATGTTGTTGGAGTTGGCATGGGGTTGGACGGGTGGTGCTGTTGGATTAGGGGTGGGGTTGGACGGAGATGATGTTGGAGTAGATGTGGGGCTGGACGGGAAGTGATGTTGGAGTAGGGTGTGTGGTTGGACGAGATGTGCTGTTGGAGTATGTGTGTGATTAGACGGGAGGAGCTGTTGGCGTAGGGGTGTGTTTGGACGGGATGTTATGTTGGAGCAGGGCGTGGGGTTGGACGGGAGGTGATGTTGTTGTAGGGGTTGCAGTTGGACAGGAGGTGCTGTTGGAGTAGTGTTGTGATTGAACTGAGATGATGTTGGAGTAGAGGTGGGGTTGGACGGGAGGTGATGTTGGAGTAGGGGGTGGGGTTGGACGGGAGGTGCTGTTGGAGTAGGGGTGGAGTTGGAGCGGAGGTGCTGTTGGAGTATTGGTTGGTTTGGACGTGAGGTGAATTTGGAGTAGGGGTTGTGTTGGACGGAGGTGATGTTGGAGTAGGGGTGGGGCTGGACGGAGGTGATGTTGATGTAAGGGTGGGGTTGGACAGGAGGTGTTGTTGGAGTACGGGTGGGGTTGGACAGAGGTGCTGTTGGAATAGCGGGTGGGGTTGGACGGAGGTGCTTTTGGAGTAGGGGTGGGGTTGGACGGGAGGTGCTGTTGGATTTGGGGTGTGGTTGGACGGGAGGTGATGTTGGAGTTGGCATGTGGTTGGACGGGAGGTGATGTTGGAGTTGGGGTGTGGTTGGACGGGAGATGATGTTGGAGTTGGGGTGTGGTTGGACGGGTGGTTATGTTGGAGTTGGGGTGTGATTGGACGGGAGGTGATGTTGGAGTAGGGGTCTTATTGGATGGGAGGTGATGTTGGAGTAGGGAGTATGGTTGGAAGGGAGATGTTGTTTGAGTTGGCATGGGGTTGGACGGGAGGTGCTGTTGGATTAGGGGTGGGGTTGGACGGAGATGATGTTGGAGTAGGGGTTGGGTTGTACGGGAGTTGTTGTTGGACTTGGGGTGTGGTTGGATGGGAGGTGATGTTGGAGTTGGGGTGGGGTTGGCCGGGAGCTGCTTTTGGAGCTGGGGTGTGGTTGGACGGGAGGTGATGTTGCAGTAGAGGGTGTGATGGAATGGGAGGTGATGTTGGAGTAGGGGTGGTGTTGTACTGTATGCGTTGTTGGAGTTGGTGTGGGGTTTGACGGGATGTTATGTTGGAGTAGGGGGTGGGGTTTGGATGGGAGGTGCTGTTGGAGTAGGGTTGTGTTTGGAATGAGATGATGTTGGAGTAGAGGTGGGGTTGGTCAGGAGGTATTGTTGGAGTAGGGGTGGGGTTGGACGGGTGTGCTGTTGGAGTAGGGGTGTGGTTGGACGGGAGGTGATGTTGGAGTCGGGGTGTGGTTGGACGGGAGGTGATGCTGGAGTAGGGGTTGGGTTGGACGGGAGTTGTTGTTGGACTTGGGGTGTGGTTGGACGGGAGGTGGTGTTGGAGTTGGGGTGGGGTTGGCCAGGTGGTGCTTTTGGAGCTGGGGTGTGGTTGGACGGGAGGTGATGTTGGAGTAGAGGGTGTGATGGAATGGGAGGTGATGTTGGAGTAGGGGTGTGTTTGGACGGGAGGTGCTGTTGGAGTTGGGGTGTGGTTGGAGGGGAGGTGATGTTGGAGTTGGGGTGTGGTTGGACGGGAGGTGCTGTTGGAGTTGGGGTGTGGTTGGATGGGAGATGATGTTGGAGTTGGGGTGTGGTTGGACGGGTGGTTATGTTGGAGTTGGGGTGTGATTGGACGGGAGGTGATGTTGGAGTAGGGGTCTTATTGGATGGGAGGTGATGTTGGAGTAGGGAGTATGGTTGGAAGGGAGATGTTGTTTGAGTTGGCATGGGGTTGGACGGGAGGTGCTGTTGGATTAGGGGTGGGGTTGGATGGAGATGATGTTGGAGTAGATGTGGGGCTGGACGGGAGGTGATGTTGGAGTAGGGTGTGTGGTTGGACGGGATGTTATGTTGGAGTAGGGCGTGGGTTTGGACGGGATGTGATGTTGTTGTAGGAGGTGTAGTTGGACGGGATGTGCTGTTGGAGTATGTGTGGGATTAGACGGGAGGAGCTGTTGAAGTAGGGGTGTGTTTGGACTGAGATGATGTTGGAGTAGAGGTGGGGTTGGACGGGAGGTGATGTTGGAGTAGGGGGTGTGGTTGGTCGGGAGGTGCTGTTGGAGTAGGCATGGAGTTGGACGGGAGGTGCTGTTGGAGTATTGGTTGGGTTGGACGTGAGGTGAAATTGGAGTAGGGGTTGGGTTGGACGGAGGTGATGTTGGTGTAGGGGTGGGGCTGGATGGAGGTGATGTTGGTGTAGGGGTGGGGTTGGACAGGAGGTGTTGTTGGAGTAGGGGTGGGGTTGGATGGAGGTGCTATTGGAGTAGGGGTGGGGTTGGACAGAAGGTGATGTTGGAGTAGGCATGGAGTTGGATGGCAGGTGAAGTTGAAGTTGGGGTGGGGTTGGACGTAGATGATGTTGGAGTAGAGGTAGGGTTGGACGGGAGGTGATGTTGGAGTTGGGGTGTGGTTGGACGGGAGATGATGTTGGAGTACGGGGCGTCGCTAGACGGGAGGTGTTGTTGGAGTAGGGGTGGGGTTGGAATGGAGGTGTTATTGGAGTAGGGGACGGGGTTGGACGGGAGGTGATGTTGGAGTCGGGGTGTGGTTGGACGGGAGGTGATGTTGGAGTTGGGGTGGGGTTGGACGTAGATGATGTTGGAGTAGAGGTAGGGTTGGACGGGAGGTGATGTTGGAGTCGAGGTGTGGTTGGACGGGAGATGATGTTGGAGTATGGGGCGTCGCTAGATGGGAGGTGTTGTTGGAGTTGGGGTGGGGTTGGAATGGAAGTGTTATTGGAGTAGGGGACGGGGTTGGACGGGAGGTGATGTTGGAGTCGGGTTGTGGTTGGACGGGAGGTGATGTTGGAGTAGGGGTTGGGTTGTACGGGAGTTGTTGTTGGACTTGGGGTGTGGTTGGACGGGAGGTGATGTTGGAGTTGGGGTGGGGTTGGCCGGGAGGTGCTTTTGGAGCTGGGGTGTGGTTGGACGGGAGGTGATGTTGGAGTTGGTGTGTGGTTGGACGGGAGGTGATGTTGGAGTTGGGGTGTGGTTGGAGGGGAGGTGATGTTGGAGTTGGGGTGTGGTTGGACGGGAGGTGATGTTGGAATTGGGGTGTGGTTGGACGGGAGGTGATGTTGGAGTTGGGGTGGTGTTGGACGGAGGTGATGTTGGAGTCGAGGGTGTGATGGAATGGGAGGTGATGTTGGAGTAGGGGTGTTGTTGGACGAAGTTATGTAGGAGTAGGGGTGGTGTTGTACTGTATGCGTTGTTGGAGTTGGTGTGGGGTTTGACGGGATGTTATGTTGGAGTAGGGGGTGGGGTTTGGACGGGAGGTGCTGTTGGAGTAGGGTTGTGTTTGGAATGAGATGATGTTGGAGTAGAGGTGGGGTTGGTCAGGAGGTATTGTTGGAGTAGGGGTGGGGTTGGACGGGTGTGCTGTTGGAGTAGGGGTGTGGTTGGACGGGAGGTGATGTTGGACTTGGGGTGTGGTTGGATGGGAGGTGATGTTGGAGTTGGGGTGGGGTTGGCCGGGAGGTGCTTTTGGAGCTGGGGTGTGGTTGGACGGGAGGTGATGTTGGAGTAGAGGGTGTGATGGAATGGGAGGTGATGTTGGAGTAGGGGTGTGTTTGGACGGGAGGTGCTGTTGGAGTTGGGGTGTGGTTGGACGGGATGTGATGTTGGAGTAGGGGTCTTGTTGGACGGGAGGTGATGTTGGAGTAGGGAGTATGGTTGGAAGGGAGATGTTGTTGGAGTTGGCATGGGGTTGGACGGGTGGTGCTGTTGGATTAGGGGTGGGGTTGGACGGAGATGATGTTGGAGTAGATGTGGGGCTGGACGGGAAGTGATGTTGGAGTAGGGTGTGTGGTTGGACGAGATGTGCTGTTGGAGTATGTGTGTGATTAGACGGGAGGAGCTGTTGGCGTAGGGGTGTGTTTGGACGGGATGTTATGTTGGAGCAGGGCGTGGGGTTGGACGGGAGGTGATGTTGTTGTAGGGTTTGCAGTTGGACAGGAGGTGCTGTTGGAGTAGTGTTGTGATTGAACTGAGATGATGTTGGAGTAGAAGTGGGGTTGGACGGGAGGTGATGTTGGAGTAAGGGGTGGGGTTGGACGGGAGGTGCTGTTGGAGTAGGGGAGGAGTTGGAGCGGAGGTGCTGTTGGAGTATTGGTTGGTTTGGACGTGAGGTGAATTTGGAGTAGGGGTTGTGTTGGACGGAGGTGATGTTGGAGTAGGGGTGGGGCTGGACGGAGGTGATGTTGATGTAAGGGTGGGGTTGGACAGGAGGTGTTGTTGGAGTACGGGTGGGGTTGGACAGAGGTGCTGTTGGAATAGCGGGTGGGGTTGGACGGAGGTGCTGTTGGAGTAGGGGTGGGGTTGGACGGGAGGTGATGTTGGAGTAGGCGTGGAGTTGGATGGCAGGTGAAGTTGGAGTTGGGGTGGGGTTGGACAGGAGGTGCTGTTGGATTTGGGGTGTGGTTGGACGGGAGGTGATGTTGGAGTTGGCATGTGGTTGGACGGGAGGTGATGTTGGAGTTGGGGTGTGGTTGGACGGGAGATGATGTTGGAGTTGGGGTGTGGTTGGACGGGTGGTTATGTTGGAGTTGGGGTGTGATTGGACGGGAGGTGATGTTGGAGTAGGGGTCTTATTGGACGGGAGGTGATGTTGGAGTAGGGAGTATTGTTGGAAGGGAGATGTTGTTGGAGTTGGCATGGGGTTGGACGGGAGGTGCTGTTGGATTAGGGGTGGGGTTGGACGGAGATGATGTTGGAGTAGAGGGTGTGGTGGAATGGGAGGTGTTTTTGGAGTAGGGGTATTGTTGGACGGGAGGTGATGTCGGAGTTGGGGTGGGTTTGGACGAGAGTTGCTGTTGGATTTGGGGTGTGGTTGGACGGGAGGTGATGTTGGAGTTGAGGTGTGGTTGGACGGGATGTGATGTTGGAGTAGGGGTCTTGTTGGACGGGAGGTGATGTTGGAGTAGGGAGTATGGTTGGAAGGGAGATGTTGTTGGAGTTGGCATGGGGTTGGACGGGTGGTGCTGTTGGATTAGGGGTGGGGTTGGACGGAGATGATGTTGGAGTAGATGTGGGGCTGGACGGGAAGTGATGTTGGAGTAGGGTGTGTGGTTGGACGAGATGTGCTGTTGGAGTATGTGTGTGATTAGACGGGAGGAGCTGTTGGCGTAGGGGTGTGTTTGGACGGGATGTTATGTTGGAGCAGGGCGTGGGGTTGGACGGGAGGTGATGTTGTTGTAGGGGTTGCAGTTGGACAGGAGGTGCTGTTGGAGTAGTGTTGTGATTGAACTGAGATGATGTTGGAGTAGAGGTGGGGTTGGACGGGAGGTGATGTTGGAGTAGGGGGTGGGGTTGGACGGGAGGTGCTGTTGGAGTAGGGGTGGAGTTGGAGCGGAGGTGCTGTTGGAGTATTGGTTGGTTTGGACGTGAGGTGAATTTGGAGTAGGGGTTGTGTTGGACGGAGGTGATGTTGGAGTAGGGGTGTGGCTGGACGGAGGTGATGTTGATGTAAGGGTGGGGTTGGACAGGAGGTGTTGTTGGAGTACGGGTGGGGTTGGACAGAGGTGCTGTTGGAATAGCGGGTGGGGTTGGACGGAGGTGCTTTTGGAGTAGGGGTGGGGTTGGACGGGAGGTGATGTTGGAGTAGGCGTGGAGTTGGATGGCAGGTGAAGTTGGAGTTGGGGTGGGGTTGGACAGGAGGTGCTGTTGGATTTGGGGTGTGGTTGGACGGGAGGTGATGTTGGAGTTGGCATGTGGTTGGACGGGAGGTGATGTTGGAGTTGGGGTGTGGTTGGACGGGAGATGATGTTGGAGTTGGGGTGTGGTTGGACGGGTGGTTATGTTGGAGTTGGAGTGTGATTGGACGGGAGGTGATGTTGGAGTAGGGGTCTTATTGGATGGGAGGTGATGTTGGAGTAGGGAGTATGGTTGGAAGGGAGATGTTGTTTGAGTTGGCATGGGGTTGGACGGGAGGTGCTGTTGGATTAGGGGTGGGGTTGGACGGAGATGATGTTGGAGTAGGGGTTGGGTTGTACGGGAGTTGTTGTTGGACTTGGGGTGTGGTTGGATGGGAGGTGATGTTGGAGTTGGGGTGGGGTTGGCCGGGAGCTGCTTTTGGAGCTGGGGTGTGGTTGGACGGGAGGTGATGTTGGAGTAGAGGGTGTGATGGAATGGGAGGTGATGTTGGAGTAGGGGTGGTGTTGTACTGTATGCGTTGTTGGAGTTGGTGTGGGGTTTGACGGGATGTTATGTTGGAGTAGGGGGTGGGGTTTGGATGGGAGGTGCTGTTGGAGTAGGGTTGTGTTTGGAATGAGATGATGTTGGAGTAGAGGTGGGGTTGGTCAGGAGGTATTGTTGGAGTAGGGGTGGGGTTGGACGGGTGTGCTGTTGGAGTAGGGGTGTGGTTGGACGGGAGGTGATGTTGGAGTCGGGGTGTGGTTGGACGGGAGGTGATGCTGGAGTAGGGGTTGGGTTGGACGGGAGTTGTTGTTGGACTTGGGGTGTGGTTGGACGGGAGGTGGTGTTGGAGTTGGGGTGGGGTTGGCCAGGTGGTGCTTTTGGAGCTGGGGTGTGGTTGGACGGGAGGTGATGTTGGAGTAGAGGGTGTGATGGAATGGGAGGTGATGTTGGAGTAGGGGTGTGTTTGGACGGGAGGTGCTGTTGGAGTTGGGGTGTGGTTGGAGGGGAGGTGATGTTGGAGTTGGGGTGTGGTTGGACGGGAGGTGCTGTTGGAGTTGGGGTGTGGTTGGATGGGAGATGATGTTGGAGTTGGGGTGTGGTTGGACGGGTGGTTATGTTGGAGTTGGGGTGTGATTGGACGGGAGGTGATGTTGGAGTAGGGGTCTTATTGGATGGGAGGTGATGTTGGAGTAGGGAGTATGGTTGGAAGGGAGATGTTGTTTGAGTTGGCATGGGGTTGGACGGGAGGTGCTGTTGGATTAGGGGTGGGGTTGGATGGAGATGATGTTGGAGTAGATGTGGGGCTGGACGGGAGGTGATGTTGGAGTAGGGTGTGTGGTTGGACGGGATGTTATGTTGGAGTAGGGCGTGGGTTTGGACGGGATGTGATGTTGTTGTAGGAGGTGTAGTTGGACGGGATGTGCTGTTGGAGTATGTGTGGGATTAGACGGGAGGAGCTGTTGAAGTAGGGGTGTGTTTGGACTGAGATGATGTTGGAGTAGAGGTGGGGTTGGACGGGAGGTGATGTTGGAGTAGGGGGTGTGGTTGGTCGGGAGGTGCTGTTGGAGTAGGCATGGAGTTGGACGGGAGGTGCTGTTGGAGTATTGGTTGGGTTGGACGTGAGGTGAAATTGGAGTAGGGGTTGGGTTGGACGGAGGTGATGTTGGTGTAGGGGTGGGGCTGGATGGAGGTGATGTTGGTGTAGGGGTGGGGTTGGACAGGAGGTGTTGTTGGAGTAGGGGTGGGGTTGGATGGAGGTGCTATTGGAGTAGGGGTGGGGTTGGACAGAAGGTGATGTTGGAGTAGGCATGGAGTTGGATGGCAGGTGAAGTTGAAGTTGGGGTGGGGTTGGACGTAGATGATGTTGGAGTAGAGGTAGGGTTGGACGGGAGGTGATGTTGGAGTTGGGGTGTGGTTGGACGGGAGATGATGTTGGAGTACGGGGCGTCGCTAGACGGGAGGTGTTGTTGGAGTAGGGGTGGGGTTGGAATGGAGGTGTTATTGGAGTAGGGGACGGGGTTGGACGGGAGGTGATGTTGGAGTCGGGGTGTGGTTGGACGGGAGGTGATGTTGGAGTTGGGGTGGGGTTGGACGTAGATGATGTTGGAGTAGAGGTAGGGTTGGACGGGAGGTGATGTTGGAGTCGAGGTGTGGTTGGACGGGAGATGATGTTGGAGTATGGGGCGTCGCTAGATGGGAGGTGTTGTTGGAGTTGGGGTGGGGTTGGAATGGAGGTGTTATTGGAGTAGGGGACGGGGTTGGACGGGAGGTGATGTTGGAGTCGGGGTGTGGTTGGACGGGAGGTGATGTTGGAGTAGGGGTTGGGTTGTACGGGAGTTGTTGTTGGACTTGGGGTGTGGTTGGACGGGAGGTGATGTTGGAGTTGGGGTGGGGTTGGCCGGGAGGTGCTTTTGGAGCTGGGGTGTGGTTGGACGGGAGGTGATGTTGGAGTTGGTGTGTGGTTGGACGGGAGGTGATGTTGGAGTTGGGGTGTGGTTGGAGGGGAGGTGATGTTGGAGTTGGGGTGTGGTTGGACGGGAGGTGATGTTGGAATTGGGGTTGGGTTGGACGGGTGGTGTTGTTGGAGTTGTGGTGTGGTTGGACGGGAGGTGATGTTGGAGTTGGGGTGGTGTTGGACGGAGGTGATGTTGGAGTCGAGGGTGTGATGGAATGGGAGGTGATGTTGGAGTAGGGGTGTTGTTGGACATGAAGTTATGTAGGAGTAGGGGTGGTGTTGTACTGTATGCGTTGTTGGAGTTGGTGTGGGGTTTGACGGGATGTTATGTTGGAGTAGGGGGTGGGGTTTGGACGGGAGGTGCTGTTGGAGTAGGGTTGTGTTTGGAATGAGATGATGTTGGAGTAGAGGTGGGGTTGGTCAGGAGGTATTGTTGGAGTAGGGGTGGGGTTGGACGGGTGTGCTGTTGGAGTAGGGGTGTGGTTGGACGGGAGGTGATGTTGGAGTCGGGGTGTGGTTGGACGGGAGGTGATGTTGGAGTAGGGGTTGTGTTGGACGGGAGTTGTTGTTGGACTTGGGGTGTGGTTGGATGGGAGGTGATGTTGGAGTTGGGGTGGGGTTGGCCGGGAGGTGCTTTTGGAGCTGGGGTGTGGTTGGACGGGAGGTGATGTTGGAGTAGAGGGTGTGATGGAATGGGAGGTGATGTTGGAGTAGGGGTGTGTTTGGACGGGAGGTGCTGTTGGAGTTGGGGTGTGGTTGGACGGGATGTGATGTTGGAGTAGGGGTCTTGTTGGACGGGAGGTGATGTTGGAGTAGGGAGTATGGTTGGAAGGGAGATGTTGTTGGAGTTGGCATGGGGTTGGACGGGTGGTGCTGTTGGATTAGGGGTGGGGTTGGACGGAGATGATGTTGGAGTAGATGTGGGGCTGGACGGGAAGTGATGTTGGAGTAGGGTGTGTGGTTGGACGAGATGTGCTGTTGGAGTATGTGTGTGATTAGACGGGAGGAGCTGTTGGCGTAGGGGTGTGTTTGGACGGGATGTTATGTTGGAGCAGGGCGTGGGGTTGGACGGGAGGTGATGTTGTTGTAGGGGTTGCAGTTGGACAGGAGGTGCTGTTGGAGTAGTGTTGTGATTGAACTGAGATGATGTTGGAGTAGAAGTGGGGTTGGACGGGAGGTGATGTTGGAGTAAGGGGTGGGGTTGGACGGGAGGTGCTGTTGGAGTAGGGGTGGAGTTGGAGCGGAGGTGCTGTTGGAGTATTGGTTGGTTTGGACGTGAGGTGAATTTGGAGTAGGGGTTGTGTTGGACGGAGGTGATGTTGGAGTAGGGGTGGGGCTGGACGGAGGTGATGTTGATGTAAGGGTGGGGTTGGACAGGAGGTGTTGTTGGAGTACGGGTGGGGTTGGACAGAGGTGCTGTTGGAATAGCGGGTGGGGTTGGACGGAGGTGCTGTTGGAGTAGGGGTGGGGTTGGACGGGAGGTGATGTTGGAGTAGGCGTGGAGTTGGATGGCAGGTGAAGTTGGAGTTGGGGTGGGGTTGGACAGGAGGTGCTGTTGGATTTGGGGTGTGGTTGGACGGGAGGTGATGTTGGAGTTGGCATGTGGTTGGACGGGAGGTGATGTTGGAGTTGGGGTGTGGTTGGACGGGAGATGATGTTGGAGTTGGGGTGTGGTTGGACGGGTGGTTATGTTGGAGTTGGGGTGTGATTGGACGGGAGGTGATGTTGGAGTAGTGTTGTGATTGAACTGAGATGATGTTGGAGTAGAGGTGGGGTTGGACGGGAGGTGATGTTGGAGTAGGGGGTGGGGTTGGACGGGAGGTGCTGTTGGAGTAGGGGTGGAGTTGGAGCGGAGGTGCTGTTGGAGTATTGGTTGGTTTGGACGTGAGGTGAATTTGGAGTAGGGGTTGTGTTGGACGGAGGTGATGTTGGAGTAGGGGTGGGGCTGGATGGAGGTGATGTTGATGTAAGGGTGGGGTTGGACAGGAGGTGTTGTTGGAGTACGGGTGGGGTTGGACAGAGGTGCTGTTGGAATAGCGGGTGGGGTTGGACGGAGGTGCTGTTGGAGTAGGGGTGGGGTTGGACGGGAGGTGATGTTGGAGTAGGCGTGGAGTTGGATGGCAGGTGAAGTTGGAGTTGGGGTGGGGTTGGACAGGAGGTGCTGTTGGATTTGGGGTGTGGTTGGACGGGAGGTGATGTTGGAGTTGGCATGTGGTTGGACGGGAGGTGATGTTGGAGTTGGGGTGTGGTTGGACGGGAGATGATGTTGGAGTTGGGGTGTGGTTGGACGGGTGGTTATGTTGGAGTTGGGGTGTGATTGGACGGGAGGTGATGTTGGAGTAGGGGTCTTATTGGATGGGAGGTGATGTTGGAGTAGGGTTGTGTTTGGAATGAGATGATGTTGGAGTAGAGGTGGGGTTGGTCAGGAGGTATTGTTGGAGTAGGGGTGGGGTTGGACGGGTGTGCTGTTGGAGTAGGGGTGTGGTTGGACGGGAGGTGATGTTGGAGTCGGGGTGTGGTTGGACGGGAGGTGATGCTGGAGTAGGGGTTGGGTTGGACGGGAGTTGTTGTTGGACTTGGGGTGTGGTTGGACGGGAGGTGGTGTTGGAGTTGGGGTGGGGTTGGCCAGGTGGTGCTTTTGGAGCTGGGGTGTGGTTGGACGGGAGGTGATGTTGGAGTAGAGGGTGTGATGGAATGGGAGGTGATGTTGGAGTAGGGGTGTGTTTGGACGGGAGGTGCTGTTGGAGTTGGGGTGTGCTTGGAGGGGAGGTGATGTTGGAGTTGGGGTGTGGTTGGACGGGAGGTGCTGTTGGAGTTGGGGTGTGGTTGGATGGGAGATGATGTTGGAGTTGGGGTGTGGTTGGACGGGTGGTTATGTTGGAGTTGGGGTGTGATTGGACGGGAGGTGATGTTGGAGTAGGGGTCTTATTGGATGGGAGGTGATGTTGGAGTAGGGAGTATGGTTGGAAGGGAGATGTTGTTTGAGTTGGCATGGGGTTGGACGGGAGGTGCTGTTGGATTAGGGGTGTGGTTGGACGGAGATGATGTTGGAGTAGATGTGGGGCTGGACGGGAGGTGATGTTGGAGTAGGGTGTGTGGTTGGACGGGATGTTATGTTGGAGTAGGGCGTGGGTTTGGACGGGATGTGATGTTGTTGTAGGGGGTGTAGTTGGACGGGATGTGCTGTTGGAGTATGTGTGGGATTAGACGGGAGGAGCTGTTGAAGTAGGGGTGTGTTTGGACTGAGATGATGTTGGAGTAGAGGTGGGGTTGGACGGGAGGTGATGTTGGAGTAGGAGGTGTGGTTGGTCGGGAGGTGCTGTTGGAGTAGGCATGGAGCTGGACGGGAGGTGCTGTTGGAGTATTGGTTGGGTTGGACGTGAGGTGAAATTGGAGTAGGGGTTGGGTTGGACGGAGGTGATGTTGGTGTAGGGGTGGGGCTGGATGGAGGTGATGTTGGTGTAGGGGTGGGGTTGGACAGGAGGTGTTGTTGGAGTAGGGGTGGGGTTGGATGGAGGTGCTGTTGGAGTAGGGGTGGGGTTGGATGGCAGGTGAAGTTGAAGTTGGGGTGGGGTTGGACGTAGATGATGTTGGAGTAGAGGTAGGGTTGGACGGGAGGTGATGTTGGAGTTGGGGTGTGGTTGGACGGGAGATGATGTTGGAGTACGGGGCGTCGCTAGACGGGAGGTGTTGTTGGAGTAGGGGTGGGGTTGGAATGGAGGTGTTATTGGAGTAGGGGACGGGGTTGGACGGGAGGTGATGTTGGAGTCGGGGTGTGGTTGGACGGGAGGTGATGTTGGAGTTGGGGTGGGGTTGGACGTAGATGATGTTGGAGTAGAGGTAGGGTTGGACGGGAGGTGATGTTGGAGTCGAGGTGTGGTTGGACGGGAGATGATGTTGGAGTATGGGGCGTCGCTAGATGGGAGGTGTTGTTGGAGTTGGGGTGGGGTTGGAATGGAGGTGTTATTGGAGTAGGGGACGGGGTTGGACGGGAGGTGATGTTGGAGTCGGGGTGTGGTTGGACGGGAGGTGATGTTGGAGTAGGGGTTGGGTTGTACGGGAGTTGTTGTTGGACTTGGGGTGTGGTTGGACGGGAGGTGATGTTGGAGTTGGGGTGGTGTTGGACGGAGGTGATGTTGGAGTCGAGGGTGTGATGGAATGGGAGGTGATGTTGGAGTAGGGGTGTTGTTGGACATGAAGTTATGTAGGAGTAGGGGTGGTGTTGTACTGTATGCGTTGTTGGAGTTGGTGTGGGGTTTGACGGGATGTTATGTTGGAGTAGGGGGTGGGGTTTGGACGGGAGGTGCTGTTGGAGTAGGGTTGTGTTTGGAATGAGATGATGTTGGAGTAGAGGTGGGGTTGGTCAGGAGGTATTGTTGGAGTAGGGGTGGGGTTGGACGGGTGTGCTGTTGGAGTAGGGGTGTGGTTGGACGGGAGGTGATGTTGGAGTCGGGGTGTGGTTGGACGGGAGGTGATGTTGGAGTAGGGGTTGGGTTGGACGGGAGTTGTTGTTGGACTTGGGGTGTGGTTGGATGGGAGGTGATGTTGGAGTTGGGGTGGGGTTGGCCGGGAGGTGCTTTTGGAGCTGGGGTGTGGTTGGACGGGAGGTGATGTTGGAGTAGAGGGTGTGATGGAATGGGAGGTGATGGAGTAGGGGTGTGTTTGGACGGGAGGTGCTGTTGGAGTTGGGGTGTGGTTGGAGGGGAGTTGATGTTGGAGTTGGGGTGGGGTTGGCCGGAAGGTGCTTTTGGAGCTGGGGTGTGGTTGGACGGGAGGTGATGTTGGAGTAGAGGGTGTGATGGAATGGGAGGTGATGTTGGAGTAGGGGTGTGTTTGGACGGGAGGTGCTGTTGGAGTTGGGGTGTGGTTGGAGGGGAGGTGATGTTGGAGTTGGAGTGTGGTTGGACGGGAGGTGCTGTTGGAGTTGGGGTGTGGTTGGACGGGAGATGATGTTGGAGTTGGGGTGTGGTTGGACGGGTGGTTATGTTGGAGTTGGGGTGTGATTGGACGGGAGGTGATGTTGGAGTAGGGGTCTTATTGGATGGGAGGTGATGTTGGAGTAGGGAGTATGGTTGGAAGGGAGATGTTGTTTGAGTTGGCATGGGGTTGGACGGGAGGTGCTGTTGGATTAGGGGTGGGGTTGGACGGAGATGATGTTGGAGTAGATGTGGGGCTGGACGGGAGGTGATGTTGGAGTAGGGTGTGTGGTTGGACGGGATGTTATGTTGGAGTAGGGCATGGGTTTGGACGGGATGTGATGTTGTTGTAGGGGGTGTAGTTGGACGGGATGTGCTGTTGGAGTATGTCTGGGATTAGACGTGAGGAGCTGTTGAAGTAGGGGTGTGTTTGGACTGAGATGATGTTGGAGTAGAGGTGGGGTTGGACGGGAGGTGATGTTGGAGTAGGGGGTGTGGTTGGTCGGGAGGTGCTGTTGGAGTAGGCATGGAGTTGGACGGGAGGTGCTGTTGGAGTATTGGTTGGGTTGGACGTGAGGTGAAATTGGAGTAGGGGTTGGGTTGGACGGAGGTGATGTTGGTGTAGGGGTGGGGCTGGACGGAGGTGATGTTGGTGTAGGGGTGGGGTTGGACAGGAGGTGTTGTTGGAGTAGGGGTGGGGTTGGATGGAGGTGCTGTTGGAGTAGGGGTGGGGTTGGACAGAAGGTGATGTTGGAGTAGGCATGGAGTTGGATGGCAGGTGAAGTTGAAGTTGGGGTGGGGTTGGACGTAGATGATGTTGGAGTAGAGGTAGGGTTGGACGGGAGGTGATGTTGGAGTTGGGGTGTGGTTGGACGGGAGATGAGGTTGGAGTACGGGGCGTCGCTAGACGGGAGGTGTTGTTGGAGTAGGGGTGGGGTTGGAATGGAGGTGTTATTGGAGTAGGGGACGGGGTTGGACGGGAGGTGATGTTGGAGTCGGGGTGTGGTTGGACGGGAGGTGATGTTGGAGTAGGGGTTGGGTTGTACGGGAGTTGTTGTTGGACTTGGGGTGTGGTTGGACGGGAGGTGATGTTGGAGTTGGGGTGGGGTTGGCCGGGAGGTGCTTTTGGAGCTGGGGTGTGGTTGGACGGGAGGTGATGTTGGAGTAGAGGGTGTGATGGAATGGGAGGTGATGTTGGAGTAGGGGTGTGTTTGGACGGGAGGTGCTGTTGGAGTTGGGGTGTGGTTGGAGGGGAGGTGATGTTGGAGTTGGGGTGTGGTTGGACGGGAGGTGCTGTTGGAGTTGGGGTGTGGTTGGACGGGAGGTGATGTTGGAGTTGGGGTGTGGTTGGAGGGGAGGTGATGTTGGAGTTGGGGTGTGGTTGGATGGGAGGTGATGTTGGAATAGGTGTTGGGTTGGACCGGAGGTGTTGTTGGAGTTGTGGTGTGGTTGGATGGGAGGTGATGTTGGAGTTGGGGTGGTGTTGGACGGAGGTGATGTTGGAGTAGAGAGTGTGATGGAATGGGAGGTGATGTTGGAGTAGGGGTGTGTTTGGACGGGAGGTGCTGTTGGAGTTGGGGTGTGGTTGGAGGGGAGTTGATGTTGGAGTTGGGGTGTGGTTGGACGGGAGGTGCTGTTGGAGTTGGGGTGTGGTTGGATGGGAGATGATGTTGGAGTAGGGGTGTGGTTGGATGGGAGGTGATGTTGGAGTCGGGGTGTGGTTGGACGGGAGGTGATATTGGAGTAGGGGTTGGGTTGGACGGGAGTTGTTGTTGGACTTGGGGTGTGGTTGGACGGGAGGTGATGTTGGAGTAGGGGTTGGGTTGTACGGGAGTTGTTGTTGGACTTGGGGTGTGGTTGGACGGGAGGTGATGTTGGAGTTGGGGTGGGGTTGGCCGGGAGGTGCTTTTGGAGCTGGGGTGTGGTTGGACGGGAGGTGATTTTGGAGTTGGTGTGTGGTTGGACGGGAGGTGATGTTGGAGTTGGGGTGTGGTTGGAGGGGAGGTGATGTTGGAGTTGGGGTGTGGTTGGACGGGAGGTGATGTTGGAATTGGGGTTGGGTTGGACGGGTGGTGTTGTTGGAGTTGTGGTGTGGTTGGACGGGAGGTGATGTTGGAGTTGGGGTGGTGTTGGACGGAGGTGATGTTGGAGTCGAGGGTGTGATGGAATGGGAGGTGATGTTGGAGTAGGGGTGTTGTTGGACATGAAGTTATGTAGGAGTAGGGGTGGTGTTGTATTGTATGCGTTGTTGGAGTTGGTGTGGGGTTTGACGGGATGTTATGTTGGAGTAGGGGGTGGGGTTTGGACGGGAGGTGCTGTTGGAGTAGGGTTGTGTTTGGAATGAGATGATGTTGGAGTAGAGGTGGGGTTGGTCAGGAGGTATTGTTGGAGTAGGGGTGGGGTTGGACGGGTGTGCTGTTGGAGTAGGGGTGTGGTTGGACGGGAGGTGATGTTGGAGTCGGGGTGTGGTTGGACGGGAGGTGATGTTGGAGTAGGGGTTGGGTTGGACGGGAGTTGTTGTTGGACTTGGGGTGTGGTTGGATGGGAGGTGATGTTGGAGTTGGGGTGGGGTTGGCCGGCAGGTGCTTTTGGAGCTGGGGTGTGGTTGGACGGGAGGTGATGTTGGAGTAGAGGGTGTGATGGAATGGGAGGTGATGTTGGAGTAGGGGTGTGTTTGGACGGGAGGTGCTGTTGGAGTTGGGGTGTGGTTGGAGGGGAGTTGATGTTGGAGTTGGGGTGGGGTTGGCCGGAAGGTGCTTTTGGAGCTGGGGTGTGGTTGGACGGGAGGTGATGTTGGAGTAGAGGGTGTGATGGAATGGGAGGTGATGTTGGAGTAGGGGTGTGTTTGGACGGGAGGTGCTGTTGGAGTTGGGGTGTGGTTGGAGGGGAGGTGATGTTGGAGTTGGGGTGTGGTTGGACGGGAGGTGCTGTTGGAGTTGGGGTGTGGTTGGACGGGAGATGATGTTGGAGTTGGGGTGTGGTTGGACGGGTGGTTATGTTGGAGTTGGGGTGTGATTGGACGGGAGGTGATGTTGGAGTAGGGGTCTTATTGGATGGGAGGTGATGTTGGAGTAGGGAGTATGGTTGGAAGGGAGATGTTGTTTGAGTTGGCATGGGGTTGGACGGGAGGTGCTGTTGGATTAGGGGTGGGGTTGGACGGAGATGATGTTGGAGTAGATGTGGGGCTGGACGGGAGGTGATGTTGGAGTAGGGTGTGTGGTTGGACGGGATGTTATGTTGGAGTAGGGCATGGGTTTGGACGGGATGTGATGTTGTTGTAGGGGGTGTAGTTGGACGGGATGTGCTGTTGGAGTATGTGTGGGATTAGACGTGAGGAGCTGTTGAAGTAGGGGTGTGTTTGGACTGAGATGATGTTGGAGTAGAGGTGGGGTTGGACGGGAGGTGATGTTGGAGTAGGGGGTGTGGTTGGACGTGAGGTGAAATTGGAGTAGGGGTTGGGTTGGACGGAGGTGATGTTGGTGTAGGGGTGGGGCTGGACGGAGGAATTGTTGGTGTAGGGGTGGGGTTGGACAGGAGGTGTTGTTGGAGTAGGGGTGGGGTTGGATGGAGGTGCTGTTGGAGTAGGGGTGGGGTTGGACAGAAGGTGATGTTGGAGTAGGCATGGAGTTGGATGGCAGGTGAAGTTGAAGTTGGGGTGGGGTAGGACGTAGGTGATGTTGGAGTAGAGGGAGGGTTGGACGGGAGGTGATGTTGGAGTTGGGGTGTGGTTGGACGGGAGATGATGTTGGAGTACGGGGCGTCGCTAGACGGGAGGTGTTGTTGGAGTAGGGGTGGGGTTGGAATGGAGGTGTTATTGGAGTAGGGGACGGGGTTGGACGGGAGGTGATGTTGGAGTCGGGGTGTGGTTGGACGGGAGGTGATGTTGGAGTAGGGGTTGGGTTGTACGGGAGTTGTTGTTGGACTTGGGGTGTGGTTGGACGGGAGGAGATGTTGGAGTTGGGGTGGGGTTGGCCGGGAGGTGCTTTTGGAGCTGGGGTGTGGTTGGACGGGAGGTGATGTTGGAGTTGGTGTGTGGTTGGACGGGAGGTGATGTTGGAGTTGGGGTGTGGTTGTAGGGGAGGTGATGTTGGAGTTGGGGTGTGGTTGGACGGGAGGTGATGTTGGAATTGGGGTTGGGTTGGACGGGTGGTGTTGTTGGAGTTGTGGTGTGGTTGGACGGGAGGTGATGTTGGAGTTGGGGTGGTGTTGGACGGAGGTGATGCTGGAGTCGAGGGTGTGATGGAATGGGAGGTGATGTTTGAGTAGGGGTGTGTTTGGACGGGAGGTGCTGTTGGAGTTGGGGTGTGGTTGGAGGGGAGTTGATGTTGGAGTTGGGGTGTGGTTGGACGGGAGGTGCTGTTGGAGTTGGGGTGTGGTTGGACGGGAGGTGATGTTGGAGTTGGGGTGTGGTTGGAGGGGAGGTGATGTTGGAGTTGGGGTGTGGTTGGATGGGAGGTAATGTTGGAATAGGTGTTGGGTTGGACCGGAGGTGTTGTTGGAGTTGTGGTGTGGTTGGATGGGAGGTGATGTTGGAGTTGGGGTGTGGTTTGACGGGAGGTGCTGTTGGAGTTGGGGTGGTGTTGGACGGAGGTGATGTTGGAGTAGAGAGTGTGATGGAATGGGAGGTGATGTTGGAGTAGGGGTGTTGTTGGACGGGAGGTGCTGTTGGAGTTGGGGTGGTGTTGGACGGAGGTGATGTTGGAGTAGAGGGTGAGATGGAATGGGAGATGATGTTGGAGTAGAGGTAGGGTTGGACGGGAGGTGATGTTGGAGTCGAGGTGTGGTTGGACGGGAGATGATGTTCGAGTATGGGGCGTCGCTAGATGGGAGGTGTTGTTGGAGTTGGGGTGGGGTTGGAATGGAGGTGTTATTGGAGTAGGGGACGGGGTTGGGCGGGAGGTGATGTTGGAGTCGGGGTGTGGTTGGACGGGAGGTGATGTTGGAGTAGGGCTTGGGTTGTACGGGAGTTGTTGTTGGACTTGGGGTGTGGTTGGACGGGAGCTGATGTTGGAGTTGGGGTGGGGTTGGCCGGGAGGTGCTTTTGGAGCTGGGGTGTGGTTGGACGGGAGGTGATGTTGGAGTTGGTGTGTGGTTGGACGGGAGGTGATGTTGGAGTTGGGGTGTGGTTGGAGGGGAGGTGATGTTGGAGTTGGGGTGTGGTTGGACGGGAGGTGATGTTGGAATTGGGGTTGGGTTGGATGGGTGGTGTTGTTGGAATTGTGGTGTGGTTGGACGGGAGGTGATGTTGGAGTTGGGGTGGTGTTGGACGGAGGTGATGTTGGAGTCGAGGGTGTGATGGAATGGGAGGTGATGTTGGAGTAGGGGTGTTGTTGGACATGAAGTTATGTTGGAGTAGGGGTGGTGTTGTACTGTATGCGTTGTTGGAGTTGGTGTGGGGTTTGACGGGATGTTATGTTGGAGTAGGGGGTGGGGTTTGGACGGGAGGTGCTGTTGGAGTAGGGTTGTGTTTGGAATGAGATGATGTTGGAGTAGAGGTGGGGTTGGTCAGGAGGTATTGTTGGAGTAGGGGTGGGGTTGGACGGGTGTGCTGTTGGAGTAGGGGTGTGGTTGGACGGGAGGTGATGTTGGAGTCAGGGTGTGGTTGGACGGAAGGTGATGTTGGAGTAGGGGTTGGGTTGGACGGGAGTTGTTGTTGGACTTGGGGTGTGGTTGGATGGGAGGTGATGTTGGAGTTGGGGTGAGGTTGGCCGGGAGGTGCTTTTGGAGCTGGGGTGTGGTTGGACGGGAGGTGATGTTGGACTAGAGGGTGTGATGGAATGGGAGGTGATGTTGGAGTTGGGGTGTGGTTGGAGGGGAGGTGATGTTGGAGTTGGGGTGGGGTTGGCCGGGAGGTGCTTTTGGAGCTGGGGTGTGGTTGGACGGGAGGTGATGTTGGAGTAGAGGGTGTGATGGAATGGGAGGTGATGTTGGAGTAGGGGTGTGTTTGGACGGGAGGTGCTGTTGGAGTTGGGGTGTGGTTGGAGGGGAGGTGATGTTGGAGTTGGGGTGTGGTTGGACAGGAGGTGCTGTTGGAGTTGGGGTGTGGTTGGACGGGAGATGATGTTGGAGTTGGGGTGTGGTTGGACGGGTGGTTATGTTGGAGGGGGTGTGATTGGACGGGAGGTGATGTTGGAGTAGGGGTCTTATTGGATGGGAGGTGATGTTGGAGTAGGGAGTATGGTTGGAAGGGAGATGTTGTTTGAGTTGGCATGGGGTTGGACGGGAGGTGCTGTTGGATTAGGGGTGGGGTTGGACGGAGATGATGTTGGAGTAGATGTGGGGCTGGACGGGAGGTGATGTTGGAGTAGGGTGTGTGGTTGGACGGGATGTGCTGTTGGAGTATGTGTGGGATTAGACGGGGGGAGCTGTTGAAGTAGGGGTGTGTTTGGACTGAGATGATGTTGGAGTAGAGGTGGGGTTGGACGGGAGGTGATGTTGGAGTAGGGGGTGTGGTTGGTCGGGAGGTGCTGTTGGAGTAGGCATGGAGTTGGACGGGAGGTGCTGTTGGAGTATTGGTTGGGTTGGACGTGAGTGAAATTGGAGTAGGGGTTGGGTTGGACGGAGGTGATGTTGGTGTAGGGGTGGGGCTGGATGGAGGTGATGTTGGTGTAGGGGTGGGGTTGGACAGGAGGTGGTGTTGGAGTAGGGGTGGGGTTGGATGGAGGTGCTGTTGGAGTAGGGGTGGGGTTGGACAGAAGGTGATGTTGGAGTAGGCATGGAGTTGGATGGCAGGTGAAGTTGAAGTTGGGGTGGGGTTGGACGTAGATGATGTTGGAGTAGAGGTAGGGTTGGACGGGAGGTGATCTTGGAGTTGGGGTGTGGTTGGACGGGAGATGATGTTGGAGTACGGGGCGTCGCTAAACGGGAGGTGTTGTTGGAGTAGGGGTGGGGTTGGAATGGAGGTGTTATTGGAGTAGGGGACGGGGTTGGACGGGAGGTGATGTTGGAGTCGGGGTGTGTTTGGACGGGATTGATGTTGGAGTTGGGGTGGGGTTGGACGTAGATGATGTTGGACTAGAGGTAGGGTTGGACGGGAGGTGATGTTGGAGTCGAGGTGTGGTTGGACGGGAGATGATGTTGGAGTATGGGGCGTCGCTAGATGGGAGGTGTTGTTGGAGTTGGGGTGGCGTTGGAATGGAGGTGTTATTGGAGTAGGGGACGGGGTTGGACGGGAGGTGATGTTGGAGTCGGGGTGTGGTTGGACGGGAGGTGATGTTGGAGTAGGGGTTGGGTTGTACGGGAGTTGTTGTTGGACTTGGGGTGTGGTTGGACGGGAGGTGATGTTGGAGTTGGGGTGGGGTTGGCCGGGAGGTGCTTTTGGAGCTGGGGTGTGGTTGGACGGGAGGTGATGTTGGAGTTGGTGTGTGGTTGGACGGGAGGTGATGTTGGAGTTGGGGTGTGGTTGGAGGGGAGGTGATGTTGGAGTTGGGGTGTGGTTGGACGGGAGGTGATGTTGGAATTGGGGTTGGGTTGGACGGGTGGTGTTGTTGGAGTTGTGGTGTGGTTGAACGGGAGGTGATGTTGGAGTTGGGGTGGTGTTGGACGGAGGTGATGTTGGAGTCGAGGGTGTGATGGAATGGGAGGTGATGTTGGAGTAGGGGTGTTGTTGGACATGAAGTTATGTAGGAGTAGGGGTGGTGTTGTACTGTATGCGTTGTTGGAGTTGGTGTGGGGTTTGACGGGATGTTATGTTGGAGTAGGGGGTGGGGTTTGGACGGGAGGTGCTGTTGGAGTAGGGTTGTGTTTGGAATGAGATGATGTTGGAGTAGAGGTGGGGTTGGTCAGGAGGTATTGTTGGAGTAGGGGTGGGGTTGGACGGGTGTGCTGTTGGAGTAGGGGTGTGGTTGGACGGGAGGTGATGTTGGAGTCGGGGTGTGGTTGGACGGGAGGTGATGTTGGAGTAGGGGTTGGGTTGGACGGGAGTTGTTGTTGGACTTGGGGTGTGGTTGGATGGGAGGTGATGTTGGAGTTGGGGTGGGGTTGGCCGGGAGGTGCTTTTGGAGCTGGGGTGTGGTTGGACGGGAGGTGATGTTGGAGTAGAGGGTGTGATGGAATGGGAGGTGATGTTGGAGTAGGGGTGTGTTTGGACGGGAGGTGCTGTTGGAGTTGGGGTGTGGTTGGAGGGGAGTTGATGTTGGAGTTGGGGTGGGGTTGGCCGGAAGGTGCTTTTGGAGCTGGGGTGTGGTTGGACGGGAGGTGATGTTGGAGTAGAGGGTGTGATGGAGTGGGAGGTGATGTTGGAGTAGGGGTGTGTTTGGACGGGAGGTGCTGTTGGAGTTGTGGTGTGGTTGGAGGGGAGGTGATGTTGGAGTTGGGGTGTGGTTGGACGGGAGGTGCTGTTGGAGTTGGGGTGTGGTTGGACGGGAGATGATGTTGGAGTTGGGGTGTGGTTGGACGGGTGGTTATGTTGGAGTTGGGGTGTGATTGGACGGGAGGTGATGTTGGAGTAGGGGTCTTATTGGATGGGAGGTGATGTTGGAGTAGGGAGTATGGTTGGAAGGGAGATGTTGTTTGAGTTGGCATGGGGTTGGACGGGAGGTGCTGTTGGATTAGGGGTGGGGTTGGACGGAGATGATGTTGGAGTAGATGTGGGGCTGGACGGGAGGTGATGTTGGAGTAGGGTGTGTGGTTGGACGGGATGTTATGTTGAAGTAGGGCGTGGGTTTGGACTGGATGTGATGTTGTTGTAGGGGGTGTAGTTGGACGGGATGTGCTGTTGTAGTATGTCTGGGATTAGACGTGAGGAGCTGTTGAAGTAGGGGTGTGTTTGGACTGAGATGATGTTGGAGTAGATGTGGGGTTGGACGGGAGGTGATGTTGGAGTAGGGGGTGTGGTTGGTCGGGAGGTGCTGTTGGAGTAGGCATGGAGTTGGACGGGAGGTGCTGTTGGAGTATTGGTTGGGTTGGACGTGAGGTGAAATTGGAGTAGGGGTTGGGTTGGACGGAGGTGATGTTGGTGTAGGGGTGGGGCTGGACGGAGGTGATGTTGGTGTAGGGGTGGGGTTGGACAGGAGGTGTTGTTGGAGTAGGGGTGGGGTTGGATGGAGGTGCTGTTGGAGTAGGGGTGGGGTTGGACAGAAGGTGATGTTGGAGTAGGCATGGAGTTGGATGGCAGGTGAAGTTGAAGTTGGGGTGGGGTTGGACGTAGATGATGTTGGAGTAGAGGTAGGGTTGGACGGGAGGTGATCTTGGAGTACGGGGCGTCGCTAGACGGGAGGTGTTGTTGGAGTAGGGGTGGGGTTGGAATGGAGGTGTTATTGGAGTAGGGGACGGGGTTGGACGGGAGGTGATGTTGGAGTCGGGGTGTGGTTGGATGGGAGGTGATGTTGGAGTTGGGGTGGGGTTGGACGTAGATGATGTTGGAGTAGAGGTAGGGTTGGACGGGAGGTGATGTTGGAGTCGAGGTGTGGTTGGACGGGAGATGATGTTGGAGTATGGGGCGTCGCTAGATGGGAGGTGTTGTTGGAGTTGGGGTGTGGTTGGAATGGAGGTGTTATTGGAGTAGGGGACGGGGTTGGACGGGAGGTGATGTTGGAGTCGGGGTGTGGTTGTACGGGAGTTGTTGTTGGACTTGGGGTGTGGTTGGACGGGAGGTGATGTTGGAGTTGGGGTGGGGTTGGCCGGGAGGTGCTTTTGGAGCTGGGGTGTGGTTGGACGGGAGGTGATGTTGGAGTTGGTGTGTGGTTGGACGGGAGGTGATGTTGGAGTTGGGGTGTGGTTGGACGGGTGGTTATGTTGGAGTTGGGGTGTGATTGGACGGGAGGTGATGTTGGAGTAGGGGTCTTATTGGATGGGAGGTGATGTTGGAGTAGGGAGTATGGTTGGAAGGGAGATGTTGTTTGAGTTGGCATGGCGTTGGACGGGAGGTGCTGTTGGATTAGGGGTGGGGTTGGACGGAGATGATGTTGGAGTAGGGGTTGGGTTGTACGGGAGTTGTTGTTGGACTTGGGGTGTGGTTGGATGGGAGGTGATGTTGGAGTTGGGGTGGGGTTGGCCGGGAGCTGCTTTTGGAGCTGGGGTGTGGTTGGACGGGAGGTGATGTTGGAGTAGAGGGTGTGATGGAATGGGAGGTGATGTTGGAGTAGGGGTGGTGTTGTACTGTACGCGTTGTTGGAGTTGGTGTGGGGTTTGACGGGATGTTATGTTGGAGTAGGGGGTGGGGTTTGGACAGGAGGTGCTGTTGGAGTAGGGTTGTGTTTGGAATGAGATGATGTTGGAGTAGAGGTGGGGTTGGTCAGGAGGTATTGTTGGAGTAGGGGTGGGGTTGGACGGGTGTGCTGTTGGAGTAGGGGTGTGGTTGGACGGGAGGTGATGTTGGAGTCGGGGTGTGGTTGGACGGGAGGTGATGCTGGAGTAGGGGTTGGGTTGGACGGGAGTTGTTGTTGGACTTGGGGTGTGGTTGGACGGGAGGTGGTGTTGGAGTTGGGGTGGGGTTGGCCAGGTGGTGCTTTTGGAGCTGGGGTGTGGTTGGACGGGAGGTGATGTTGGAGTAGAGGGTGTGATGGAATGGGAGGTGTTGTTGGCGTAGGGGTGTGTTTGGACGGGAGGTGCTGTTGGAGTTGGGGTGTGGTTGGAGGGGAGGTGATGTTGGAGTTGGGGTGTGGTTGGACGGGAGGTGCTGTTGGAGTTGGGGTGTGGTTGGATGGGAGATGATGTTGGAGTTGGGGTGTGGTTGGACGGGTGGTTATGTTGGAGTTGGGGTGTGATTGGACGGGAGGTGATGTTGGAGTAGGGGTCTTATTGGATGGGAGGTGATGTTGGAGTAGGGAGTATGGTTGGAAGGGAGATGTTGTTTGAGTTGGCATGGGGTTGGACGGGAGGTGCTGTTGGATTAGGGGTGGGGTTGGACGGAGATGATGTTGGAGTAGATGTGGGGCTGGACGGGAGGTGATGTTGGAGTAGGGTGTGTGGTTGGACGGGATGTTATGTTGGAGTAGGGCGTGGGTTTGGACGGGATGTGATGTTGTTGTAGGGGGTGTAGTTGGACGGGATGTGCTGTTGGAGTATGTGTGGGATTAGATGGGAGGAGCTGTTGAAGTAGGGGTGTGTTTGGACTGAGATGATGTTGGAGTAGAGGTGGGGTTGGACGGGAGGTGATGTTGGAGTAGGGGGTGTGGTTGGTCGGGAGGTGCTGTTGGAGTAGGCATGGAGTTGGACGGGAGGTGCTGTTGGAGTATTGGTTGGGTTGGACGTGAGGTGAAATTGGAGTAGGGGTTGGGTTGGACGGAGGTGATGTTGGTGTAGGGGTGGGGCTGGACGGAGGTGATGTTGGTGTAGGGGTGGGGTTGGAGAGGAGGTGTTGTTGGAGTAGGGGTGGGGTTGGATGGAGGTGCTGTTGGAGTAGGGGTGGGGTTGGACAGAAGGTGATGTTGGAGTAGGCATGGAGTTGGATGGCAGGTGAAGTTGAAGTTGGGGTGGGGTTGGACGTAGATGATGTTGGAGTAGAGGTAGGGTTGGACGGGAGGTGATCTTGGAGTACGGGGCGTCGCTAGACGGGAGGTGTTGTTGGAGTAGGGGTGGGGTTGGAATGGAGGTGTTATTGGAGTAGGGGACGGGGTTGGACGGGAGGTGATGTTGGAGTCGGGGTGTGGTTGGATGGGAGGTGATGTTGGAGTTGGGGTGGGGTTGGACGTAGATGATGTTGGAGTAGAGGTAGGGTTGGACGGGAGGTGATGTTGGAGTCGAGGTGTGGTTGGACGGGAGATGATGTTGGAGTATGGGGCGTCGCTAGATGGGAGGTGTTGTTGGAGTTGGGGTGTGGTTGGAATGGAGGTGTTATTGGAGTAGGGGACGGGGTTGGACGGGAGGTGATGTTGGAGTCGGGGTGTGGTTGTACGGGAGTTGTTGTTGGACTTGGGGTGTGGTTGGACAGGAGGTGATGTTGGAGTTGGGGTGGGGTTGGCCGGGAGGTGCTTTTGGAGCTGGGGTGTGGTTGGACGGGAGGTGATGTTGGAGTTGGTGTGTGGTTGGACGGGAGGTGATGTTGGAGTTGGGGTGTGGTTGGAGGGGAGGTGATGTTGGAGTTGGGGTGTGGTTGGACGGGAGGTGATGTTGGAATTGGGGTTGGGTTGGACGGGTGGTGTTTTTGGAGTTGTGGTGTGGTTGGACGGGAGGTTATGTTGGAGTTGGGGTGGGGTTGGACAGGAGGTGTTGTTGGAGTAGGGGTGGGGTTGGACGGGTGTGCTGTTGGAGTAGGGGTGTGGTTGGACGGGAGGTGATGTTGGAGTAGGGGTTGGGTTGTACGGGAGTTGTTGTTGGACTTGGGGTGTGGTTGGATGGGAGGTGATGTTGGAGTTGGGGTGGGGTTGGCCGGGAGCTGCTTTTGGAGCTGGGGTGTGGTTGGACGGGAGGTGATGTTGGAGTAGAGGGTGTGATGGAATGGGAGGTGATGTTGGAGTAGGGGTGGTGTTGTACTGTACGCGTTGTTGGAGTTGGTGTGGGGTTTGACGGGATGTTATGTTGGAGTAGGGGGTGGGGTTTGGACAGGAGGTGCTGTTGGAGTAGGGTTGTGTTTGGAATGAGATGATGTTGGAGTAGAGGTGGGGTTGGTCAGGAGGTATTGTTGGAGTAGGGGTGGGGTTGGACGGGTGTGCTGTTGGAGTAGGGGTGTGGTTGGACGGGAGGTGATGTTGGAGTCGGGGTGTGGTTGGACGGGAGGTGATGCTGGAGTAGGTGTTGGGTTGGACGGGAGTTGTTGTTGGACTTGGGGTGTGGTTGGACGGGAGGTGGTGTTGGAGTTGGGGTGGGGTTGGCCAGGTGGTGCTTTTGGAGCTGGGGTGTGGTTGGACGGGAGGTGATGTTGGAGTAGAGGGTGTGATGGAATGGGAGGTGTTGTTGGCGTAGGGGTGTGTTTGGACGGGAGGTGCTGTTGGAGTTGGGGTGTGGTTGGAGGGGAGGTGATGTTGGAGTTGGGGTGTGGTTGGACGGGAGGTGCTGTTGGAGTTGGGGTGTGGTTGGATGGGAGATGATGTTGGAGTTGGGGTGTGGTTGGACGGGTGGTTATGTTGGAGTTGGGGTGTGATTGGACGGGAGGTGATGTTGGAGTAGGGGTCTTATTGGATGGGAGGTGATGTTGGAGTAGGGAGTATGGTTGGAAGGGAGATGTTGTTTGAGTTGGCATGGGGTTGGACGGGAGGTGCTGTTGGATTAGGGGTGGGGTTGGACGGAGATGATGTTGGAGTAGATGTGGGGCTGGACGGGAGGTGATGTTGGAGTAGGGTGTGTGGTTGGACGGGATGTTATGTTGGAGTAGGGCGTGGGTTTGGACGGGATGTGATGTTGTTGTTGGGGGTGTAGTTGGACGGGATGTGCTGTTGGAGTATGTGTGGGATTAGATGGGAGGAGCTGTTGAAGTAGGGGTGTGTTTGGACTGAGATGATGTTGGAGTAGAGGTGGGGTTGGACGGGAGGTGATGTTGGAGTAGGGGGTGTGGTTGGTCGGGAGGTGCTGTAGGAGTAGGCATGGAGTTGGACGGGAGGTGCTGTTGGAGTATTGGTTGGGTTGGACGTGAGGTGAAATTGGAGTAGGGGTTGGGTTGGACGGAGTTGATGTTGGTGTAGGGGTGGGGCTGGACGGAGGTGATGTTGGTGTAGGGGTGGGGTTGGAGAGGAGGTGTTGTTGGAGTAGGGGTGGGGTTGGATGGAGGTGCTGTTGGAGTAGGGGTGGGGTTGGACAGAAGGTGATGTTGGAGTAGGCATGGAGTTGGATGGCAGGTGAAGTTGAAGTTGGGGTGGGGTTGGACGTAGATGATGTTGGAGTAGAGGTAGGGTTGGACGGGAGGTGATCTTGGAGTACGGGGCGTCGCTAGACGGGAGGTGTTGTTGGAGTAGGGGTGGGGTTGGAATGGAGGTGTTATTGGAGTAGGGGACGGGGTTGGACGGGAGGTGATGTTGGAGTCGGGGTGTGGTTGGATGGGAGGTGATGTTGGAGTTGGGGTGGGGTTGGACGTAGATGATGTTGGAGTAGAGGTAGGGTTGGACGGGAGGTGATGTTGGAGTCGAGGTGTGGTTGGACGGGAGATGATGTTGGAGTATGGGGCGTCGCTAGATGGGAGGTGTTGTTGGAGTTGGGGTGTCGTTGGAATGGAGGTGTTATTGGAGTAGGGGACGGGGTTGGACGGGAGGTGATGTTGGAGTCGGGGTGTGGTTGGATGGGAGGTGATGTTGGAGTTGGGGTGGGGTTGGACGTAGATGATGTTGGAGTAGAGGTAGGGTTGGACGGGAGGTGATGTTGGAGTCGAGGTGTGGTTGGACGGGAGATGATGTTGGAGTATGGGGCGTCGCTAGATGGGAGGTGTTGTTGGAGTTGGGGTGTGGTTGGAATGGAGGTGTTATTGGAGTAGGGGACGGGGTTGGACGGGAGGTGATGTTGGAGTCGGGGTGTGGTTGTACGGGAGTTGTTGTTGGACTTGGGGTGTGGTTGGACGGGAGGTGATGTTGGAGTTGGGGTGGGGTTGGCCGGGAGGTGCTTTTGGAGCTGGGGTGTGGTTGGACGGGAGGTGATGTTGGAGTTGGTGTGTGGTTGGACGGGAGGTGATGTTGGAGTTGGGGTGTGGTTGGACGGGTGGTTATGTTGGAGTTGGGGTGTGATTGGACGGGAGGTGATGTTGGAGTAGGGGTCTTATTGGATGGGAGGTGATGTTGGAGTAGGGAGTATGGTTGGAAGGGAGATGTTGTTTGAGTTGGCATGGCGTTGGACGGGAGGTGCTGTTGGATTAGGGGTGGGGTTGGACGGAGATGATGTTGGAGTAGGGGTTGGGTTGTACGGGAGTTGTTGTTGGACTTGGGGTGTGGTTGGATGGGAGGTGATGTTGGAGTTGGGGTGGGGTTGGCCGGGAGCTGCTTTTGGAGCTGGGGTGTGGTTGGACGGGAGGTGATGTTGGAGTAGAGGGTGTGATGGAATGGGAGGTGATGTTGGAGTAGGGGTGGTGTTGTACTGTACGCGTTGTTGGAGTTGGTGTGGGGTTTGACGGGATGTTATGTTGGAGTAGGGGGTGGGGTTTGGACAGGAGGTGCTGTTGGAGTAGGGTTGTGTTTGGAATGAGATGATGTTGGAGTAGAGGTGGGGTTGGTCAGGAGGTATTGTTGGAGTAGGGGTGGGGTTGGACGGGTGTGCTGTTGGAGTAGGGGTGTGGTTGGACGGGAGGTGATGTTGGAGTCGGGGTGTGGTTGGACGGGAGGTGATGCTGGAGTAGGGGTTGGGTTGGACGGGAGTTGTTGTTGGACTTGGGGTGTGGTTGGACGGGAGGTGGTGTTGGAGTTGGGGTGGGGTTGGCCAGGTGGTGCTTTTGGAGCTGGGGTGTGGTTGGACGGGAGGTGATGTTGGAGTAGAGGGTGTGATGGAATGGGAGGTGTTGTTGGCGTAGGGGTGTGTTTGGACGGGAGGTGCTGTTGGAGTTGGGGTGTGGTTGGAGGGGAGGTGATGTTGGAGTTGGGGTGTGGTTGGACGGGAGGTGCTGTTGGAGTTGGGGTGTGGTTGGATGGGAGATGATGTTGGAGTTGGGGTGTGGTTGGACGGGTGGTTATGTTGGAGTTGGGGTGTGATTGGACGGGAGGTGATGTTGGAGTAGGGGTCTTATTGGATGGGAGGTGATGTTGGAGTAGGGAGTATGGTTGGAAGGGAGATGTTGTTTGAGTTGGCATGGGGTTGGACGGGAGGTGCTGTTGGATTAGGGGTGGGGTTGGACGGAGATGATGTTGGAGTAGATGTGGGGCTGGACGGGAGGTGATGTTGGAGTAGGGTGTGTGGTTGGACGGGATGTTATGTTGGAGTAGGGCGTGGGTTTGGACGGGATGTGATGTTGTTGTAGGGGGTGTAGTTGGACGGGATGTGCTGTTGGAGTATGTGTGGGATTAGATGGGAGGAGCTGTTGAAGTAGGGGTGTGTTTGGACTGAGATGATGTTGGAGTAGAGGTGGGGTTGGACGGGAGGTGATGTTGGAGTAGGGGGTGTGGTTGGTCGGGAGGTGCTGTTGGAGTATTGGTTGGGTTGGACGTGAGGTGAAATTGGAGTAGGGGTTGGGTTGGACGGAGGTGATGTTGGTGTAGGGGTGGGGCTGGACGGAGGTGATGTTGGTGTAGGGGTGGGGTTGGAGAGGAGGTGTTGTTGGAGTAGGGGTGGGGTTGGATGGAGGTGCTGTTGGAGTAGGGGTGGGGTTGGACAGAAGGTGATGTTGGAGTAGGCATGGAGTTGGATGGCAGGTGAAGTTGAAGTTGGGGTGGGGTTGGACGTAGATGATGTTGGAGTAGAGGTAGGGTTGGACGGGAGGTGATCTTGGAGTACGGGGCGTCGCTAGACGGGAGGTGTTGTTGGAGTAGGGGTGGGGTTGGAATGGAGGTGTTATTGGAGTAGGGGACGGGGTTGGACGGGAGGTGATGTTGGAGTCGGGGTGTGGTTGGATGGGAGGTGATGTTGGAGTTGGGGTGGGGTTGGACGTAGATGATGTTGGAGTAGAGGTAGGGTTGGACGGGAGGTGATGTTGGAGTCGAGGTGTGGTTGGACGGGAGATGATGTTGGAGTATGGGGTGTCGCTAGATGGGAGGTGTTGTTGGAGTTGGGGTGTGGTTGGAATGGAGGTGTTATTGGAGTAGGGGACGGGGTTGGACGGGAGGTGATGTTGGAGTCGGGGTGTGGTTGTACGGGAGTTGTTGTTGGACTTGGGGTGTGGTTGGACGGGAGGTGATGTTGGAGTTGGGGTGGGGTTGGCCGGGAGGTGCTTTTGGAGCTGGGGTGTGGTTGGACGGGAGGTGATGTTGGAGTTGGTGTGTGGTTGGACGGGAGGTGATGTTGGAGTTGGGGTGTGGTTGGAGGGGAGGTGATGTTGGAGTTGGGGTGTGGTTGGACGGGAGGTGATGTTGGAATTGGGGTTGGGTTGGACGGGTGGTGTTTTTGGAGTTGTGGTGTGGTTGGACGGGAGGTTATGTTGGAGTTGGGGTGGGGTTGGACAGGAGGTGTTGTTGGAGTAGGGGTGGGGTTGGACGGGTGTGCTGTTGGAGTAGGGGTGTGGTTGGACGGGAGGTGATGTTGGAGTAGGGGTTGGGTTGTACGGGAGTTGTTGTTGGACTTGGGGTGTGGTTGGATGGGAGGTGATGTTGGAGTTGGGGTGGGGTTGGCCGGGAGCTGCTTTTGGAGCTGGGGTGTGGTTGGACGGGAGGTGATGTTGGAGTAGAGGGTGTGATGGAATGGGAGGTGATGTTGGAGTAGGGGTGGTGTTGTACTGTACGCGTTGTTGGAGTTGGTGTGGGGTTTGACGGGATGTTATGTTGGAGTAGGGGGTGGGGTTGGAATGGAGGTGTTATTGGAGTAGGGGACGGGGTTGGACGGGAGGTGATGTTGGAGTCGGGGTGTGGTTGTACGGGAGTTGTTGTTGGACTTGGGGTGTGGTTGGACGGGAGGTGATGTTGGAGTTGGGGTGGGGTTGGCCGGGAGGTGCTTTTGGAGCTGGGGTGTGGTTGGACGGGAGGTGATGTTGGAGTTGGTGTGTGGTTGGACGGGAGGTGGTGTTGGAGTTGGGGTGGGGTTGGCCAGGTGGTGCTTTTGGAGCTGGGGTGTGGTTGGACGGGAGGTGATGTTGGAGTAGAGGGTGTGATGGAATGGGAGGTGTTGTTGGCGTAGGGGTGTGTTTGGACGGGAGGTGCTGTTGGAGTTGGGGTGTGGTTGGAGGGGAGGTGATGTTGGAGTTGGGGTGTGGTTGGACGGGAGGTGCTGTTGGAGTTGGGGTGTGGTTGGATGGGAGATGATGTTGGAGTTGGGGTGTGGTTGGACGGGTGGTTATGTTGGAGTTGGGGTGTGATTGGACGGGAGGTGATGTTGGAGTAGGGGTCTTATTGGATGGGAGGTGATGTTGGAGTAGGGAGTATGGTTGGAAGGGAGATGTTGTTTGAGTTGGCATGGGGTTGGACGGGAGGTGCTGTTGGATTAGGGGTGGGGTTGGACGGAGATGATGTTGGAGTAGATGTGGGGCTGGACGGGAGGTGATGTTGGAGTAGGGTGTGTGGTTGGACGGGATGTTATGTTGGAGTAGGGCGTGGGTTTGGACGGGATGTGATGTTGTTGTAGGGGGTGTAGTTGGACGGGATGTGCTGTTGGAGTATGTGTGGGATTAGATGGGAGGAGCTGTTGAAGTAGGGGTGTGTTTGGACTGAGATGATGTTGGAGTAGAGGTGGGGTTGGACGGGAGGTGATGTTGGAGTAGGGGGTGTGGTTGGTCGGGAGGTGCTGTTGGAGTATTGGTTGGGTTGGACGTGAGGTGAAATTGGAGTAGGGGTTGGGTTGGACGGAGGTGATGTTGGTGTAGGGGTGGGGCTGGACGGAGGTGATGTTGGTGTAGGGGTGGGGTTGGAGAGGAGGTGTTGTTGGAGTAGGGGTGGGGTTGGATGGAGGTGCTGTTGGAGTAGGGGTGGGGTTGGACAGAAGGTGATGTTGGAGTAGGCATGGAGTTGGATGGCAGGTGAAGTTGAAGTTGGGGTGGGGTTGGACGTAGATGATGTTGGAGTAGAGGTAGGGTTGGACGGGAGGTGATCTTGGAGTACGGGGCGTCGCTAGACGGGAGGTGTTGTTGGAGTAGGGGTGGGGTTGGAATGGAGGTGTTATTGGAGTAGGGGACGGGGTTGGACGGGAGGTGATGTTGGAGTCGGGGTGTGGTTGGATGGGAGGTGATGTTGGAGTTGGGGTGGGGTTGGACGTAGATGATGTTGGAGTAGAGGTAGGGTTGGACGGGAGGTGATGTTGGAGTCGAGGTGTGGTTGGACGGGAGATGATGTTGGAGTATGGGGTGTCGCTAGATGGGAGGTGTTGTTGGAGTTGGGGTGTGGTTGGAATGGAGGTGTTATTGGAGTAGGGGACGGGGTTGGACGGGAGGTGATGTTGGAGTCGGGGTGTGGTTGTACGGGAGTTGTTGTTGGACTTGGGGTGTGGTTGGACGGGAGGTGATGTTGGAGTTGGGGTGGGGTTGGCCGGGAGGTGCTTTTGGAGCTGGGGTGTGGTTGGACGGGAGGTGATGTTGGAGTTGGTGTGTGGTTGGACGGGAGGTGATGTTGGAGTTGGGGTGTGGTTGGAGGGGAGGTGATGTTGGAGTTGGGGTGTGGTTGGACGGGAGGTGATGTTGGAATTGGGGTTGGGTTGGACGGGTGGTGTTTTTGGAGTTGTGGTGTGGTTGGACGGGAGGTTATGTTGGAGTTGGGGTGGGGTTGGACAGGAGGTGTTGTTGGAGTAGGGGTGGGGTTGGACGGGTGTGCTGTTGGAGTAGGGGTGTGGTTGGACGGGAGGTGATGTTGGAGTAGGGGTTGGGTTGTACGGGAGTTGTTGTTGGACTTGGGGTGTGGTTGGATGGGAGGTGATGTTGGAGTTGGGGTGGGGTTGGCCGGGAGCTGCTTTTGGAGCTGGGGTGTGGTTGGACGGGAGGTGATGTTGGAGTAGAGGGTGTGATGGAATGGGAGGTGATGTTGGAGTAGGGGTGGTGTTGTACTGTACGCGTTGTTGGAGTTGGTGTGGGGTTTGACGGGATGTTATGTTGGAGTAGGGGGTGGGGTTTGGACAGGAGGTGCTGTTGGAGTAGGGTTGTGTTTGGAATGAGATGATGTTGGAGTAGAGGTGGGGTTGGTCAGGAGGTATTGTTGGAGTAGGGGTGGGGTTGGACGGGTGTGCTGTTGGAGTAGGGGTGTGGTTGGACGGGAGGTGATGTTGGAGTCGGGGTGTGGTTGGACGGGAGGTGATGCTGGAGTAGGTGTTGGGTTGGACGGGAGTTGTTGTTGGACTTGGGGTGTGGTTGGACGGGAGGTGGTGTTGGAGTTGGGGTGGGGTTGGCCAGGTGGTGCTTTTGGAGCTGGGGTGTGGTTGGACGGGAGGTGATGTTGGAGTAGAGGGTGTGATGGAATGGGAGGTGTTGTTGGCGTAGGGGTGTGTTTGGACGGGAGGTGCTGTTGGAGTTGGGGTGTGGTTGGAGGGGAGGTGATGTTGGAGTTGGGGTGTGGTTGGACGGGAGGTGCTGTTGGAGTTGGGGTGTGGTTGGATGGGAGATGATGTTGGAGTTGGGGTGTGGTTGGACGGGTGGTTATGTTGGAGTTGGGGTGTGATTGGACGGGAGGTGATGTTGGAGTAGGGGTCTTATTGGATGGGAGGTGATGTTGGAGTAGGGAGTATGGTTGGAAGGGAGATGTTGTTTGAGTTGGCATGGGGTTGGACGGGAGGTGCTGTTGGATTAGGGGTGGGGTTGGACGGAGATGATGTTGGAGTAGATGTGGGGCTGGACGGGAGGTGATGTTGGAGTAGGGTGTGTGGTTGGACGGGATGTTATGTTGGAGTAGGGCGTGGGTTTGGACGGGATGTGATGTTGTTGTTGGGGGTGTAGTTGGACGGGATGTGCTGTTGGAGTATGTGTGGGATTAGATGGGAGGAGCTGTTGAAGTAGGGGTGTGTTTGGACTGAGATGATGTTGGAGTAGAGGTGGGGTTGGACGGGAGGTGATGTTGGAGTAGGGGGTGTGGTTGGTCGGGAGGTGCTGTAGGAGTAGGCATGGAGTTGGACGGGAGGTGCTGTTGGAGTATTGGTTGGGTTGGACGTGAGGTGAAATTGGAGTAGGGGTTGGGTTGGACGGAGTTGATGTTGGTGTAGGGGTGGGGCTGGACGGAGGTGATGTTGGTGTAGGGGTGGGGTTGGAGAGGAGGTGTTGTTGGAGTAGGGGTGGGGTTGGATGGAGGTGCTGTTGGAGTAGGGGTGGGGTTGGACAGAAGGTGATGTTGGAGTAGGCATGGAGTTGGATGGCAGGTGAAGTTGAAGTTGGGGTGGGGTTGGACGTAGATGATGTTGGAGTAGAGGTAGGGTTGGACGGGAGGTGATCTTGGAGTACGGGGCGTCGCTAGATGGGAGGTGTTGTTGGAGTAGGGGTGGGGTTGGAATGGAGGTGTTATTGGAGTAGGGGACGGGGTTGGACGGGAGGTGATGTTGGAGTCGGGGTGTGGTTGGATGGGAGGTGATGTTGGAGTTGGGGTGGGGTTGGACGTAGATGATGTTGGAGTAGAGGTAGGGTTGGACGGGAGGTGATGTTGGAGTCGAGGTGTGGTTGGACGGGAGATGATGTTGGAGTATGGGGCGTCGCTAGATGGGAGGTGTTGTTGGAGTTGGGGTGTGGTTGGAATGGAGGTGTTATTGGAGTAGGGGACGGGGTTGGACGGGAGGTGATGTTGGAGTCGGGGTGTGGTTGTACGGGAGTTGTTGTTGGACTTGGGGTGTGGTTGGACGGGAGGTGATGTTGGAGTTGGGGTGGGGTTGGCCGGGAGGTGCTTTTGGAGCTGGGGTGTGGTTGGACGGGAGGTGATGTTGGAGTTGGTGTGTGGTTGGACGGGAGGTGATGTTGGAGTTGGGGTGTGGTTGGAGGGGAGGTGATGTTGGAGTTGGGGTGTGGTTGGACGGGAGGTGATGTTGGAATTGGGGTTGGGTTGGACGGGTGGTGTTTTTGGAGTTGTGGTGTGGTTGTACGGGAGGTGATGTTGGAGTTGGGGTGGTGTTGGACGGAGGTGATGTTGGAGTCGAGGGTGTGATGGAATGGGAGGTGATGTTGGAGTAGGGGTGTTGTTGGTCATGAAGTTATGTAGGAGTAGGGGTGGTGTTGTACTGTATGCGTTGTTGGAGTTGGTGTGGGGTTTGACGGGATGTTATGTTGGAGTAGGGGGTGGGGTTTGGACGGGAGGTGCTGTTGGAGTAGGGTTGTGTTTGGAATGAGATGATGTTGGAGTAGAGGTGGGGTTGGTCAGGAGGTATTGTTGGAGTAGGGGTGGGGTTGGACGGGTGTGCTGTTGGAGTAGGGGTGTGGTTGGACGGGAGGTGATGTTGGAGTCGGGGTGTGGTTGGACGGGAGGTGATGTTGGAGTAGGGGTTGGGTTGGACGGGAGTTGTTGTTGGACTTGGGGTGTGGTTGGACGGGAGGTTGTGTTGGAGTTGGGGTGGGGTTGGCCGGGAGGTGCTTTTGGAGCTGGGGTGTGGTTGGACGGGAGGTGATGTTGGAGTAGAGGGTGTGATGGAATGGGAGGTGATGTTGGAGTAGGGGTGTGTTTGGACGGGATGTGCTGTTGGAGTTGGGGTGTGGTTGGAGGGGAGGTGATGTTGGAGTTGGGGTGTGGTTGGACGGGAGGTGCTGTTGGAGTTGGGGTGTGGTTGGACGGGAGGTGATGTTGGAGTTGGGGTGTGGTTGGAGGGGAGGTGATGTTGGAGTTGGGGTGTGGTTGGATGGGAGGTGATGTTGGAATAGGTGTTGGGTTGGACCGGAGGTGTTGTTGGAGTTGTGGTGTGGTTGGATGGGAGGTGATGTTGGAGTTGGGGTGTGGTTTGACGGGAGGTGCTGTTGGAGTTGGGGTGGTGTTGGACGGAGGTGATGTTTGAGTAGAGGGTGTGATGGAATGGGAGGTGATGTTGGAGTAGGGGTGCTGTTGGACGGGAGGTGCTGTTGGAGTTGGGGTGGTGTTGGACGGAGGTGATGTTGGAGTAGAGGGTGTGATGGAATGGGAGATGATGTTGGAGTAGAGGTAGGGTTGGACGGGAGGTGATGTTGGAGTCGAGGTGTGGTTGGACGGGAGATGATGTTGGAGTATGGGGCGTCGCTAGATGGGAGGTGTTGTTGGAGTTGGGGTGTGGTTGGAATGGAGGTGTTATTGGAGTAGGGGACGGGGTTGGACGGGAGGTGATGTTGGAGTCGGGGTGTGGTTGGACGGGAGGTGATGTTGGAGTAGGGGTTGGGTTGTACGGGAGTTGTTGTTGGACTTGGGGTGTGGTTGGACGGGAGCTGATGTTGGAGTTGGGGTGGGGTTGGCCGGGAGGTGCTTCTGGAGCTGGGGTGTGGTTGGACGGGAGGTGATGTTGGAGTTGGTGTGTGGTTGGACGGGAGGTGATGTTGGAGTTGGGGTGTGGTTGGAGGGTAGGTGATGTTGGAGTTGGGGTGTGGTTGGACGGGAGGTGATGTTGGAATTGGGGTTGGGTTGGATGGGTGGTGTTGTTGGAATTGTGGTGTGGTTGGACGGGAGGTGATGTTGGAGTTGGGGTGGTGTTGGACGGAGGTGATGTTGGAGTCGAGGGTGTGATGGAATGGGAGGTGATGTTGGAGTAGGGGTGTTGTTGGACATGAAGTTATGTTGGAGTAGGGGTGGTGTTGTACTGTATGCGTTGTTGGAGTTGGTGTGGGGTTTGACGGGATGTTATGTTGGAGTAGGGGGTGGGGTTTGGACAGGAGGTGCTGTTGGAGTAGGGTTGTGTTTGGAATGAGATGATGTTTGAGTAGAGGTGGGGTTGGTCAGGAGGTATTGTTGGAGTAGGGGTGGGGTTGGACGGGTGTGCTGTTGGAGTAGGGGTGTGGTTGGACGGGAGGTGATGTTGGAGTCGGGGTGTGGTTGGACGGGAGGTGATGCTGGAGTAGGGATTGGGTTGGACGGGAGTTGTTGTTGGACTTGGGGTGTGGTTGGACGGGAGGTGGTGTTGGAGTTGGGGTGGGGTTGGCCAGGTGGTGCTTTTGGAGCTGGGGTGTGGTTGGACGGGAGGTGATGTTGGAGTAGAGGGTGTGATGGAATGGGAGGTGTTGTTGGAGTAGGGGTGTGTTTGGACGGGAGGTGCTGTTGGAGTTGGGGTGTGTTTGGAGGGGAGGTGATGTTGGAGTTGGGGTGTGGTTGGACGGGAGGTGCTGTTGGAGTTGGGGTGTGGTTGGATGGGAGATGATGTTGGAGTTGGGGTGTGGTTGGACGGGTGGTTATGTTGGAGTTGGGGTGTGATTGGACGGGAGGTGATGTTGGAGTAGGGGTCGTATTGGATGGGAGGTGATGTTGGAGTAGGGAGTATGGTTGGAAGGGAGATGTTGTTTGAGTTGGCATGGGGTTGGACGGGAGGTGCTGTTGGATTAGGGGTGGGGTTGGACGGAGATGATGTTGGAGTAGATGTGGGGCTGGACGGGAGGTGATGTTGGAGTAGGGTGTGTGGTTGGACGGGATGTTATGTTGGAGTAGGGCGTGGGTTTGGACGGGATGTGATGTTGTTGTAGGGGGTGTAGTTGGACGGGATGTGGTGTTGGAGTATGTGTGGGATTAGACGGGAGGAGCTGTTGAAGTAGGGGTGTGTTTGGACTGAGATGATGTTGGAGTAGAGGTGGGGTTGGACGGGAGGTGATGTTGGAGTAGGGGGTGTGGTTGGTCGGGAGGTGCTGTTGGAGTAGGCATGGAGTTGGACGGGAGGTGCTGTTGGAGTATTGGTTGGGTTGGACGTGAGGTGAAATTGGAGTAGGGGTTGGGTTGGACGGAGGTGATGTTGGTGTAGGGGTGGGGCTGGATGGAGGTGATGTTGGTGTAGGGGTGGGGTTGGACAGGAGGTGTTGTTGGAGTAGGGGTGGGGTTGGATGGAGGTGCTGTTGGAGTAGGGGTGGGGTTGGACAGAAGGTGATGTTGGAGTAGGCATGGAGTTGGATGGCAGGTGAAGTTGAAGTTGGGGTGGGGTTGGACGTAGATGATGTTGGAGTAGAGGTAGGGTTGGACTGGAGGTGATCTTGGAGTACGGGGCGTCGCTAGACGGGAGGTGTTGTTGGAGTAGGGGTGGGGTTGGAATGGAGGTGTTATTGGAGTAGGGGACGGGGTTGGACGGGAGGTGATGTTGGAGTCGGGGTGTGGTTGGACGGGAGGTGATGTTGGAGTTGGGGTGGGGTTGGACGTAGATGATGTTGGAGTAGAGGTAGGGTTGGACGGGAGGTGATGTTGGAGTCGAGGTGTGGTTGGACGGGAGATGATGTTGGAGTATGGGGCGTCGCTAGATGGGAGGTGTTGTTGGAGTTGGGGTGTGGTTGGAATGGAGGTGTTATTGGAGTAGGGGACGGGGTTGGACGGGAGGTGATGTTGGAGTCGGGGTGTGGTTGGACGGGAGGTGATGTTGGAGTAGGGGTTGGGTTGTACGGGAGTTGTTGTTGGACTTGGGGTGTGGTTGGATGGGAGGTGATGTTGGAGTTGGGGTGGGGTTGGCCGGGAGGTGCTTTTGGAGCTGGGGTGTGGTTGGACGGGAGGTGATGTTGGAGTTGGTGTGTGGTTGGACGGGAGGTGATGTTGGAGTTGGGGTGTGGTTGGAGGGGAGGTGATGTTGGAGTTGGGGTGTGGTTGGACGGGAGGTGATGTTGGAATTGGGGTTGGGTTGGACGGGTGGTGTTGTTGGAGTTGTGGTGTGGTTTGACGGGAGGTGATGTTGGAGTTGGGGTGGTGTTGGACGGAGGTGATGTTGGAGTCGAGGGTGTGATGGAATGGGAGGTGATGTTGGAGTAGGGGTGTTGTTGGACATGAAGTTATGTAGGAGTAGGGGTGGTGTTGTACTGTATGCGTTGTTGGAGTTGGAGTGGGGTTTGACGGGATGTTATGTTGGAGTAGGGGGTGGGGTTTGGACGGGAGGTGCTGTTGGAGTAGGGTTGTGTTTGGAATGAGATGATGTTGGAGTAGAGGTGGGGTTGGTCAGGAGGTATTGTTGGAGTAGGGGTGGGGTTGGACGGGTGTGCTGTTGGAGTAGGGGTGTGGTTGGACGGGAGGTGATGTTGGAGTCGGGGTGTGGTTGGACGGGAGGTGATGTTGGAGTAGGGGTTGGGTTGGACGGGAGTTGTTGTTGGACTTGGGGTGTGGTTGGATGGGAGGTGATGTTGGAGTTGGGGTGGGGTTGGCCGGGAGGTGCTTTTGGAGCTGGGGTGTGGTTGGACGGGAGGTGATGTTGGAGTAGAGGGTGTGATGGAATGGGAGGTGATGTTGGAGTAGGGGTGTGTTTGGACGGGAGGTGCTGTTGGAGTTGGGGTGTGGTTGGAGGGGAGGTGAAGTTGGAGTTGGGGTGGGGTTGGCCGGGAGGTGCTTTTGGAGCTGGGGTGTGGTTGGACGGGAGGTGATGTTGGAGTAGAGGGTGTGATGGAATGGGAGGTGATGTTGGAGTAGGGGTGTGTTTGGACGGGAGGTGCTGTTGGAGTTGGGGTGTGGTTGGAGGGGAGGTGATGTTGGAGTTGGGGTGTGGTTGGACGGGAGGTGCTGTTGGAGTTGGGGTGTGGTTGGACGGGAGATGATGTTGGAGTTGGGGTGTGGTTGGACGGGTGGTTATGTTGGAGTTGGGGTGTGATTGGACGGGAGGTGATGTTGGAGTAGGGGTCTTATTGGATGGGAGGTGATGTTGGAGTAGGGAGTATGGTTGGAAGGGAGATGTTGTTTGAGTTGGTATGGGGTTGGACGGGAGGTGCTGTTGGATTAGGGGTGGGGTTGGACGGAGATGTTGTTGGAGTAGATGTGGGGCTGGACGGGAGGTGATGTTGGAGTAGGGCGTGGGTTTGGACGGGATGTGATGTTGTTGTAGGGGGTGTAGTTGGACGGGATGTGCTGTTGGAGTATGTGTGGGATTAGACGTGAGGAGCTGTTGAAGTAGGGGTGTGTTTGGACTGAGATGATGTTGGAGTAGAGGTGGGGTTGGACGGGAGGTGATGTTGGAGTAGGGGGTGTGGTTGGTCGGGAGGTGCTGTTGGAGTAGGCATGGAGTTGGACGGGAGGTGCTGTTGGAGTATTGGTTGGGTTGGACGTGAGGTGAAATTGGAGTAGGGGTTGGGTTGGACGGAGGTGATGTTGGTGTAGGGGTGGGGCTGGACGGAGGTGATGTTGGTGTAGGGGTGGGGTTGGACAGGAGGTGTTGTTGGAGTAGGGGTGGGGTTGGATGGAGGTGCTGTTGGAGTAGGGGTGGGGTTGGACAGAATGTGATGTTGGAGTAGGCATGGAGTTGGATGGCAGGTGAAGTTGAAGTTGGGGTGGGGTTGGACGTAGATGATGTTGGAGTAGAGGTAGGGTTGGACGGGAGGTGATGTTGGAGTTGGGGTGTGGTTGGACGGGAGATGATGTTGGAGTACGGGGCGTCGCTAGACGGGAGGTGTTGTTGGAGTAGGGGTGGGGTTGGAATGGAGGTGTTATTGGAGTAGGGGACGGGGTTGGACGGGAGGTGATGTTGGAGTCGGGGTGTGGTTGGACGGGAGGTGATGTTGGAGTAGGGGTTGGGTTGTACGGGAGTTGTTGTTGGACTTGGGGTGTGGTTCGACGGGAGGTGATGTTGGAGTTGGGGTGGGGTTGGCCGGGAGGTGCTTTTGGAGCTGGGGTGTGGTTGGACGGGAGGTGATGTTGGAGTTGGTGTGTGGTTGGACGGGAGGTGATGTTGGAGTTGGGGTGTGGTTGTAGGGGAGGTGATGTTGGAGTTGGGGTGTGGTTGGATGGGAGGTGATGTTGGAATTGGGGTTGGGTTGGACGTGTGGTGTTGTTGGAGTTGTGGTGTGGTTGGACGGGAGGTGATGTTGGAGTTGGGGTGGTGTTGGACGGAGGTGATGTTGGAGTCGAGGGTGTGATGGAATGGGAGGTGATGTTGGAGTAGGGGTGTTGTTGGACATGAAGTTATGTTGGAGTAGGGGTGGTGTTGTACTGTATGCGTTGTTGGAGTTGGTGTGGGGTTTGACGGGATGTTTTGTTGGAGTAGGGGGTGGGGTTTGGACGGGAGGTGCTGTTGGAGTAGGGTTGTGTTTGGAATGAGATGATGTTGGAGTAGAGGTGGGGTTGGTCAGGAGGTATTGTTGGAGTAGGGGTGGGGTTGGACGGGTGTGCTGTTGGAGTAGGGGTGTGGTTGGATGGGAGGTGATGTTGGAGTCGGGGTGTGGTTTGACGGGAGGTGATGTTGGAGTAGGGGTTGGGTTGGACGGGAGTTGTTGTTGGACTTGGGGTGTGGTTGGACGGGAGGTGGTGTTGGAGTTGGGGTGGGGTTGGCCGGGAGCTGCTTTTGGAGCTGGGGTGTGGTTGGACGGGAGGTGATGTTGGAGTAGAGGGTGTGATGGAATGGGAGGTGATGTTGGAGTAGGGGTGTGTTTGGACGGGAGGTGCTGTTGGAGTTGGGGTGTGGTTGGAGGGGAGGTGATTTTGGAGTTGGGGTGTGGTTGGACGGGAGGTGCTGTTGGAGTTGGGGTGTGGTTGGACGGGAGGTGATGTTGGAGTTGGGGTGTGGTTGGAGGGGAGGTGATGTTGGGGTTGGGGTGTGGTTGGATGGGAGGTGATGTTGGAATAGGTGTTGGGTTGGACCGGAGGTGTTGTTGGAGTTGTGGTGTGGTTGGATGGGAGGTGATGTTGCAGTTGGGGTGTGGTTTGACGGGAGGTGCTGTTGGAGTTGGGGTGGTGTTGGACGGAGGTGATGTTGGAGTAGAGGGTGTGATGGAATGGGAGGTGATGTTGGAGTAGGGGTGTTTTGGACGGGAGGTGCTGTTGTAGTTGGGGTGGTGTTGGACGGAGGTGATGTTGGAGTAGAGGGTGTGATGGAATGGGAGATGATGTTGGAGTAGAGGTAGGGTTGGACGGAAGGTGATGTTGGAGTATGGGGCGTCGCTAGATGGGAGGTGTTGTTGGAGTTGGGGTGGGGTTGGAATGGAGGTGTTATTGGAGTAGGGGACGGGGTTGGACGGGAGGTGATGTTGGAGTCGGGGTGTGGTTGGATGGGAGGTGATGTTGGAGTAGGGGTTGGGTTGTACGGGAGTTGTTGTTGGACTTGGGGTGTGGTTGGACGGGTGGTGATGTTGGAGTTGGGGTGGGGTTAGCCGGGAGGTGCTTTTGGAGCTGGGGTGTGGTTGGACGGGAGGTGATGTTGGAGTTGGTGTGTGGTTGGACGGGAGGTGATGTTGGAGTTGGGGTGTGGTTGGAGGGGAGCTGATGTTGGAGTTGGTGTGTGGTTGGACGGGAGGTGATGTTGGAATTGGTGTTGGGTTGGACGGGTGGTGTTGTTGGAGTTGTGGTGTGGTTGGACGGGAGGTGATGTTGGAGTTGGGGTGGTGTTGGACGGAGGTGATGTTGGAGTCGAGGGTGTGATGGAATGGGAGGTGATGTTGGAGTAGGGGTGTTGTTGGGCATGAAGTTATGTTGGAGTAGGGGTGGTGTTGTACTGTATGCGTTGTTGGAGTTGGTGTGGTGTTTGACGGGATGTTATGTTGGAGTAGGGGGTGGGGTTTGGACGGGAGGTGCTGTTGGAGTAGGGTTGTGTTTGGAATGAGATGATGTTGGAGTAGAGGTGGGGTTGGTCAGGAGGTATTGTTGGAGTAGGGGTGGGGTTGGACGGGTGTGCTGTTGGAGTAGGGGTGTGGTTGGACGGGAGGTGCTGTTGGAGTTGGGGTGTGGTTGGAGGGGAGGTGAAGTTGGAGTTGGGGTGGGGTTGGCCGGGAGGTGCTTTTGGAGCTGGGGTGTGGTTGGACGGGAGGTGATGTTGGAGTAGAGGGTGTGATGGAATGGGAGGTGATGTTGGAGTAGGGGTGTGTTTGGACGGGAGGTGCTGTTGGAGTTGGGGTGTGGTTGGAGGGGAGGTGATGTTGGAGTTGGGGTGTGGTTGGACGGGAGGTGCTGTTGGAGTTGGGGTGTGGTTGGACGGGAGATGATGTTGGAGTTGGGGTGTGGTTGGACGGGTGGTTATGTTGGAGTTGGGGTGTGATTGGACGGGAGGTGATGTTGGAGTAGGGGTCTTATTGGATGGGAGGTGATGTTGGAGTAGGGAGTATGGTTGGAAGGGAGATGTTGTTTGAGTTGGCATGGGGTTGGACGGGAGGTGCTGTTGGATTAGGGGTGGGGTTGGACGGAGATGTTGTTGGAGTAGATGTGGGGCTGGACGGGAGGTGATGTTGGAGTAGGGCGTGGGTTTGGACGGGTGGTTATGTTGGAGTAGGGCGTGGGTTTGGACGGGATGTGATGTTGTTGTAGGGGGTGTAGTTGGACGGGATGTGCTGTTGGAGTATGTGTGGGATTAGACGTGAGGAGCTGTTGAAGTAGGGGTGTGTTTGGACTGAGATGATGTTGGAGTAGAGGTGGGGTTGGACGGGAGGTGATGTTGGAGTAGGGGGTGTGGTTGGTCGGGAGGTGCTGTTGGAGTAGGCATGGAGTTGGACGGGAGGTGCTGTTGGAGTATTGGTTGGGTTGGACGTGAGGTGAAATTGGAGTAGGGGTTGGGTTGGACGGAGGTGATGTTGGTGTAGGGGTGGGGCTGGACGGAGGTGATGTTGGTGTAGGGGTGGGGTTGGACAGGAGGTGTTGTTGGAGTAGGGGTGGGGTTGGATGGAGGTGCTGTTGGAGTAGGGGTGGGGTTGGACAGAATGTGATGTTGGAGTAGGCATGGAGTTGGATGGCAGGTGAAGTTGAAGTTGGTGTGGGGTTGGACGTAGATGATGTTGGAGTAGAGGTAGGGTTGGACGGGAGGTGATGTTGGAGTTGGGGTGTGGTTGGACGGGAGATGATGTTGGAGTTGGTGTGTGGTTGGACGGGAGGTGATGTTGGAGTTGGGGTGTGGTTGTAGGGGAGGTGATGTTGGAGTTGGGGTGTGGTTGGATGGGAGGTGATGTTGGAATTGGGGTTGGGTTGGACGTGTGGTGTTGTTGGAGTTGTGGTGTGGTTGGACGGGAGGTGATGTTGGAGTTGGGGTGGTGTTGGACGGAGGTGATGTTGGAGTCGAGGGTGTGATGGAATGGGAGGTGATGTTGGAGTAGGGGTGTTGTTGGACATGAAGTTATGTTGGAGTAGGGGTGGTGTTGTACTGTATGCGTTGTTGCAGTTGGTGTGGGGTTTGACGGGATGTTTTGTTGGAGTAGGGGGTGGGGTTTGGACGGGAGGTGCTGTTGGAGTAGGGTTGTGTTTGGAATGAGATGATGTTGGAGTAGAGGTGGGGTTGGTCAGGAGGTATTGTTGGAGTAGGGGTGGGGTTGGACGGGTGTGCTGTTGGAGTAGGGGTGTGGTTGGATGGGAGGTGATGTTGGAGTCGGGGTGTGGTTTGACGGGAGGTGATGTTGGAGTAGGGGTTGGGTTGGACGGGAGTAGTTGTTGGACTTGGGGTGTGGTTGGACGGGAGGTGGTGTTGGAGTTGGGGTGGGGTTGGCCGGGAGGTGCTTTTGGAGCTGGGGTTTGGTTGGACGGGAGGTGATGTTGGAGTAGAGGGTGTGATGGAATGGGAGGTGATGTTGGAGTAGGGGTGTGTTTGGACGGGAGGTGCTGTTGGAGTTGGGGTGTGGTTGGAGGGGAGGTGATTTTGGAGTTGGGGTGTGGTTGGACGGGAGGTGCTGTTGGAGTTGGGGTGTGGTTGGACGGGAGGTGATGTTGGAGTTGGGGTGTGGTTGGAGGGGAGGTGATGTTGGGGTTGGGGTGTGGTTGGATGGGAGGTGATGTTGGAGTTGGGGTGGTGTTGGACGGAGGTGATGTTGGAGTCGAGGGTGTGATGGAATGGGAGGTGATGTTGCAGTTGGGGTGTGGTTTGACGGGAGGTGCTGTTGGAGTTGGGGTGGTGTTGGTCGGAGGTGATGTTGGAGTAGAGGGTGTGATGGAATGGGAGGTGATGTTGGAGTAGGGGTGTTTTGGACGGGAGGTGCTGTTGTAGTTGGGGTGGTGTTGGACGGAGGTGATGTTGGAGTAGAGGGTGTGATGGAATGGGAGATGATGTTGGAGTAGAGGTAGGGTTGGACGGAAGGTGATGTTGGAGTATGGGGCGTCGCTAGATGGGAGGTGTTGTTGGAGTTGGGGTGGGGTTGGAATGGAGGTGTTATTGGAGTAGGGGACGGGGTTGGACGGGAGGTGATGTTGGAGTCGGGGTGTGGTTGGATGGGAGGTGATGTTGGAGTAGGGGTTGGGTTGTACGGGAGTTGTTGTTGGACTTGGGGTGTGGTTGGACGGGTGGTGATGTTGGAGTTGGGGTGGGGTTAGCCGGGAGGTGCTTTTGGAGCTGGGGTGTGTTTGGACGGGAGGTGATGTTGGAGTTGGTGTGTGGTTGGACGGGAGGTGATGTTGGAGTTGGGGTGTGGTTGGAGGGGAGCTGATGTTGGAGTTGGGGTGTGGTTGGACGGGAGGTGATGTTGGAATTGGTGTTGGGTTGGACGGGTGGTGTTGTTGGAGTTGTGGTGTGGTTGGACGGGAGGTGATGTTGGAGTTGGGGTGGTGTTGGACGGAGGTGATGTTGGAGTCGAGGGTGTGATGGAATGGGAGGTGATGTTGGAGTAGGGGTGTTGTTGGGCATGAAGTTATGTTGGAGTAGGGGTGGTGTTGTACTGTATGCGTTGTTGGAGTTGGTGTGGGGTTTGACGGGATGTTATGTTGGAGTAGGGGGTGGGGTTTGGACGGGAGGTGCTGTTGGAGTAGGGTTGTGTTTGGAATGAGATGATGTTGGAGTAGAGGTGGGGTTGGTCAGGAGGTATTGTTGGAGTAGGGGTGGGGTTGGACGGGTGTGCTGTTGGAGTAGGGGTGTGGTTGGACGGGAGGTGCTGTTGGAGTTGGGGTGTGGTTGGAGGGGAGGTGAAGTTGGAGTTGGGGTGGGGTTGGCCGGGAGGTGCTTTTGGAGCTGGGGTGTGGTTGGACGGGAGGTGATGTTGGAGTAGAGGGTGTGATGGAATGGGAGGTGATGTTGGAGTAGGGGTGTGTTTGGACGGGAGGTGCTGTTGGAGTTGGGGTGTGGTTGGAGGGGAGGTGATGTTGGAGTTGGGGTGTGGTTGGACGGGAGGTGCTGTTGGAGTTGGGGTGTGGTTGGACGGGAGATGATGTTGGAGTTGGGGTGTGGTTGGACGGGTGGTTATGTTGGATTTGGGGTGTGATTGGACGGGAGGTGATGTTGGAGTAGGGGTCTTATTGGATGGGAGGTGATGTTGGAGTAGGGAGTATGGTTGGAAGGGAGATGTTGTTTGAGTTGGCATGGGGTTGGACGGGAGGTGCTGTTGGATTAGGGGTGGGGTTGGACGGAGATGTTGTTGGAGTAGATGTGGGGCTGGACGGGAGGTGATGTTGGAGTAGGGCGTGGGTTTGGACGGGATGTGATGTTGTTGTAGGGGGTGTAGTTGGACGGGATGTGCTGTTGGAGTATGTGTGGGATTAGACGTGAGGAGCTGTTGAAGTAGGGGTGTGTTTGGACTGAGATGATGTTGGAGTAGAGGTGGGGTTGGACGGGAGGTGATGTTGGAGTAGGGGGTGTGGTTGGTCGGGAGGTGCTGTTGGAGTAGGCATGGAGTTGGACGGGAGGTGCTGTTGGAGTATTGGTTGGGTTGGACGTGAGGTGAAATTGGAGTAGGGGTTGGGTTGGACGGAGGTGATGTTGGTGTAGGGGTGGGGCTGGACGGAGGTGATGTTGGTGTAGGGGTGGGGTTGGACAGGAGGTGTTGTTGGAGTAGGGGTGGGGTTGGATGGAGGTGCTGTTGGAGTAGGGGTGGGGTTGGACAGAATGTGATGTTGGAGTAGGCATGGAGTTGGATGGCAGGTGAAGTTGAAGTTGGGGTGGGGTTGGACGTAGATGATGTTGGAGTAGAGGTAGGGTTGGACGGGAGGTGATGTTGGAGTTGGGGTGTGGTTGGACGGGAGATGATGTTGGAGTTGGTGTGTGGTTGGACGGGAGGTGATGTTGGAGTTGGGGTGTGGTTGTAGGGGAGGTGATGTTGGAGTTGGGGTGTGGTTGGATGGGAGGTGATATTGGAATTGGGGTTGGGTTGGACGTGTGGTGTTGTTGGAGTTGTGGTGTGGTTGGACGGGAGGTGATGTTGGAGTTCAGGTGGTGTTGGACGGAGGTGATGTTGGAGTCGAGGGTGTGATGGAATGGGAGGTGATGTTGGAGTAGGGGTGTTGTTGGACATGAAGTTATGTTGGAGTAGGGGTGGTGTTGTACTGTATGCGTTGTTGCAGTTGGTGTGGGGTTTGACGGGATGTTTTGTTGGAGTAGGGGGTGGGGTTTGGACGGGAGGTGCTGTTGGAGTAGGGTTGTGTTTGGAATGAGATGATGTTGGAGTAGAGGTGGGGTTGGTCAGGAGGTATTGTTGGAGTAGGGGTGGGGTTGGACGGGTGTGCTGTTGGAGTAGGGGTGTGGTTGGATGGGAGGTGATGTTGGAGTCGGGGTGTGGTTTGACGGGAGGTGATGTTGGAGTAGGGGTTGGGTTGGACGGGAGTTGTTGTTGGACTTGGGGTGTGGTTGGACGGGAGGTGGTGTTGGAGTTGGGGTGGGGTTGGCCGGGAGGTGCTTTTGGAGCTGGGGTGTGGTTGGACGGGAGGTGATGTTGGAGTAGAGGGTGTGATGGAATGGGAGGTGATGTTGGAGTAGGGGTGTGTTTGGACGGGAGGTGCTGTTGGAGTTGGGGTGTGGTTGGAGGGGAGGTGATTTTGGAGTTGGGGTGTGGTTGGACGGGAGGTGCTGTTGGAGTTGGGGTGTGGTTGGAGGGGAGGTGATGTTGGGGTTGGGGTGTGGTTGGATGGGAGGTGATGTTGGAATAGGTGTTGGGTTGGACCGGAGGTGTTGTTGGAGTTGTGGTGTGGTTGGACGGGTGGTGATGTTGGAGTTGGGGTGGGGTTAGCCGGGAGGTGCTTTTGGAGCTGGGGTGTGGTTGGACGGGAGGTGATGTTGGAGTTGGTGTGTGGTTGGACGGGAGGTGATGTTGGAGTTGGGGTGTGGTTGGAGGGGAGCTGATGTTGGAGTTGGGGTGTGGTTGGACGGGAGGTGATGTTGGAATTGGTGTTGGGTTGGACGGGTGGTGTTGTTGGAGTTGTGGTGTGGTTGGACGGGAGGTGATGTTGGAGTTGGGGTGGTGTTGGACGGAGGTGATGTTGGAGTCGAGGGTGTGATGGAATGGGAGGTGATGTTGGAGTAGGGGTGTTGTTGGGCATGAAGTTATGTTGGAGTAGGGGTGGTGTTGTACTGTATGCGTTGTTGGAGTTGGTGTGGGGTTTGACGGGATGTTATGTTGGAGTAGGGGGTGGGGTTTGGACGGCAGGTGCTGTTGGAGTAGGGTTGTGTTTGGAATGAGATGATGTTGGAGTAGAGGTGGGGTTGGTCAGGAGGTATTGTTGGAGTAGGGGTGGGGTTGGACGGGTGTGCTGTTGGAGTAGGGGTGTGGTTGGACGGGAGGTGCTGTTGGAGTTGGGGTGTGGTTGGAGGGGAGGTGAAGTTGGAGTTGGGGTGGGGTTGGCCGGGAGGTGCTTTTGGAGCTGGGGTGTGGTTGGACGGGAGGTGATGTTGGAGTAGAGGGTGTGATGGAATGGGAGGTGATGTTGGAGTAGGGGTGTGTTTGGACGGGAGGTGCTGTTGGAGTTGGGGTGTGGTTGGAGGGGAGGTGATGTTGGAGTTGGGGTGTGGTTGGACGGGAGGTGCTGTTGGAGTTGGGGTGTGGTTGGACGGGAGATGATGTTGGAGTTGGGGTGTGGTTGGACGGGTGGTTATGTTGGAGTTGGGGTGTGATTGGACGGGAGGTGATGTTGGAGTAGGGGTCTTATTGGATGGGAGGTGATGTTGGAGTAGGGAGTATGGTTGGAAGGGAGATGTTGTTTGAGTTGGCATGGGGTTGGACGGGAGGTGCTGTTGGATTAGGGGTGGGGTTGGACGGAGATGTTGTTGGAGTAAATGTGGGGCTGGACGGGAGGTGATGTTGGAGTAGGGCGTGGGTTTGGACGGGATGTGATGTTGTTGTAGGGGGTGTAGTTGGACGGGATGTGCTGTTGGAGTATGTGTGGGATTAGACGTGAGGAGCTGTTGAAGTAGGGGTGTGTTTGGACTGAGATGATGTTGGAGTAGAGGTGGGGTTGGACGGGAGGTGATGTTGGAGTAGGGGGTGTGGTTGGTCGGGAGGTGCTGTTGGAGTAGGCATGGAGTTGGACGGGAGGTGATGTTGGAGTAGGGGTGTGTTTGGACGGGAGGTGCTGTTGGAGTTGGGGTGTGGTTGGACGGGAGGTGATGTTGGAGTTGGGGTGGGGTTGGCCGGGAGGAGCTTTTGGAGCTGGGGTGTGGTTGGACGGGAGGTGATGTTGGAGTAGAGCGTGTGATGGAATGGGAGGTGATGTTGGAGTAGGGGTGTGTTTGGACGGGAGGTGCTGTTGGAGTTGGGGTGTGGTTGGAGGGGAGGTGATGTTGGAGTTGGGGTGTGGTTGGACGGGAGGTGCTGTTGGAGTTGGGGTGTGGTTGGACGGGAGATGATGTTGGAGTTGGGGTGTGGTTGGACGGGTGGTTATGTTGGAGTTGGGGTGTGATTGGACGGGAGGTGATGTTGGAGTAGGGGTCTTATTGGATGGGAGGTGACGTTGGAGTAGGGAGCATGGTTGGAAGGGAGATGTTGTTTGAGTTGGCATGGGGTTGGACGGGAGGTGCTGTTGGATTAGGGGTGGGGTTGGACGGAGATGATGTTGGAGTAGATGTGGGGCTGGACGGGAGGTGATGTTGGAGTAGGGTGTGTGGTTGGACGGGATGTTATGTTGGAGTAGGGCGTGGGTTTGGACGGGATGTGATGTTGTTGTAGGGGGTGTAGTTGGACGGGATGTGCTGTTGGAGTATGTGTGGGATTAGACGTGAGGAGCTGTTGAAGTAGGGGTGTGTTTGGACTGAGATGATGTTGGAGTAGAGGTGGGGTTGGACGGGAGGTGATGTTGGAGTAGGGGGTGTGGTTGGTCGGGAGGTGCTGTTGGAGTAGGCATGGAGTTGGACGGGAGGTGCTGTTGGAGTATTGGTTGGGTTGGACGTGAGGTGAAATTGGAGTAGGGGTTGGGTTGGACGGAGGTGATGTTGGTGTAGGGGTGGGGCTGGACGGAGGTGATGTTGGTGTAGGGGTGGGGTTGGAGAGGAGGTGTTGTTGGAGTAGGGGTGGGGTTGGATGGAGGTGCTGTTGGAGTAGGGGTGGGGTTGGACAGAAGGTGATGTTGGAGTAGGCATGGAGTTGGATGGCAGGTGAAGTTGAAGTTGGGGTGGGTTTGGACGTAGATGATGTTGGAGTAGAGGTAGGGTTGGACGGGAGGTGATGTTGGAGTTGGGGTGTGGTTGGACGGGAGATGATGTTGGAGTACGGGGCGTCGCTAGACGGGAGGTGTTGTTGGAGTAGGGGTGGGGTTGGAATGGAGGTGTAATTGGAGTAGGGGACGGGGTTGGACGGGAGGTGATGTTGGAGTCGGGGTGTGGTTGGACGGGAGGTGATGTTGGAGTAGGGGTTGGGTTGTACGGGAGTTGTTGTTGGACTTGGGGTGAGGTTGGACGGGAGGTGATGTTGGAGTTGGGGTGGGGTTGGCCGGGAGGTGCTTTTGGAGCTGGGGTGGGGTTGGACGGGAGGTGATGTTGGAGTTGGTGTGTGGTTGGACCGGAGGTGATGTTGGAGTTGGGGTGTGGTTGGAGGGGAGGTGATGTTGGAGTTGGGGTGTGGTTGGACGGGAGGTGATGTTGGAATTGGGGTTGGGTTGGACGGGTGGTGTTGTTGGAGTTGTGGTGTGGTTGGACGGGAGGTGATGTTGGAGTTGGGGTGGTGTTGGACGGAGGTGATGTTGGAGTCGAGGGTGTGATGGAATGGGAGGTGATGTTGGAGTAGGGGTGTTGTTGGACATGAAGTTATGTTGGAGTAGGGGTGGTGTTGTACTGTATGCGTTGTTGGAGTTGGTGTGGGGTTTGACGGGATGTTATGTTGGAGTAGGGGGTGGGGTTTGGACGGGAGGTGCTGTTGGAGTAGGGTTGTGTTTGGAATGAGATGATGTTGGAGTAGAGGTGGGGTTGGTCAGGAGGTATTGTTGGAGTAGGGGTGGGGTTGGACGGGTGTGCTGTTGGAGTAGGGGTGTGGTTGGACGGGAGGTGATGTTGGAGTCGGGGTGTGGTTGGACGGGAGGTGATGTTGGAGTAGGGGTTGGGTTGGACGGGAGTTGTTGTTGGGCTTGGGGTGTGGTTGGATGGGAGGTGATGTTGGAGTTGGGGTGGGGTTGGCCGGGAGGTGCTTTTGGAGCTGGGGTGTGGTTGGACGGGAGGTGATGTTGGAGTAGAGGGTGTGATGGAATGGGAGGTGATGTTGGAGTAGGGGTGTGTTTGGACGGGAGGTGCTGTTGGAGTTGGGGTGTGGTTGGACTGAGATGATGTTGGAGTAGAGGTGGGGTTGGACGGGAGGTGATGTTGGAGTAGGGGGTGTGGTTGGTCGGGAGGTGCTGTTGGAGTAGGCATGGAGTTGGACGGGAGGTGCTGTTGGAGTATTGGTTGTGTTGGACGTGAGGTGAAATTGGAGTAGGGGTTGGGTTGGACGGAGGTGATGTTGGTGTAGGGGTGCGGCTGGACGGAGGTGATGTTGGTGTAGGGGTGGAGTTGGACAGGAGGTGTTGTTGGAGTAGGGGTGGGGTTGGATGGAGGTGTTGTTGGAGTAGGGGTGGGGTTGGATGGAGGTGCTGTTGGAGTATCGGTGGGGTTGGACGGGAGGTGATGTTGGAGTCGGGGTGTGGTTGGACGGGAGGTGATTTTGGAGTAGGGGTTGGGTTGTACGGGAGTTGTTGTTGGGCTTGGGGTGTGGTTGGACGGGAGGTGATGTTGGAGTTGGGGTGGGGTTGGCCGGGAGGTGCTTTTGGAGCTGGGGTGTGGTTGGACGGGAGGTGATGTTGGAGTAGAGGGTGAGATGGAATGGGAGGTGATGTTGGAGTAGGGTTGTGTTTGGACGGGAGGTGCTGTTGGAGTTGGGGTGTGGTTGGACGGGAGGTGATGTTGGAGTTGGGGTGGGGTTGGCCGGGAGGAGCTTTTGGAGCTGGGGTGTGGTTGGACGGGAGGTGATGTTGGAGTAGAGCGTGTGATGGAATGGGAGGTGATGTTGGAGTAGGGGTGTGTTTGGACGGGAGGTGCTGTTGGAGTTGGGGTGTGGTTGGAGGGGAGGTGATGTTGGAGTTGGGGTGTGGTTGGACGGGAGGTGCTGTTGGAGTTGGGGTGTGGTTGGACGGGAGATGATGTTGGAGTTGGGGTGTGGTTGGACGGGTGGTTATGTTGGAGTTGGGGTGTGATTGGACGGGAGGTGATGTTGGAGTAGGGGTCTTATTGGATGGGAGGTGATGTTGGAGTAGGGAGTATGGTTGGAAGGGAGATGTTGTTTGAGTTGGCATGGGGTTGGACGGGAGGTGCTGTTGGATTAGGGGTGGGGTTGGACGGAGATGATGTTGGAGTAGATGTGGGGCTGGACGGGAGGTGATGTTGTTGTAGGGGGTGTAGTTGGACGGGATGTGCTGTTGGAGTATGTGTGGGATTAGACGTGAGGAGCTGTTGAAGTAGGGGTGTGTTTGGACTGAGATGATGTTGGAGTAGAGGTGGGGTTGGACGGGAGGTGATGTTGGAGTAGGGGGTGTGGTTGGTCGGGAGGTGCTGTTGGAGTAGGCATGGAGTTGGACGGGAGGTGCTGTTGGAGTATTGGTTGGGTTGGACGTGAGGTGAAATTGGAGTAGGGGTTGGGTTGGACGGAGGTGATGTTGGTGTAGGGGTGGGGCTGGACGGAGGTGATGTTGGTGTAAGGGTGGGGTTGGACAGGAGGTGTTGTTGGAGTAGGGGTGGGGTTGGATGGAGGTGCTGTTGGAGTAGGGGTGGGGTTGGACAGAAGGTGATGTTGGAGTAGGCATGGAGTTGGATGGCAGGTGAAGTTGAAGTTGGGGTGGGGTTGGACGTAGATGATGTTGAAGTAGAGGTAGGGTTGGACGGGAGGTGATTTTGGAGTTGGGGTGTGGTTGGACGGGAGATGATGTTGGAGTACGGGGCGTCGCTAGACGGGAGGTGTTGTTGGAGTAGGGGTGGGGTTGGAATGGAGGTGTAATTGGAGTAGGGGACGGGGTTGGACGGGAGGTGATGTTGGAGTCGGGGTGTGGTTGGACGGGAGGTGATGTTGGAGTAGGGGTTGGGTTGTACGGGAGTTGTTGTTGGACTTGGGGTGAGGTTGGACGGGAGGTGATGTTGGAGTTGGGGTGGGGTTGGCCGGGAGGTGCTTTTGGAGCTGGGGTGGGGTTGGACGGGAGGTGATGTTGGAGTTGGTGTGTGGTTGGACGGGAGGTGATGTTGGAGTTGGGGTGTGGTTGGAGGGGAGGTGATGTTGGAGTTGGGGTGTGGTTGGACGGGAGGTGATGTTGGAATTGGGGTTGGGTTGGACGGGTGGTGTTGTTGGAGTTGTGGTGTGGTTGGACGGGAGGTGATGTTGGAGTTGGGGTGGTGTTGGACGGAGGTGATGTTGGAGTCGAGGGTGTGATGGAATGGGAGGTGATGTTGGAGTAGGGGTGTTGTTGGACATGAAGTTATGTTGGAGTAGGGGTGGTGTTGTACTGTATGCGTTGTTGGAGTTGGTGTGGGGTTTGACGGGATGTTATGTTGGAGTAGGGGGTGGGGTTTGGACGGGAGGTGCTGTTGGAGTAGGGTTGTGTTTGGAATGAGATGATGTTGGAGTAGAGGTGGGGTTGGTCAGGAGGTATTGTTGGAGTAGGGGTGGGGTTGGACGGGTGTGCTGTTGGAGTAGGGGTGTGGTTGGACGGGAGGTGATGTTGGAGTCGGGGTGTGGTTGGACGGGAGGTGATGTTGGAGTAGGGGTTGGGTTGGACGGGAGTTGTTGTTGGACTTGGGGTGTGGTTGGATGGGAGGTGATGTTGGAGTTGGGGTGGGGTTGGCCGGGAGGTGCTTTTGGAGCTGGGGTGGGGTTGGACGGGAGGTGATGTTGGAGTTGGTGTGTGGTTGGACCGGAGGTGATGTTGGAGTTGGGGTGTGGTTGGAGGGGAGGTGATGTTGGAGTTGGGGTGTGGTTGGACGGGAGGTGATGTTGGAATTGGGGTTGGGTTGGACGGGTGGTGTTGTTGGAGTTGTGGTGTGGTTGGACGGGAGGTGATGTTGGAGTTGGGGTGGTGTTGGACGGAGGTGATGTTGGAGTCGAGGGTGTGATGGAATGGGAGGTGATGTTGGAGTAGGGGTGTTGTTGGACATGAAGTTATGTTGGAGTAGGGGTGGTGTTGTACTGTATGCGTTGTTGGAGTTGGTGTGGGGTTTGACGGGATGTTATGTTGGAGTAGGGGGTGGGGTTTGGACGGGAGGTGCTGTTGGAGTAGGGTTGTGTTTGGAATGAGATGATGTTGGAGTAGAGGTGGGGTTGGTCAGGAGGTATTGTTGGAGTAGGGGTGGGGTTGGACGGGTGTGCTGTTGGAGTAGGGGTGTGGTTGGACGGGAGGTGATGTTGGAGTCGGGGTGTGGTTGGACGGGAGGTGATGTTGGAGTAGGGGTTGGGTTGGACGGGAGTTGTTGTTGGGCTTGGGGTGTGGTTGGATGGGAGGTGATGTTGGAGTTGGGGTGGGGTTGGCCGGGAGGTGCTTTTGGAGCTGGGGTGTGGTTGGACGGGAGGTGATGTTGGAGTAGAGGGTGTGATGGAATGGGAGGTGATGTTGGAGTAGGGGTGTGTTTGGACGGGAGGTGCTGTTGGAGTTGGGGTGTGGTTGGACTGAGATGATGTTGGAGTAGAGGTGGGGTTGGACGGGAGGTGATGTTGGAGTAGGGGGTGTGGTTGGTCGGGAGGTGCTGTTGGAGTAGGCATGGAGTTGGACGGGAGGTGCTGTTGGAGTATTGGTTGTGTTGGACGTGAGGTGAAATTGGAGTAGGGGTTGGGTTGGACGGAGGTGATGTTGGTGTAGGGGTGCGGCTGGACGGAGGTGATGTTGGTGTAGGGGTGGAGTTGGACAGGAGGTGTTGTTGGAGTAGGGGTGGGGTTGGATGGAGGTGTTGTTGGAGTAGGGGTGGGGTTGGATGGAGGTGCTGTTGGAGTATCGGTGGGGTTGGACGGGAGGTGATGTTGGAGTCGGGGTGTGGTTGGACGGGAGGTGATTTTGGAGTAGGGGTTGGGTTGTACGGGAGTTGTTGTTGGACTTGGGGTGTGGTTGGACGGGAGGTGATGTTGGAGTTGGGGTGGGGTTGGCCGGGAGGTGCTTTTGGAGCTGGGGTGTGGTTGGACGGGAGGTGATGTTGGAGTAGAGGGTGAGATGGAATGGGAGGTGATGTTGGAGTAGGGTTGTGTTTGGACGGGAGGTGCTGTTGGAGTTGGGGTGTGGTTGGACGGGAGGTGATGTTGGAGTTGGGGTGGGGTTGGCCGGGAGGAGCTTTTGGAGCTGGGGTGTGGTTGGACGGGAGGTGATGTTGGAGTAGAGCGTGTGATGGAATGGGAGGTGATGTTGGAGTAGGGGTGTGTTTGGACGGGAGGTGCTGTTGGAGTTGGGGTGTGGTTGGAGGGGAGGTGATGTTGGAGTTGGGGTGTGGTTGGACGGGAGGTGCTGTTGGAGTTGGGGTGTGGTTGGACGGGAGATGATGTTGGAGTTGGGGTGTGGTTGGACGGGTGGTTATGTTGGAGTTGGGGTGTGATTGGACGGGAGGTGATGTTGGAGTAGGGGTCTTATTGGATGGGAGGTGATGTTGGAGTAGGGAGTATGGTTGGAAGGGAGATGTTGTTTGAGTTGGCATGGGGTTGGACGGGAGGTGCTGTTGGATTAGGGGTGGGGTTGGACGGAGATGATGTTGGAGTAGATGTGGGGCTGGACGGGAGGTGATGTTGTTGTAGGGGGTGTAGTTGGACGGGATGTGCTGTTGGAGTATGTGTGGGATTAGACGTGAGGAGCTGTTGAAGTAGGGGTGTGTTTGGACTGAGATGATGTTGGAGTAGAGGTGGGGTTGGACGGGAGGTGATGTTGGAGTAGGGGGTGTGGTTGGTCGGGAGGTGCTGTTGGAGTAGGCATGGAGTTGGACGGGAGGTGCTGTTGGAGTATTGGTTGGGTTGGACGTGAGGTGAAATTGGAGTAGGGGTTGGGTTGGACGGAGGTGATGTTGGTGTAGGGGTGGGGCTGGACGGAGGTGATGTTGGTGTAAGGGTGGGGTTGGACAGGAGGTGTTGTTGGAGTAGGGGTGGGGTTGGATGGAGGTGCTGTTGGAGTAGGGGTGGGGTTGGACAGAAGGTGATGTTGGAGTAGGCATGGAGTTGGATGGCAGGTGAAGTTGAAGTTGGGGTGGGGTTGGACGTAGATGATGTTGAAGTAGAGGTAGGGTTGGACGGGAGGTGATTTTGGAGTTGGGGTGTGGTTGGACGGGAGATGATGTTGGAGTACGGGGCGTCGCTAGACGGGAGGTGTTGTTGGAGTAGGGGTGGGGTTGGAATGGAGGTGTAATTGGAGTAGGGGACGGGGTTGGACGGGAGGTGATGTTGGAGTCGGGGTGTGGTTGGACGGGAGGTGATGTTGGAGTAGGGGTTGGGTTGTACGGGAGTTGTTGTTGGACTTGGGGTGAGGTTGGACGGGAGGTGATGTTGGAGTTGGGGTGGGGTTGGCCGGGAGGTGCTTTTGGAGCTGGGGTGGGGTTGGACGGGAGGTGATGTTGGAGTTGGTGTGTGGTTGGACGGGAGGTGATGTTGGAGTTGGGGTGTGGTTGGAGGGGAGGTGATGTTGGAGTTGGGGTGTGGTTGGACGGGAGGTGATGTTGGAATTGGGGTTGGGTTGGACGGGTGGTGTTGTTGGAGTTGTGGTGTGGTTGGACGGGAGGTGATGTTGGAGTTGGGGTGGTGTTGGACGGAGGTGATGTTGGAGTCGAGGGTGTGATGGAATGGGAGGTGATGTTGGAGTAGGGGTGTTGTTGGACATGAAGTTATGTTGGAGTAGGGGTGGTGTTGTACTGTATGCGTTGTTGGAGTTGGTGTGGGGTTTGACGGGATGTTATGTTGGAGTAGGGGGTGGGGTTTGGACGGGAGGTGCTGTTGGAGTAGGGTTGTGTTTGGAATGAGATGATGTTGGAGTAGAGGTGGGGTTGGTCAGGAGGTATTGTTGGAGTAGGGGTGGGGTTGGACGGGTGTGCTGTTGGAGTAGGGGTGTGGTTGGACGGGAGGTGATGTTGGAGTCGGGGTGTGGTTGGACGGGAGGTGATGTTGGAGTAGGGGTTGGGTTGGACGGGAGTTGTTGTTGGACTTGGGGTGTGGTTGGATGGGAGGTGATGTTGGAGTTGGGGTGGGGTTGGCCGGGAGGTGCTTTTGGAGCTGGGGTGTGGTTGGACGGGAGGTGATGTTGGAGTAGAGGGTGTGATGGAATGGGAGGTGATGTTGGAGTAGGGGTGTGTTTGGACGGGAGGTGCTGTTGGAGTTGGGGTGTGGTTGGACTGATATGATGTTGGAGTAGAGGTGGGGTTGGACGGGAGGTGATGTTGGAGTAGGGGGTGTGGTTGGTCGGGAGGTGCTGTTGGAGTAGGCATGGAGTTGGACGGGAGGTGCTGTTGGAGTATTGGTTGTGTTGGACGTGAGGTGAAATTGGAGTAGGGGTTGGGTTGGACGGAGGTGATGTTGGTGTAGGGGTGGGGCTGGACGGAGGTGATGTTGGTGTAGGGGTGGAGTTGGACAGGAGGTGTTGTTGGAGTAGGGGTGGGGTTGGATGGAGGTGTTGTTGGAGTAGGGGTGGGGTTGGATGGAGGTGCTCTTGGAGTATCGGTGGGGTTGGACGGGAGGTGATGTTGGAGTCGGGGTGTGGTTGGACGGGAGGTGATTTTGGAGTAGGGGTTGGGTTGTACGGGAGTTGTTGTTGGACTTGGGGTGTGGTTGGACGGGAGGTGATGTTGGAGTTGGGGTGGGGTTGGCCGGGAGGTGCTTTTGGAGCTGGGGTGTGGTTGGACGGGAGGTGATGTTGGAGTTGGTGTGTGGTTGGACGGGAGGTGATGTTGGAGTTGGGGTGTGGTTGGAGGGGAGCTGATGTTGGAGTTGGGGTGTGGTTGGACGGGAGGTGATGTTGGAATTGGGGTTGGGTTGGACGGGTGGTGTTGTTGGAGTTGTGGTGTGGTTGGACGGGAGGTGATGTTGGAGTTGGGGTGGTGTTGGACGGAGGTGATGTTGGAGTCGAGGGTGTGATGGAATGGGAGGTGATGTTGGAGTAGGGGTGTTGTTGGACATGAAGTTATGTTGGAGTAGGGGTGGTGTTGTACTGTATGCGTTGTTGGAGTTGGTGTGCGGCTTGACGGGATGTTATGTTGGAGCAGGGGGTGGGGTTTTCACGGGAGGTGCTGTTGGAGTAGGGTTGTGTTTGGAATGAGATGATGTTGGAGTAGAGGTGGGGTTGGTCAGGAGTTATTGTTGGAGTAGGGGTGGGGTTGGACGGGTGTGCTGTTGGAGTAGGGGTGTGGTTGGACGGGAGGTGATGTTGGAGTAGGGGTTGGGTTGGACGGGAGTTGTTGTTGGACTTGGGGTGTGGTTGGATGGGAGGTGATGTTGGACTTGGGGTGGGGTTGGCCGGGAGGTGCTTTTGGAGCTGGGGTGTGGTTGGACGGGAGGTGATGTTGGAGTAGAGGGTGTGATGGAATGGGAGGTGATGTTGGAGTTGGGGTGTGTTTGGACGGGAGGTGCTGTTGGAGTTGGGGTGTGGTTGGAGGGGAGGTGATGTTGGAGTTGGGGTGTGGTTGGACGGGAGGTGCTGTTGGAGTTGGGGTGTGGTTGGACGGGAGGTGATGTTGGATTTGGGGTGTGGTTGGAGGGGAGGTGATGTTGGAGTTGGGGTGTGGTTGGACTGGAGGTGATGTTGGAATAGGGGTTGGGTTGGACCGGAGGTGTTGTTGGAGTCGTGGTGTGGTTGGATGGGAGGTGATGTTGGAGTTGGGTTGTGGTTTGACGGCAGGTGCTGTTGGAGTTGGGGTGGTGTTGGACGGAGGTGATGTTGGAGTAGAGGGTGTGATGGAATGGGAGGTGATGTTGGAGTAGGGGTGTTGTTGGACGTGAAGTTATGTTGGAGTAGGGGTGGTGTTGGACTGTATGCGTTGTTGGAGTCGGTGTGGGGTTTGACGGGATGTGATGTTGGAGTAGGGGGTGGGGTTTGGACGGGAGGTGCTGTTGGAGTAGTGTAGTGTTTGGACTGAGATGATGTTGGAGTAGAGGTGGGGTTGGACAGGAGATGTTGTTGGAGTAGGGGTGGGGTTGGACGGGTGTGCTGTTGGAGTAGGGGTGAGGTTGGACGGGAGGTGATGTTGGAGTTGGGGTGTGGTTGGACGGGAGTTGTTGTAGGACTTGGGGTGTGGTTGGACGGGAGGTGATGTTGGAGTTGGGGTGGGGTTGGCCGGGAGGTGCTTTTGGAGCTGGGGTGTGGTTGGACGGGAGGTGATGTTGGAGTAGAGGGTGTGATGGAATGGGAGGTGATGTTGGAGTAGGGGTGTGTTTGGACGGGAGGTGCTGTTGGAGTTGGGGTGTGGTTGGAGGGGAGGTGATGTTGGAGTTGGGGTTTGGTTGGACGGGAGGTGTTGTTGGAGTTGGGGTGTGGTTGGACGGGATGTTATGTTGGAGTAGGGGGTGTAGTTGGACGGGATGTGCTGTTGGAGTATGTGTGGGATTAGACGGGAGGAGCTGTTGAAGTAGGGGTGTGTTTGGACTGAGATGATGTTGGAGTAGAGGTGGGGTTGGACAGGAGGTGATGTTGGAGTAGGGGGTGATGTTGGTCGGGAGGTGCTGTTGGAGTAGGCATGGAGTTGGACGGGAGGTGCTGTTGGAGTATTGGTTGGGTTGGACGTGAGGTAAAATTGGAGTAGGGGTTGGGTTGGACGGAGGTGATGTTGGTGTAGGGGTGGGGCTGGACGGAGGTGATGTTGGTGTAGGGGTGGGGTTGGACAGGAGGTGTTGTTGGAGTAGGGGTGGGGTTGGATGGAGGTGTTGTTGGAGTAGGGGTGGGGTTGGATGGAGGTGCTGTTGGAGTATGGGTGGGGTTGGACGGGAGGTGATGTTGGAGTCGGGGTGTGGTTGGACGGGAGGTGATGTTGGAGTAGGGGTTGGGTTGTACGGGAGTTGTTGTTGGACTTGGGGTGTGGTTGGACGGAGATGATGTTGGAGTAGATGTGGGGCTGGACGGGAGGTGATGTTGGAGTAGGGTGTGTGGTTGGACGGGATGTTATGTTGGAGTAGGGCGTGGGTTTGGACGGGATGTGATGTTGTTGTAGGGGGTGTAGTTGGACGGGATGTGCTGTTGGAGTATGTGTGGGATTAGACGTGAGGAGCTGTTGAAGTAGGGGTGTGTTTGGACTGAGATGATGTTGGAGTAGAGGTGGGGTTGGACGGGAGGTGATGTTGGAGTAGGGGGTGTGGTTGGTCGGGAGGTGCTGTTGGAGTAGGCATGGAGTTGGACGGGAGGTGCTGTTGGAGTATTGGTTGGGTTGGACGTGAGGTGAAATTGGAGTAGGGGTTGGGTTGGACGGAGGTGATGTTGGTGTAGGGGTGGGGCTGGACGGAGGTGATGTTGGTGTAGGGGTGGGGTTGGAGAGGAGGTGTTGTTGGAGTAGGGGTGGGGTTGGATGGAGGTGCTGTTGGAGTAGGGGTGGGGTTGGACAGAAGGTGATGTTGGAGTAGGCATGGAGTTGGATGGCAGGTGAAGTTGAAGTTGGGGTGGGGTTGGACGTAGATGATGTTGGAGTAGAGGTAGGGTTGGACGGGAGGTGATGTTGGAGTTGGGGTGTGGTTGGACGGGAGATGATGTTGGAGTACGGGGCGTCGCTAGACGGGAGGTGTTGTTGGAGTAGGGGTGGGGTTGGAATGGAGGTGTAATTGGAGTAGGGGACGGGGTTGGACGGGAGGTGATGTTGGAGTCGGGGTGTGGTTGGACGGGAGGTGATGTTGGAGTAGGGGTTGGGTTGTACGGGAGTTGTTGTTGGACTTGGGGTGAGGTTGGACGGGAGGTGATGTTGGAGTTGGGGTGGGGTTGGCCGGGAGGTGCTTTTGGAGCTGGGGTGGGGTTGGACGGGAGGTGATGTTGGAGTTGGTGTGTGGTTGGACGGGAGGTGATGTTGGAGTTGGGGTGTGGTTGGAGGGGAGGTGATGTTGGAGTTGGGGTGTGGTTGGACGGGAGGTGATGTTGGAATTGGGGTTGGGTTGGACGGGTGGTGTTGTTGGAGTTGTGGTGTGGTTGGACGGGAGGTGATGTTGGAGTTGGGGTGGTGTTGGACGGAGGTGATGTTGGAGTCGAGGGTGTGATGGAATGGGAGGTGATGTTGGAGTAGGGGTGTTGTTGGACATGAAGTTATGTTGGAGTAGGGGTGGTGTTGTACTGTATGCGTTGTTGGAGTTGGTGTGGGGTTTGACGGGATGTTATGTTGGAGTAGGGGGTGGTGTTTGGACGGGAGGTGCTGTTGGAGTAGGGTTGTGTTTGGAATGAGATGATGTTGGAGTAGAGGTGGGGTTGGTCAGGAGGTATTGTTGGAGTAGGGGTGGGGTTGGACGGGTGTGCTGTTGGAGTAGGGGTGTGGTTGGACGGGAGGTGATGTTGGAGTCGGGGTGTGGTTGGACGGGAGGTGATGTTGGAGTAGGGGTTGGGTTGGACGGGAGTTGTTGTTGGGCTTGGGGTGTGGTTGGATGGGAGGTGATGTTGGAGTTGGGGTGGGGTTGGCCGGGAGGTGCTTTTGGAGCTGGGGTGTGGTTGGACGGGAGGTGATGTTGGAGTAGAGGGTGTGATGGAATGGGAGGTGATGTTGGAGTAGGGGTGTGTTTGGACGGGAGGTGCTGTTGGAGTTGGGGTGTGGTTGGACTGAGATGATGTTGGAGTAGAGGTGGGGTTGGACGGGAGGTGATGTTGGAGTAGGGGGTGTGGTTGGTCGGGAGGTGCTGTTGGAGTAGGCATGGAGTTGGACGGGAGGTGCTGTTGGAGTATTGGTTGTGTTGGACGTGAGGTGAAATTGGAGTAGGGGTTGGGTTGGACGGAGGTGATGTTGGTGTAGGGGTGCGGCTGGACGGAGGTGATGTTGGTGTAGGGGTGGAGTTGGACAGGAGGTGTTGTTGGAGTAGGGGTGGGGTTGGATGGAGGTGTTGTTGGAGTAGGGGTGGGGTTGGATGGAGGTGCTGTTGGAGTATCGGTGGGGTTGGACGGGAGGTGATGTTGGAGTCGGGGTGTGGTTGGACGGGAGGTGATTTTGGAGTAGGGGTTGGGTTGTACGGGAGTTGTTGTTGGACTTGGGGTGTGGTTGGACGGGAGGTGATGTTGGAGTTGGGGTGGGGTTGGCCGGGAGGTGCTTTTGGAGCTGGGGTGTGGTTGGACGGGAGGTGATGTTGGAGTAGAGGGTGTGATGGAATGGGAGGTGATGTTGGAGTAGGGTTGTGTTTGGACGGGAGGTGCTGTTGGAGTTGGGGTGTGGTTGGACGGGAGGTGATGTTGGAGTTGGGGTGGGGTTGGCCGGGAGGAGCTTTTGGAGCTGGGGTGTGGTTGGACGGGAGGTGATGTTGGAGTAGAGCGTGTGATGGAATGGGAGGTGATGTTGGAGTAGGGGTGTGTTTGGACGGGAGGTGCTGTTGGAGTTGGGGTGTGGTTGGAGGGGAGGTGATGTTGGAGTTGGGGTGTGGTTGGACGGGAGGTGCTGTTGGAGTTGGGGTGTGGTTGGACGGGAGATGATGTTGGAGTTGGGGTGTGGTTGGACGGGTGGTTATGTTGGAGTTGGGGTGTGATTGGACGGGAGGTGATGTTGGAGTAGGGGTCTTATTGGATGGGAGGTGATGTTGGAGTAGGGAGTATGGTTGGAAGGGAGATGTTGTTTGAGTTGGCATGGGGTTGGACGGGAGGTGCTGTTGGATTAGGGGTGGGGTTGGACGGAGATGATGTTGGAGTAGATGTGGGGCTGGACGGGAGGTGATGTTGGAGTAGGGTGTGTGGTTGGACGGGATGTTATGTTGGAGTAGGGCGTGGGTTTGGACGGGATGTGATGTTGTTGTAGGGGGTGTAGTTGGACGGGATGTGCTGTTGGAGTATGTGTGGGATTAGACGTGAGGAGCTGTTGAAGTAGGGGTGTGTTTGGACTGAGATGATGTTGGAGTAGAGGTGGGGTTGGACGGGAGGTGATGTTGGAGTAGGGGGTGTGGTTGGTCGGGAGGTGCTGTTGGAGTAGGCATGGAGTTGGACGGGAGGTGCTGTTGGAGTATTGGTTGGGTTGGACGTGAGGTGAAATTGGAGTAGGGGTTGGGTTGGACGGAGGTGATGTTGGTGTAGGGGTGGGGCTGGACGGAGGTGATGTTGGTGTAGGGGTGGGGTTGGACAGGAGGTGTTGTTGGAGTACGGGTGGGGTTGGATGGAGGTGCTGTTGGAGTAGGGGTGGGGTTGGACAGAAGGTGATGTTGGAGTAGGCATGGAGTTGGATGGCAGGTGAAGTTGAAGTTGGGGTGGGGTTGGACGTAGATGATGTTGAAGTAGAGGTAGGGTTGGACGGGAGGTGATTTTGGAGTTGGGGTGTGGTTGGACGGGAGATGATGTTGGAGTACGGGGCGTCGCTAGACGGGAGGTGTTGTTGGAGTAGGGGTGGGGTTGGAATGGAGGTGTAATTGGAGTAGGGGACGGGGTTGGACGGGAGGTGATGTTGGAGTCGGGGTGTGGTTGGACGGGAGGTGATGTTGGAGTAGGGGTTGGGTTGTACGGGAGTTGTTGTTGGACTTGGGGTGAGGTTGGACGGGAGGTGATGTTGGAGTTGGGGTGGGGTTGGCCGGGAGGTGCTTTTGGAGCTGGGGTGGGGTTGGACGGGAGGTGATGTTGGAGTTGGTGTGTGGTTGGACGGGAGGTGATGTTGGAGTTGGGGTGTGGTTGGAGGGGAGGTGATGTTGGAGTTGGGGTGTGGTTGGACGGGAGGTGATGTTGGAATTGGGGTTGGGTTGGACGGGTGGTGTTGTTGGAGTTGTGGTGTGGTTGGACGGGAGGTGATGTTGGAGTTGGGGTGGTGTTGGACGGAGGTGATGTTGGAGTCGAGGGTGTGATGGAATGGGAGGTGATGTTGGAGTAGGGGTGTTGTTGGACATGAAGTTATGTTGGAGTAGGGGTGGTGTTGTACTGTATGCGTTGTTGGAGTTGGTGTGGGGTTTGACGGGATGTTATGTTGGAGTAGGGGGTGGGGTTTGGACGGGAGGTGCTGTTGGAGTAGGGTTGTGTTTGGAATGAGATGATGTTGGAGTAGAGGTGGGGTTGGTCAGGAGGTATTGTTGGAGTAGGGGTGGGGTTGGACGGGTGTGCTGTTGGAGTAGGGGTGTGGTTGGACGGGAGGTGATGTTGGAGTCGGGGTGTGGTTGGACGGGAGGTGATGTTGGAGTAGGGGTTGGGTTGGACGGGAGTTGTTGTTGGACTTGGGGTGTGGTTGGATGGGAGGTGATGTTGGAGTTGGGGTGGGGTTGGCCGGGAGGTGCTTTTGGAGCTGGGGTGTGGTTGGACGGGAGGTGATGTTGGAGTAGAGGGTGTGATGGAATGGGAGGTGATGTTGGAGTAGGGGTGTGTTTGGACGGGAGGTGCTGTTGGAGTTGGGGTGTGGTTGGACTGAGATGATGTTGGAGTAGAGGTGGGGTTGGACGGGAGGTGATGTTGGAGTAGGGGGTGTGGTTGGTCGGGAGGTGCTGTTGGAGTAGGCATGGAGTTGGACGGGAGGTGCTGTTGGAGTATTGGTTGTGTTGGATGTGAGGTGAAATTGGAGTAGGGGTTGGGTTGGACGGAGGTGATGTTGGTGTAGGGGTGGGGCTGGACGGAGGTGATGTTGGTGTAGGGGTGGAGTTGGACAGGAGGTGTTGTTGGAGTAGGGGTGGGGTTGGATGGAGGTGTTGTTGGAGTAGGGGTGGGGTTGGATGGAGGTGCTGTTGGAGTATCGGTGGGGTTGGACGGGAGGTGATGTTGGAGTCGGGGTGTGGTTGGACGGGAGGTGATTTTGGAGTAGGGGTTGGGTTGTACGGGAGTTGTTGTTGGACTTGGGGTGTGGTTGGACGGGAGGTGATGTTGGAGTTGGGGTGGGGTTGGCCGGGAGGTGCTTTTGGAGCTGGGGTGTGGTTGGACGGGAGGTGATGTTGGAGTTGGTGTGTGGTTGGACGGGAGGTGATGTTGGAGTTGGGGTGTGGTTGGAGGGGAGCTGATGTTGGAGTTGGGGTGTGGTTGGACGGGAGGTGATGTTGGAATTGGGGTTGGGTTGGACGGGTGGTGTTGTTGGAGTTGTGGTGTGGTTGGACGGGAGGTGATGTTGGAGTTGGGGTGGTGTTGGACGGAGGTGATGTTGGAGTCGAGGGTGTGATGGAATGGGAGGTGATGTTGGAGTAGGGGTGTTGTTGGACATGAAGTTATGTTGGAGTAGGGGTGGTGTTGTACTGTATGCGTTGTTGGAGTTGGTGTGCAGCTTGACGGGATGTTATGTTGGAGCAGGGGGTGGGGTTTTCACGGGAGGTGCTGTTGGAGTAGGGTTGTGTTTGGAATGAGATGATGTTGGAGTAGAGGTGGGGTTGGTCAGGAGTTATTGTTGGAGTAGGGGTGGGGTTGGACGGGTGTGCTGTTGGAGTAGGGGTGTGGTTGGACGGGAGGTGATGTTGGAGTAGGGGTTGGGTTGGACGGGAGTTGTTGTTGGACTTGGGGTGTGGTTGGATGGGAGGTGATGTTGGAGTTGGGGTGGGGTTGGCCGGGAGGTGCTTTTGGAGCTGGGGTGTGGTTGGACGGGAGGTGATGTTGGAGTAGAGGGTGTGATGGAATGGGAGGTGATGTTGGAGTTGGGGTGTGTTTGGACGGGAGGTGCTGTTGGAGTTGGGGTGTGGTTGGAGGGGAGGTGATGTTGGAGTTGGGGTGTGGTTGGACGGGAGGTGCTGTTGGAGTTGGGGTGTGGTTGGACGGGAGGTGATGTTGGATTTGGGGTGTGGTTGGAGGGGAGGTGATGTTGGATTTGGGGTGTGGTTGGACTGGAGGTGATGTTGGAATAGGGGTTGGGTTGGACCGGAGGTGTTGTTGGAGTCGTGGTGTGGTTGGATGGGAGGTGATGTTGGAGTTGGGTTGTGGTTTGACGGCAGGTGCTGTTGGAGTTGGGGTGGTGTTGGACGGAGGTGATGTTGGAGTAGAGGGTGTGATGGAATGGGAGGTGATGTTGGAGTAGGGGTGTTGTTGGACATGAAGTTATGTTGGAGTAGGGGTGGTGTTGGACTGTATGCGTTGTTGGAGTCGGTGTGGGGTTTGACGGGATGTGATGTTGGAGTAGGGGGTGGGGTTTGGACGGGAGGTGCTGTTGGAGTAGTGTAGTGTTTGGACTGAGATGATGTTGGAGTAGAGGTGGGGTTGGACAGGAGGTGTTGTTGGAGTAGGGGTGGGGTTGGACGGGTGTGCTGTTGGAGTAGGGGTGAGGTTGGACGGGAGGTGATGTTGGAGTTGGGGTGTGGTTGGACGGGAGTTGTTGTAGGACTTGGGGTGTGGTTGGACGGGAGGTGATGTTGGAGTTGGGGTGGGGTTGGCCGGGAGGTGCTTTTGGAGCTGGGGTGTGGTTGGACGGGAGGTGATGTTGGAGTAGAGGGTGTGATGGAATGGGAGGTGATGTTGGAGTAGGGGTGTGTTTGGACGGGAGGTGCTGTTGGAGTTGGGGTGTGGTTGGAGGGGAGGTGATGTTGGAGTTGGGGTTTGGTTGGACGGGAGGTGTTGTTGGAGTTGGGGTGTGGTTGGACGGGATGTTATGTTGGAGTAGGGGGTGTAGTTGGTCGGGATGTGCTGTTGGAGTATGTGTGGGATTAGACGGGAGGAGCTGTTGAAGTAGGGGTGTGTTTGGACTGAGATGATGTTGGAGTAGAGGTGGGGTTGGACAGGAGGTGATGTTGGAGTAGGGGGTGATGTTGGTCGGGAGGTGCTGTTGGAGTAGGCATGGAGTTGGACGGGAGGTGCTGTTGGAGTATTGGTTGGGTTGGACGTGAGGTAAAATTGGAGTAGGGGTTGGGTTGGACGGAGGTGATGTTGGTGTAGGGGTGGGGCTGGACGGAGGTGATGTTGGTGTAGGGGTGGGGTTGGACAGGAGGTGTTGTTGGAGTAGGGGTGGGGTTGGATGGAGGTGTTGTTGGAGTAGGGGTGGGGTTGGATGGAGGTGCTGTTGGAGTATGGGTGGGGTTGGACGGGAGGTGATGTTGGAGTCGGGGTGTGGTTGGACGGGAGGTGATGTTGGAGTAGGGGTTGGGTTGTACGGGAGTTGTTGTTGGACTTGGGGTGTGGTTGGACGGGAGGTGATGTTGGAGTTGGGGTGGGGTTGGCCGGGAGGTGCTTTTGGAGCTGGGGTGTGGTTGGACGGGAGGTGATGTTGGAGTTGGTGTGTGGTTGGACGGGAGGTGATGTTGGAGTTGGGGTGTGGTTGGAGGGGAGGTGATGTTGGAGTTGAGGTGTGGTTGGACGGGAGGTGATGTTGGAGTTGGGGTGGGGTTGGCCGGGAGGTGCTTTTGGAGCTGGGGTGTGGTTGGACGGGAGGTGATGTTGGAGTAGAGGGTGTGATGGAATGGGAGGTGATGTTGGAGTTGGGGTGTGTTTGGACGGGAGGTGCTGTTGGAGTTGGGGTGTGGTTGGAGGGGAGGTGATGTTGGAGTTGGGGTGTGGTTGGACGGGAGGTGCTGTTGGAGTTGGGGTGTGGTTGGACGGGAGGTGATGTTGGATTTGGGGTGTGGTTGGAGGGGAGGTGATGTTGGATTTGGGGTGTGGTTGGACTGGAGGTGATGTTGGAATAGGGGTTGGGTTGGACCGGAGGTGTTGTTGGAGTCGTGGTGTGGTTGGATGGGAGGTGATGTTGGAGTTGGGTTGTGGTTTGACGGCAGGTGCTGTTGGAGTTGGGGTGGTGTTGGACGGAGGTGATGTTGGAGTAGAGGGTGTGATGGAATGGGAGGTGATGTTGGAGTAGGGGTGTTGTTGGACATGAAGTTATGTTGGAGTAGGGGTGGTGTTGGACTGTATGCGTTGTTGGAGTCGGTGTGGGGTTTGACGGGATGTGATGTTGGAGTAGGGGGTGGGGTTTGGACGGGAGGTGCTGTTGGAGTAGTGTAGTGTTTGGACTGAGATGATGTTGGAGTAGAGGTGGGGTTGGACAGGAGGTGTTGTTGGAGTAGGGGTGGGGTTGGACGGGTGTGCTGTTGGAGTAGGGGTGAGGTTGGACGGGAGGTGATGTTGGAGTTGGGGTGTGGTTGGACGGGAGTTGTTGTAGGACTTGGGGTGTGGTTGGACGGGAGGTGATGTTGGAGTTGGGGTGGGGTTGGCCGGGAGGTGCTTTTGGAGCTGGGGTGTGGTTGGACGGGAGGTGATGTTGGAGTAGAGGGTGTGATGGAATGGGAGGTGATGTTGGAGTAGGGGTGTGTTTGGACGGGAGGTGCTGTTGGAGTTGGGGTGTGGTTGGAGGGGAGGTGATGTTGGAGTTGGGGTTTGGTTGGACGGGAGGTGTTGTTGGAGTTGGGGTGTGGTTGGACGGGATGTTATGTTGGAGTAGGGGGTGTAGTTGGACGGGATGTGCTGTTGGAGTATGTGTGGGATTAGACGGGAGGAGCTGTTGAAGTAGGGGTGTGTTTGGACTGAGATGATGTTGGAGTAGAGGTGGGGTTGGACAGGAGGTGATGTTGGAGTAGGGGGTGATGTTGGTCGGGAGGTGCTGTTGGAGTAGGCATGGAGTTGGACGGGAGGTGCTGTTGGAGTATTGGTTGGGTTGGACGTGAGGTAAAATTGGAGTAGGGGTTGGGTTGGACGGAGGTGATGTTGGTGTAGGGGTGGGGCTGGACGGAGGTGATGTTGGTGTAGGGGTGGGGTTGGACAGGAGGTGTTGTTGGAGTAGGGGTGGGGTTGGATGGAGGTGTTGTTGGAGTAGGGGTGGGGTTGGATGGAGGTGCTGTTGGAGTATGGGTGGGGTTGGACGGGAGGTGATGTTGGAGTCGGGGTGTGGTTGGACGGGAGGTGATGTTGGAGTAGGGGTTGGGTTGTACGGGAGTTGTTGTTGGACTTGGGGTGTGGTTGGACGGGAGGTGATGTTGGAGTTGGGGTGGGGTTGGCCGGGAGGTGCTTTTGGAGCTGGGGTGTGGTTGGACGGGAGGTGATGTTGGAGTTGGTGTGTGGTTGGACGGGAGGTGATGTTGGAGTTGGGGTGTGGTTGGAGGGGAGGTGATGTTGGAGTTGAGGTGTGGTTGGACGGGAGGTCATGTTGGAATTGGGGTTTGGTTGGACGGGTGGTGTTGTTGGAGTTGTGGTGTGGTTGGACGGGAGGTGATGTTGGAGTTGGGGTGGTGTTGGACGGAGGTGATGTTGGAGTCGAGGGTGTGATGGAATGGGAGGTGATGTTGGAGTAGGGATGTTGTTGGACATGAAGTTATGTTGGAGTAGGGGTGGTGTTGTACTGTATGCGTTTTTGGAGTTGGTGTGGGGTTTGAAGGGATGTTATGTTGGAGTAGGGGGTGGGGTTTGGACGGGAGGTGCTGTTGGAGTAGGGTTGTGTTTGGAATGAGATGATGTTGGAGTAGAGGTGGGGTTGGACGGGTGTGCTGTTGGAGTAGGGGTGTGGTTGGACGGGAGGTGATGTTGGAGTCGGGGTGTGGTTGGACGGGAGGTGATGTTGGAGTAGGGGTTGGGTTGGACGGGAGTTGTTGTTGGACTTGGGGTGTGGTTGGAGGGGAGGTGATGTTGGAGTTGGGGTGGGGTTGGACGGGAGGTGATGTTGGAGTTGGGGTGTGGTTGGACGGGAGGTGATGTTGGAGTAGGGGACTTGTTGGACGGGAGGTGATGTTGGAGTAGGGGACTTGATGGACGGGAGGTGATTTTGGAGCTGGGGTGTGGTTGGACGGGAGGTAATGTTGGAGTAGGGGACTTGTTGGACGGCAGGTGATGTTGGAGTTGGGGTGTGGTTGGACGGGAGGTGATGTTGGAGTAGGGGACTTGTTGGACGGGAGGTGATGTTGGAGTAGGGGACTTGTTGGACGGGATGTTATGTTGGAGTAGGGCGTGGGGTTGGACGGGAGGTGATGTTGTTGTAGGGGGTGGGGTTGGACGGGAGGTGCTGTTGGAGTAGGTGTGGAGATGGACGGAAGGTGCTATTGGAGTATTGGTTCGGTTGGACGTGAGGTGAACTTGGAGTAGGGGCTGGGTGGACGGAGGTGATGTTGGAGTAGGGGTGGGGCTGGACAGAGGTGATGTTGGTGTAGGGGTGGGGTTTGACAGGAGGTGTTGTTGGAGTAGGGGTGGGGTTGGATGGAGGTGCTGTTGGAGTAGGGGTGGGGTTGGACAGATGTGCTGTTGGAGTAGGGGTGGGGTTGGACGGAGATGATGTTGGAGTAGAGGTGGGGATGGACGGGAGGTGTTGTTGGAGTATTGGTTGGGTTGGACGTGAGGTGATGTTGGAGTAGGGGTTGGGTTGGACGGAGGTGATGTTGGCGAAGGGGTGGGGTTGGACGGAGGTGATGTTGGTGTAGGGGTGGGGTTGGACAGGAGGTGTTGTTGGAGTAATGTGGGTTTGGACGGATATGCTGTTGGAGTAGGGGGTGGGGTTGGACGTAGGTGCTGTTGGAGTAGGGGCGTGGTTGGACGGGAGGTGCTGTTGGAGTTGGGGTGTGGTTGGACGGGAGGTGATGTTGGAGTTGGGGTGTGGTTGGAGGGGCGGTGATGTTGGAGTTGGGGTGTGGTTGTACGGGGGGTGATGTTGGAATAGGGGTTGGGTTGGACCGGAGGTGTTGTTGGAGTTGTGGTGTGGTTGGATGGGAGGTGATGTTGGAGTTGGGGTGTGGTTTGACGGGAGGTGCTGTTGGAGTTGGGGTGGTGTTGGACGGAGATGATGTTGGAGTAGAGGGTGTGATGGAATGGGAGGTGATGTTGGAGTAGGGGTGTTGTTGGACGTGAAGTTATGTTGGAGTAGGGGTGGTGTTGGACTGTATGCGTTGTTGGAGTCGGTGTGGGGTTTGACGGGATGTGATGTTGGAGTAGGGGGTGTGATGGAATGGGAGGTGATGTTGGAGTAGGGGTGTGTTTGGACGGGAGGTGCTGTTGGAGTTGGGGTGTGGTTGGAGGGGAGGTGATGTTGGAGTTGGGGTGTGGTTGGACGTGAAGTTATGTTGGAGTAGGGGTGGTGTTGGACTGTATGCGTTGTTGGAGTCGGTGTGGGGTTTGACGGGATGTGATGTTGGAGTAGGGGGTGGGGTTTGGACGGGAGGTGCTGTTGGAGTAGGGTAGGGTTTGGACTGAGATGATGTTGGAGTTGAGGTGGGGTTGGACAGGAGGTGTTGTTGGAGTAGGGGTGGGGTTGGACGGGTGTGCTGTTGGAGTAGGGGTGAGGTTGGACGGGAGGTGATGTTGGAGTTGGGGTGTGGTTGGACGGGAGTTGTTGTTGGACTTGGGGTGTGGTTGGACGGGAGGTGATGTTGGAGTTGGGGTGGGGTTGGCCGGGAGGTGCTTTTGGAGCTGGGGTGTGGTTGGACGGGAGGTGATGTTGGAGTAGAGGGTGTGATGGAATGGGAGGTGATGTTGGAGTAGGGTTGTGTTTGGACGGGAGGTGCTGTTGGAGTTGGGGTGTGGTTGGACGGGAGGTGATGTTGGAGTTGGGGTGGGGTTGGCCGGGAGGAGCTTTTGGAGCTGGGGTGTGGTTGGACGGGAGGTGATGTTGGAGTAGAGCGTGTGATGGAATGGGAGGTGATGTTGGAGTAGGGGTGTGTTTGGACGGGAGGTGCTGTTGGAGTTGGGGTGTGGTTGGAGGGGAGGTGATGTTGGAGTTGGGGTGTGGTTGGACGGGAGGTGCTGTTGGAGTTGGGGTGTGGTTGGACGGGAGATGATGTTGGAGTTGGGGTGTGGTTGGACGGGTGGTTATGTTCGAGTTGGGGTGTGATTGGACGGGAGGTGATGTTGGAGTAGGGGTCTTATTGGATGGGAGGTGATGTTGGAGTAGGGAGTATGGTTGGAAGGGAGATGTTGTTTGAGTTGGCATGGGGTTGGACGGGAGGTGCTGTTGGATTAGGGGTGGGGTTGGACGGAGATGATGTTGGAGTAGATGTGGGGCTGGACGGGAGGTGATGTTGGAGTAGGGTGTGTGGTTGGACGGGATGTTATGTTGGAGTAGGGCGTGGGTTTGGACGGGATGTGATGTTGTTGTAGGGGGTGTAGTTGGACGGGATGTGCTGTTGGAGTATGTGTGGGATTAGACGTGAGGAGCTGTTGAAGTAGGGGTGTGTTTGGACTGAGATGATGTTGGAGTAGAGGTGGGGTTGGACGGGAGGTGATGTTGGAGTAGGGGGTGTGGTTGGTCGGGAGGTGCTGTTGGAGTAGGCATGGAGTTGGACGGGAGGTGCTGTTGGAGTATTGGTTGGGTTGGACGTGAGGTGAAATTGGAGTAGGGGTTGGGTTGGACGGAGGTGATGTTGGTGTAGGGGTGGGGCTGGACGGAGGTGATGTTGGTGTAGGGGTGGGGTTGGACAGGAGGTGTTGTTGGAGTAGGGGTGGGGTTGGATGGAGGTGCTGTTGGAGTAGGGGTGGGGTTGGACAGAAGGTGATGTTGGAGTAGGCATGGAGTTGGATGGCAGGTGAAGTTGAAGTTGGGGTGGGGTTGGACGTAGATGATGTTGAAGTAGAGGTAAGGTTGGACGGGAGGTGATTTTGGAGTTGGGGTGTGGTTGGACGGGAGATGATGTTGGAGTACGGGGCGTCGCTAGACGGGAGGTGTTGTTGGAGTAGGGGTGGGGTTGGAATGGAGGTGTAATTGGAGTAGGGGACGGGGTTGGACGGGAGGTGATGTTGGAGTCGGGGTGTGGTTGGACGGGAGGTGATGTTGGAGTAGGGGTTGGGTTGTACGGGAGTTGTTGTTGGACTTGGGGTGAGGTTGGACGGGAGGTGATGTTGGAGTTGGGGTGGGGTTGGCCGGGAGGTGCTTTTGGAGCTGGGGTGGGGTTGGACGGGAGGTGATGTTGGAGTTGGTGTGTGGTTGGACGGGAGGTGATGTTGGAGTTGGGGTGTGGTTGGAGGGGAGGTGATGTTGGAGTTGGGGTGTGGTTGGACGGGAGGTGATGTTGGAATTGGGGTTGGGTTGGACGGGTGGTGTTGTTGGAGTTGTGGTGTGGTTGGACGGGAGGTGATGTTGGAGTTGGGGTGGTGTTGGACGGAGGTGATGTTGGAGTCGAGGGTGTGATGGAATGGGAGGTGATGTTGGAGTAGGGGTGTGGTTGGTCGGGAGGTGCTGTTGGAGTAGGCATGGAGTTGGACGGGAGGTGCTGTTGGAGTATTGGTTGTGTTGGATGTGAGGTGAAATTGGAGTAGCGGTTGGGTTGGACGGAGGTGATGTTGGTGTAGGGGTGGGGCTGGACGGAGGTGATGTTGGTGTAGGGGTGGAGTTGGACAGGAGGTGTTGTTGGAGTAGGGGTGGGGTTGGATGGAGGTGTTGTTGGAGTAGGGGTGGGGTTGGATGGAGGTGCTGTTGGAGTATCGGTGGGGTTGGACGGGAGGTGATGTTGGAGTCGGGGTGTGGTTGGACGGGAGGTGATTTTGGAGTAGGGGTTGGGTTGTACGGGAGTTGTTGTTGGACTTGGGGTGTGGTTGGACGGGAGGTGATGTTGGAGTTGGGGTGGGGTTGGCCGGGAGGTGCTTTTGGAGCTGGGGTGTGGTTGGACGGGAGGTGATGTTGGAGTTGGTGTGTGGTTGGACGGGAGGTGATGTTGGAGTTGGGGTGTGGTTGGAGGGGAGCTGATGTTGGAGTTGGGGTGTGGTTGGACGGGAGGTGATGTTGGAATTGGGGTTGGGTTGGACGGGTGGTGTTGTTGGAGTTGTGGTGTGGTTGGACGGGAGGTGATGTTGGAGTTGGGGTGGTGTTGGACGGAGGTGATGTTGGAGTCGAGGGTGTGATGGAATGGGAGGTGATGTTGGAGTAGGGGTGTTGTTGGACATGAAGTTATGTTGGAGTAGGGGTGGTGTTGTACTGTATGCGTTGTTGGAGTTGGTGTGCGGCTTGACGGGATGTTATGTTGGAGCAGGGGGTGGGGTTTTCACGGGAGGTGCTGTTGGAGTAGGGTTGTGTTTGGAATGAGATGATGTTGGAGTAGAGGTGGGGTTGGTCAGGAGTTATTGTTGGAGTAGGGGTGGGGTTGGACGGGTGTGCTGTTGGAGTAGGGGTGTGGTTGGACGGGAGGTGATGTTGGAGTAGGGGTTGGGTTGGACGGGAGTTGTTGTTGGACTTGGGGTGTGGTTGGATGGGAGGTGATGTTGGAGTTGGGGTGGGGTTGGCCGGGAGGTGCTTTTGGAGCTGGGGTGTGGTTGGACGGGAGGTGATGTTGGAGTAGAGGGTGTGATGGAATGGGAGGTGATGTTGGAGTTGGGGTGTGTTTGGACGGGAGGTGCTGTTGGAGTTGGGGTGTGGTTGGAGGGGAGGTGATGTTGGAGTTGGGGTGTGGTTGGACGGGAGGTGCTGTTGGAGTTGGGGTGTGGTTGGACGGGAGGTGATGTTGGATTTGGGGTGTGGTTGGAGGGGAGGTGATGTTGGATTTGGGGTGTGGTTGGACTGGAGGTGATGTTGGAATAGGGGTTGGGTTGGACCGGAGGTGTTGTTGGAGTCGTGGTGTGGTTGGATGGGAGGTGATGTTGGAGTTGGGTTGTGGTTTGACGGCAGGTGCTGTTGGAGTTGGGGTGGTGTTGGACGGAGGTGATGTTGGAGTAGAGGGTGTGATGGAATGGGAGGTGATGTTGGAGTAGGGGTGTTGTTGGACATGAAGTTATGTTGGAGTAGGGGTGGTGTTGGACTGTATGCGTTGTTGGAGTCGGTGTGGGGTTTGACGGGATGTGATGTTGGAGTAGGGGGTGGGGTTTGGACGGGAGGTGCTGTTGGAGTAGTGTAGTGTTTGGACTGAGATGATGTTGGAGTAGAGGTGGGGTTGGACAGGAGGTGTTGTTGGAGTAGGGGTGGGGTTGGACGGGTGTGCTGTTGGAGTAGGGGTGAGGTTGGACGGGAGGTGATGTTGGAGTTGGGGTGTGGTTGGACGGGAGTTGTTGTAGGACTTGGGGTGTGGTTGGACGGGAGGTGATGTTGGAGTTGGGGTGGGGTTGGCCGGGAGGTGCTTTTGGAGCTGGGGTGTGGTTGGACGGGAGGTGATGTTGGAGTAGAGGGTGTGATGGAATGGGAGGTGATGTTGGAGTAGGGGTGTGTTTGGACGGGAGGTGCTGTTGGAGTTGGGGTGTGGTTGGAGGGGAGGTGATGTTGGAGTTGGGGTTTGGTTGGACGGGAGGTGTTGTTGGAGTTGGGGTGTGGTTGGACGGGATGTTATGTTGGAGTAGGGGGTGTAGTTGGACGGGATGTGCTGTTGGAGTATGTGTGGGATTAGACGGGAGGAGCTGTTGAAGTAGGGGTGTGTTTGGACTGAGATGATGTTGGAGTAGAGGTGGGGTTGGACAGGAGGTGATGTTGGAGTAGGGGGTGATGTTGGTCGGGAGGTGCTGTTGGAGTAGGCATGGAGTTGGACGGGAGGTGCTGTTGGAGTATTGGTTGGGTTGGACGTGAGGTAAAATTGGAGTAGGGGTTGGGTTGGACGGAGGTGATGTTGGTGTAGGGGTGGGGCTGGACGGAGGTGATGTTGGTGTAGGGGTGGGGTTGGACAGGAGGTGTTGTTGGAGTAGGGGTGGGGTTGGATGGAGGTGTTGTTGGAGTAGGGGTGGGGTTGGATGGAGGTGCTGTTGGAGTATGGGTGGGGTTGGACGGGAGGTGATGTTGGAGTCGGGGTGTGGTTGGACGGGAGGTGATGTTGGAGTAGGGGTTGGGTTGTACGGGAGTTGTTGTTGGACTTGGGGTGTGGTTGGACGGGAGGTGATGTTGGAGTTGGGGTGGGGTTGGCCGGGAGGTGCTTTTGGAGCTGGGGTGTGGTTGGACGGGAGGTGATGTTGGAGTTGGTGTGTGGTTGGACGGGAGGTGATGTTGGAGTTGGGGTGTGGTTGGAGGGGAGGTGATGTTGGAGTTGAGGTGTGGTTGGACGGGAGGTGATGTTGGAATTGGGGTTTGGTTGGACGGGTGGTGTTGTTGGAGTTGTGGTGTGGTTGGACGGGAGGTGATGTTGGAGTTGGGGTGGTGTTGGACGGAGGTGATGTTGGAGTCGAGGGTGTGATGGAATGGGAGGTGATGTTGGAGTAGGGATGTTGTTGGACATGAAGTTATGTTGGAGTAGGGGTGGTGTTGTACTGTATGCGTTTTTGGAGTTGGTGTGGGGTTTGAAGGGATGTTATGTTGGAGTAGGGGGTGGGGTTTGGACGGGAGGTGCTGTTGGAGTAGGGTTGTGTTTGGAATGAGATGATGTTGGAGTAGAGGTGGGGTTGGACGGGTGTGCTGTTGGAGTAGGGGTGTGGTTGGACGGGAGGTGATGTTGGAGTCGGGGTGTGGTTGGACGGGAGGTGATGTTGGAGTAGGGGTTGGGTTGGACGGGAGTTGTTGTTGGACTTGGGGTGTGGTTGGAGGGGAGGTGATGTTGGAGTTGGGGTGGGGTTGGACGGGAGGTGATGTTGGAGTTGGGGTGTGGTTGGACGGGAGGTGATGTTGGAGTAGGGGACTTGTTGGACGGGAGGTGATGTTGGAGTAGGGGACTTGATGGACGGGAGGTGATTTTGGAGCTGGGGTGTGGTTGGACGGGAGGTAATGTTGGAGTAGGGGACTTGTTGGACGGCAGGTGATGTTGGAGTTGGGGTGTGGTTGGACGGGAGGTGATGTTGGAGTAGGGGACTTGTTGGACGGGAGGTGATGTTGGAGTAGGGGACTTGTTGGACGGGATGTTATGTTGGAGTAGGGCGTGGGGTTGGACGGGAGGTGATGTTGTTGTAGGGGGTGGGGTTGGACGGGAGGTGCTGTTGGAGTAGGTGTGGAGATGGACGGAAGGTGCTATTGGAGTATTGGTTCGGTTGGACGTGAGGTGAACTTGGAGTAGGGGCTGGGTGGACGGAGGTGATGTTGGAGTAGGGGTGGGGCTGGACAGAGGTGATGTTGGTGTAGGGGTGGGGTTTGACAGGAGGTGTTGTTGGAGTAGGGGTGGGGTTGGATGGAGGTGCTGTTGGAGTAGGGGTGGGGTTGGACAGATGTGCTGTTGGAGTAGGGGTGGGGTTGGACGGAGATGATGTTGGAGTAGAGGTGGGGATGGACGGGAGGTGTTGTTGGAGTATTGGTTGGGTTGGACGTGAGGTGATGTTGGAGTAGGGGTTGGGTTGGACGGAGGTGATGTTGGCGAAGGGGTGTGGTTGGACGGAGGTGATGTTGGTGTAGGGGTGGGGTTGGACAGGAGGTGTTGTTGGAGTAATGTGGGTTTGGACGGATATGCTGTTGGAGTAGGGGGTGGGGTTGGACGTAGGTGCTGTTGGAGTAGGGGCGTGGTTGGACGGGAGGTGCTGTTGGAGTTGGGGTGTGGTTGGACGGGAGGTGATGTTGGAGTTGGGGTGTGGTTGGAGGGGCGGTGATGTTGGAGTTGGGGTGTGGTTTTACGGGGGGTGATGTTGGAATAGGGGTTGGGTTGGACCGGAGGTGTTGTTGGAGTTGTGGTGTGGTTGGATGGGAGGTGATGTTGGAGTTGGGGTGTGGTTTGACGGGAGGTGCTGTTGGAGTTGGGGTGGTGTTGGACGGAGATGATGTTGGAGTAGAGGGTGTGATGGAATGGGAGGTGATGTTGGAGTAGGGGTGTTGTTGGACGTGAAGTTATGTTGGAGTAGGGGTGGTGTTGGACTGTATGCGTTGTTGGAGTCGGTGTGGGGTTTGACGGGATGTGATGTTGGAGTAGGGGGTGTGATGGAATGGGAGGTGATGTTGGAGTAGGGGTGTGTTTGGACGGGAGGTGCTGTTGGAGTTGGGGTGTGGTTGGAGGGGAGGTGATGTTGGAGTTGGGGTGTGGTTGGACGTGAAGTTATGTTGGAGTAGGGGTGGTGTTGGACTGTATGCGTTGTTGGAGTCGGTGTGGGGTTTGACGGGATGTGATGTTGGGGTAGGGGGTGGGGTTTGGACGGGAGGTGCTGTTGGAGTAGGGTAGGGTTTGGACTGAGATGATGTTGGAGTTGAGGTGGGGTTGGACAGGAGGTGTTGTTGGAGTAGGGGTGGGGTTGGACGGGTGTGCTGTTGGAGTAGGGGTGAGGTTGGACGGGAGGTGATGTTGGAGTTGGGGTGTGGTTGGACGGGAGTTGTTGTTGGACTTGGGGTGTGGTTGGACGGGAGGTGATGTTGGAGTTGGGGTGGGGTTGGCCGGGAGGTGCTTTTGGAGCTGGGGTGTGGTTGGACGGGAGGTGATGTTGGAGTAGAGGGTGTGATGGAATGGGAGGTGATGTTGGAGTAGGGGTGTGTTTGGACGGGAGGTGCTGTTGGAGTTGGGGTGTGGTTGGACGGGAGGTGATGTTGGAGTTGGGGTGTGGTTGGAGGGGAGGTGATGTTGGAGTTGGGGTGTTGTTGGACGGGAGGTGATTTTGGAATAGGGGTTGGGTTGGACCGGAGGTGTTGTTGGAGTTGTGGTGTGGTTGGACGGAGGTGATGTTGGAGTAGAGGGTGTGATGGAATGGGAGGTGATGTTGGAGTAGGGGTGTTGTTGGACGTGAAGTTATGTTGGAGTAGGGGTGGTGTTGGACTGTATGCGTTGTTGGAGTCGGTGTGGGGTTTGACGGGATGTGATGTTGGAGTAGGGGGTGTGGTTTGGACGGGAGGTGCTGTTGGAGTAGGGTAGTGTTTGGACTGAGATGATGTTGGAGTTGAGGTGGGGTTGGACAGGAGGTGTTGTTGGAGAAGGGGTGGGGTTGGACGGGTGTGCTGTTGGAGTAGGGGTGAGGTTGGACGGGAGGTGATGTTGGAGTTGGGGTGTGGTTGGACGGGAGTTGTTGTTGGACTTGGGGTGTGGTTGGACGGGAGGTGATGTTGGAGTTGGGGTGGGGTTGGCCGGGAGGTGCTTTTGGAGCTGGGGTGTGGTTGGACGGGAGGTGATGTTGGAGTAGAGGGTGTGATGGAATGGGAGGTGATGTTGGAGTAGGGGTGTTTTTGGACGGGAGGTGCTGTTGGAGTTGGGGTGTGGTTGGAGGGGAGGTGATGTTGGAGTTGGGGTGTGGTTGGACGGGAGGTGCTGTTGGAGTTGGGGTGTGGTTGGACGGGAGGTGATGTTGGAGTTGGGGTGTAGTTGGAGGGGAGGTGATGTTGGAGTTGGGGTGTGGTTGGACGGGAGGTGATGTTGGAATAGGGGTTGGGTTGGACCGGAGGTGTTGTTGGAGTTGTGGTGTGGTTGGATGGGAGGTGATGTTGGAGTTGGGGTGTGGTTTGACGGGAGGTGCTGTTGGAGTTGAGGTGGTGTTGGACGGAGGTGATGTTGGAGTAGAGGGTGTGATGGAATGGGAGGTGATGTTGGAGTAGGGGTGTTGTTGGACGTGAAGTTATGTTGGAGTAGGGGTGGTGTTGGACTGTATGCGTTGTTGGAGTCGGTGTGGGGTTTGACGGGATGTGATGTTGGAGTAGGGGGTGGGGTTTGGACGGGAGGTGCTGTTGGAGTAGTGTAGTGTTTGGACTGAGATGATGTTGGAGTAGAGGTGGGGTTGGACAGGAGGTGTTGTTGGAGTAGGGGTGGGGTTGGACGGGTGTGCTGTTGGAGTAGGGGTGCGGTTGGACGGGAGGTGATGTTGGAGTTGGGGTGTGGTTGGACGGGAGTTGTTGTAGGACTTGGGGTGTGGTTGGACGGGAGGTGATGTTGGAGTTGGGGTGGGGTTGGCCGGGAGGTGCTTTTGGAGCTGGGGTGTGGTTGGACGGGAGGTGATGTTGGAGTAGAGGGTGTGATGGAATGGGAGGTGATGTTGGAGTTGGGGTTTGGTTGGACGGGAGTTGTTGTAGGACTTGGGGTGTGGTTGGACGGGAGGTGATGTTGGAGTTGGGGTGGGGTTGGCCGGGAGGTGCTTTTGGAGCTGGGGTGTGTTTGGACGGGAGGTGCTGTTGGAGTTGGGGTGTGGTTGGAGGGGAGGTGATGTTGGAGTTGGGGTTTGGTTGGACGGGAGGTGTTGTTGGAGTTGGGGTGTGGTTGGACGGGATGTTATGTTGGAGTAGGGGGTGTAGTTGGACGGGATGTGCTGTTGGAGTTTGTGTGGGATTAGACGGGAGGAGCTGTTGAAGTCGGGGTGTGTTTGGACTGAGATGATGTTGGAGTAGAGGTGGGGTTGGACAGGAGGTGATGTTGGAGTAGGGGGTGATGTTGGTCGGGAGGTGCTGTTGGAGTAGGCATGGAGTTGGACGGGAGGTGCTGTTGGAGTATTGGTTGGGTTGGACGTGAGGTAAAATTGGAGTAGGGGTTGGGTTGGACGGAGGTGATGTTGGTGTAGGGGTGGGGCTGGACGGAGGTGATGTTGGTGTAGGGGTGGGGTTGGACAGGAGGTGTTGTTGGAGTAGGGGTGGGGTTGGATGGAGGTGTTGTTGGAGTAGGGGTGGGGTTGGATGGAGGTGCTGTTGGAGTATGGGTGGGGTTGGACGGGAGGTGATGTTGGAGTCGGGGTGTGGTTGGACGGGAGGTGATGTTGGAGTAGGGGTTGGGTTGTACGGGAGTTGTTGTTGGACTTGGGGTGTGGTTGGACGGGAGGTGATGTTGGAGTTGGGGTGGGGTTGGCCGGTTGTGCTTTTGGAGCTGGGGTGTGGTTGGACGGGAGGTGATGTTGGAGTTGGTGTGTGGTTGGACGGGAGGTGATGTTGGAGTTGGGGTGTGGTTGGAGGGGAGGTGATGTTGGAGTTGAGGTGTGGTTGGACGGGAGGTGATGTTGGAATTGGGGTTTGGTTGGACGGGTGGTGTTGTTGGAGTTGTGGTGTGGTTGGACGGGAGGTGATGTTGGAGTTGGGGTGGTGTTGGACGGAGGTGATGTTGGAGTCGAGGGTGTGATGGAATGGGAGGTGATGTTGGAGTAGGGATGTTGTTGGACATGAAGTTATGTTGGAGTAGGGGTGGTGTTGTACTGTATGCGTTTTTGGAGTTGGTGTGGGGTTTGAAGGGATGTTATGTTGGAGTAGGGGGTGGGGTTTGGGCGGGAGGTGCTGTTGGAGTAGGGTTGTGTTTGGAATGAGATGATGTTGGAGTAGAGGTGGGGTTGGACGGGTGTGCTGTTGGAGTAGGGGTGTGGTTGGACGGGAGGTGATGTTGGAGTCGGGGTGTGGTTCGACGGGAGGTGATGTTGGAGTAGGGGTTGGGTTGGACGGGAGTTGTTGTTGGACTTGGGGTGTGGTTGGAGGGGAGGTGATGTTGGAGTTGGGGTGGGGTTGGACGGGAGGTGATGTTGGAGTTGGGGTGTGGTTGGACGGGAGGTGATGTTGGAGTAGGGGACTTGTTGGACGGGAGGTGATGTTGGAGTAGGGGACTTGATGGACGGGAGGTGATTTTGGAGCTGGGGTGTGGTTGGACGGGAGGTAATGTTGGAGTAGGGGACTTGTTGGACGGCAGGTGATGTTGGAGTTGGGGTGTGGTTGGACGGGAGGTGATGTTGGAGTAGGGGACTTTTTGGACGGGAGGTGATGTTGGAGTAGGGGACTTGTTGGACGGGATGTTATGTTGGAGTAGGGCGTGGGGTTGGACGGGAGGTGATGTTGTTGTAGGGGGTGGGGTTGGACGGGAGGTGCTGTTGGAGTAGGTGTGGAGATGGACGGAAGGTGCTATTGGAGTATTGGTTCGGTTGGACGTGAGGTGAACTTGGAGTAGGGGCTGGGTGGACGGAGGTGATGTTGGAGTAGGGGTGGGGCTGGACAGAGGTGATGTTGGTGTAGGGGTGGGGTTTGACAGGAGGTGTTGTTGGAGTAGGGGTGGGGTTGGATGGAGGTGCTGTTGGAGTAGGGGTGGGGTTGGACAGATGTGCTGTTGGAGTAGGGGTGGGGTTGGACGGAGATGATGTTGGAGTAGAGGTGGGGATGGACGGGAGGTGTTGTTGGAGTATTGGTTGGGTTGGACGTGAGGTGATGTTGGAGTAGGGGTTGGGTTGGACGGAGGTGATGTTGGCGAAGGGGTGGGGTTGGACGGAGGTGATGTTGGTGTAGGGGTGGGGTTGGACAGGAGGTGTTGTTGGAGTAATGTGGGTTTGGACGGATATGCTGTTGGAGTAGGGGGTGGGGTTGGACGTAGGTGCTGTTGGAGTAGGGGCGTGGTTGGACGGGAGGTGCTGTTGGAGTTGGGGTGTGGTTGGACGGGAGGTGATGTTGGAGTTGGGGTGTGGTTGGAGGGGCGGTGATGTTGGAGTTGGGGTGTGGTTGTACGGGGGGTGATGTTGGAATAGGGGTTGGGTTGGACCGGAGGTGTTGTTGGAGTTGTGGTGTGGTTGGATGGGAGGTGATGTTGGAGTTGGGGTGTGGTTTGACGGGAGGTGCTGTTGGAGTTGGGGTGGTGTTGGACGGAGATGATGTTGGAGTAGAGGGTGTGATGGAATGGGAGGTGATGTTGGAGTAGGGGTGTTGTTGGACGTGAAGTTATGTTGGAGTAGAGGTGGTGTTGGACTGTATGCGTTGTTGGAGTCGGTGTGGGGTTTGACGGGATGTGATGTTGGAGTAGGGGGTGTGATGGAATGGGAGGTGATGTTGGAGTAGGGGTGTGTTTGGACGGGAGGTGCTGTTGGAGTTGGGGTGTGGTTGGAGGGGAGGTGATGTTGGAGTTGGGGTGTGGTTGGACGTGAAGTTATGTTGGAGTAGGGGTGGTGTTGGACTGTATGCGTTGTTGGAGTCGGTGTGGGGTTTGACGGGATGTGATGTTGGAGTAGGGGGTGGGGTTTGGACGGGTGTGCTGTTGGAGTAGGGGTGAGGTTGGACGGGAGGTGATGTTGGAGTTGGGGTGTGGTTGGACGGGAGTTGTTGTTGGACTTGGGGTGTGGTTGGACGGGAGGTGATGTTGGAGTTGGGGTGGGGTTGGCCGGGAGGTGCTTTTGGAGCTGGGGTGTGGTTGGACGGGAGGTGATGTTGGAGTAGAGGGTGTGATGGAATGGGAGGTGATGTTGGAGTAGGGGTGTTTTTGGACGGGAGGTGCTGTTGGAGTTGGGGTGTGGTTGGAGGGGAGGTGATGTTGGAGTTGGGGTGTGGTTGGACGGGAGGTGCTGTTGGAGTTGGGGTGTGGTTGGACGGGAGGTGATGTTGGAGTTGGGGTGTAGTTGGAGGGGAGGTGATGTTGGAGTTGGGGTGTGGTTGGACGGGAGGTGATGTTGGAATAGGGGTTGGGTTGGACCGGAGGTGTTGTTGGAGTTGTGGTGTGGTTGGATGGGAGGTGATGTTGGAGTTGGGGTGTGGTTTGACGGGAGGTGCTGTTGGAGTTGAGGTGGTGTTGGACGGAGGTGATGTTGGAGTAGAGGGTGTGATGGAATGGGAGGTGATGTTGGAGTAGGGGTGTTGTTGGACGTGAAGTTATGTTGGAGTAGGGGTGGTGTTGGACTGTATGCGTTGTTGGAGTCGGTGTGGGGTTTGACGGGATGTGATGTTGGAGTAGGGGGTGGGGTTTGGACGGGAGGTGCTGTTGGAGTAGTGTAGTGTTTGGACTGAGATGATGTTGGAGTAGAGGTGGGGTTGGACAGGAGGTGTTGTTGGAGTAGGGGTGGGGTTGGACGGGTGTGCTGTTGGAGTAGGGGTGCGGTTGGACGGGAGGTGATGTTGGAGTTGGGGTGTGGTTGGACGGGAGTTGTTGTAGGACTTGGGGTGTGGTTGGACGGGAGGTGATGTTGGAGTTGGGGTGGGGTTGGCCGGGAGGTGCTTTTGGAGCTGGGGTGTGGTTGGACGGGAGGTGATGTTGGAGTAGAGGGTGTGATGGAATGGGAGGTGATGTTGGAGTTGGGGTTTGGTTGGACGGGAGTTGTTGTAGGACTTGGGGTGTGGTTGGACGGGAGGTGATGTTGGAGTTGGGGTGGGGTTGGCCGGGAGGTGCTTTTGGAGCTGGGGTGTGTTTGGACGGGAGGTGCTGTTGGAGTTGGGGTGTGGTTGGAGGGGAGGTGATGTTGGAGTTGGGGTTTGGTTGGACGGGAGGTGTTGTTGGAGTTGGGGTGTGGTTGGACGGGATGTTATGTTGGAGTAGGGGGTGTAGTTGGACGGGATGTGCTGTTGGAGTTTGTGTGGGATTAGACGGGAGGAGCTGTTGAAGTCGGGGTGTGTTTGGACTGAGATGATGTTGGAGTAGAGGTGGGGTTGGACAGGAGGTGATGTTGGAGTAGGGGGTGATGTTGGTCGGGAGGTGCTGTTGGAGTAGGCATGGAGTTGGACGGGAGGTGCTGTTGGAGTATTGGTTGGGTTGGACGTGAGGTAAAATTGGAGTAGGGGTTGGGTTGGACGGAGGTGATGTTGGTGTAGGGGTGGGGCTGGACGGAGGTGATGTTGGTGTAGGGGTGGGGTTGGACAGGAGGTGTTGTTGGAGTAGGGGTGGGGTTGGATGGAGGTGTTGTTGGAGTAGGGGTGGGGTTGGATGGAGGTGCTGTTGGAGTATGGGTGGGGTTGGACGGGAGGTGATGTTGGAGTCGGGGTGTGGTTGGACGGGAGGTGATGTTGGAGTAGGGGTTGGGTTGTACGGGAGTTGTTGTTGGACTTGGGGTGTGGTTGGACGGGAGGTGATGTTGGAGTTGGGGTGGGGTTGGCCGGTTGTGCTTTTGGAGCTGGGGTGTGGTTGGACGGGAGGTGATGTTGGAGTTGGTGTGTGGTTGGACGGGAGGTGATGTTGGAGTTGGGGTGTGGTTGGAGGGGAGGTGATGTTGGAGTTGAGGTGTGGTTGGACGGGAGGTGATGTTGGAATTGGGGTTTGGTTGGACGGGTGGTGTTGTTGGAGTTGTGGTGTGGTTGGACGGGAGGTGATGTTGGAGTTGGGGTGGTGTTGGACGGAGGTGATGTTGGAGTCGAGGGTGTGATGGAATGGGAGGTGATGTTGGAGTAGGGATGTTGTTGGACATGAAGTTATGTTGGAGTAGGGGTGGTGTTGTACTGTATGCGTTTTTGGAGTTGGTGTGGGGTTTGAAGGGATGTTATGTTGGAGTAGGGGGTGGGGTTTGGGCGGGAGGTGCTGTTGGAGTAGGGTTGTGTTTGGAATGAGATGATGTTGGAGTAGAGGTGGGGTTGGACGGGTGTGCTGTTGGAGTAGGGGTGTGGTTGGACGGGAGGTGATGTTGGAGTCGGGGTGTGGTTCGACGGGAGGTGATGTTGGAGTAGGGGTTGGGTTGGACGGGAGTTGTTGTTGGACTTGGGGTGTGGTTGGAGGGGAGGTGATGTTGGAGTTGGGGTGGGGTTGGACGGGAGGTGATGTTGGAGTTGGGGTGTGGTTGGACGGGAGGTGATGTTGGAGTAGGGGACTTGTTGGACGGGAGGTGATGTTGGAGTAGGGGACTTGATGGACGGGAGGTGATTTTGGAGCTGGGGTGTGGTTGGACGGGAGGTAATGTTGGAGTAGGGGACTTGTTGGACGGCAGGTGATGTTGGAGTTGGGGTGTGGTTGGACGGGAGGTGATGTTGGAGTAGGGGACTTTTTGGACGGGAGGTGATGTTGGAGTAGGGGACTTGTTGGACGGGATGTTATGTTGGAGTAGGGCGTGGGGTTGGACGGGAGGTGATGTTGTTGTAGGGGGTGGGGTTGGACGGGAGGTGCTGTTGGAGTAGGTGTGGAGATGGACGGAAGGTGCTATTGGAGTATTGGTTCGGTTGGACGTGAGGTGAACTTGGAGTAGGGGCTGGGTGGACGGAGGTGATGTTGGAGTAGGGGTGGGGCTGGACAGAGGTGATGTTGGTGTAGGGGTGGGGTTTGACAGGAGGTGTTGTTGGAGTAGGGGTGGGGTTGGATGGAGGTGCTGTTGGAGTAGGGGTGGGGTTGGACAGATGTGCTGTTGGAGTAGGGGTGGGGTTGGACGGAGATGATGTTGGAGTAGAGGTGGGGATGGACGGGAGGTGTTGTTGGAGTATTGGTTGGGTTGGACGTGAGGTGATGTTGGAGTAGGGGTTGGGTTGGACGGAGGTGATGTTGGCGAAGGGGTGGGGTTGGACGGAGGTGATGTTGGTGTAGGGGTGGGGTTGGACAGGAGGTGTTGTTGGAGTAATGTGGGTTTGGACGGATATGCTGTTGGAGTAGGGGGTGGGGTTGGACGTAGGTGCTGTTGGAGTAGGGGCGTGGTTGGACGGGAGGTGCTGTTGGAGTTGGGGTGTGGTTGGACGGGAGGTGATGTTGGAGTTGGGGTGTGGTTGGAGGGGCGGTGATGTTGGAGTTGGGGTGTGGTTGTACGGGGGGTGATGTTGGAATAGGGGTTGGGTTGGACCGGAGGTGTTGTTGGAGTTGTGGTGTGGTTGGATGGGAGGTGATGTTGGAGTTGGGGTGTGGTTTGACGGGAGGTGCTGTTGGAGTTGGGGTGGTGTTGGACGGAGATGATGTTGGAGTAGAGGGTGTGATGGAATGGGAGGTGATGTTGGAGTAGGGGTGTTGTTGGACGTGAAGTTATGTTGGAGTAGAGGTGGTGTTGGACTGTATGCGTTGTTGGAGTCGGTGTGGGGTTTGACGGGATGTGATGTTGGAGTAGGGGGTGTGATGGAATGGGAGGTGATGTTGGAGTAGGGGTGTGTTTGGACGGGAGGTGCTGTTGGAGTTGGGGTGTGGTTGGAGGGGAGGTGATGTTGGAGTTGGGGTGTGGTTGGACGTGAAGTTATGTTGGAGTAGGGGTGGTGTTGGACTGTATGCGTTGTTGGAGTCGGTGTGGGGTTTGACGGGATGTGATGTTGGAGTAGGGGGTGGGGTTTGGACGGGAGGTGCTGTTGGAGTAGGGTAGGGTTTGGACTGAGATGATGTTGGAGTTGAGGTGGGGTTGGACAGGAGGTGTTGTTGGAGTAGGGGTGGGGTTGGACGGGTGTGCTGTTGGAGTAGGGGTGAGGTTGGACGGGAGGTGATGTTGGAGTTGGGGTGTGGTTGGACGGGAGTTGTTGTTGGACTTGGGGTGTGGTTGGACGGGAGGTGATGTTGGAGTTGGGGTGGGGTTGGCCGGGAGGTGCTTTTGGAGCTGGGGTGTGGTTGGACGGGAGGTGATGTTGGAGTAGAGGGTGTGATGGAATGGGAGGTGATGTTGGAGTAGGGGTGTGTTTGGACGGGAGGTGCTGTTGGAGTTGGGGTGTGGTTGGACGGGAGGTGATGTTGGAGTTGGGGTGTGGTTGGAGGGGAGGTGATGTTGGAGTTGGGGTGTTGTTGGACGGGAGGTGATTTTGGAATAGGGGTTGGGTTGGACCGGAGGTGTTGTTGGAGTTGTGGTGTGGTTGGACGGAGGTGATGTTGGAGTAGAGGGTGTGATGGAATGGGAGGTGATGTTGGAGTAGGGGTGTTGTTGGACGTGAAGTTATGTTGGAGTAGGGGTGGTGTTGGACTGTATGCGTTGTTGGAGTCGGTGTGGGGTTTGACGGGATGTGATGTTGGAGTAGGGGGTGTGGTTTGGACGGGAGGTGCTGTTGGAGTAGGGTAGTGTTTGGACTGAGATGATGTTGGAGTTGAGGTGGGGTTGGACAGGAGGTGTTGTTGGAGTAGGGGTGGGGTTGCACGGGTGTGCTGTTGGAGTAGGGGTGAGGTTGGACGGGAGGTGATGTTGGAGTTGGGGTGTGGTTGGACGGGAGTTGTTGTTGGACTTGGGGTGTGGTTGGACGGGAGGTGATGTTGCAGTTGGGGTGGGGTTGGCCGGGAGGTGCTTTTGGAGCTGGGGTGTGGTTGGACGGGAGGTGATGTTGGAGTAGAGGGTGTGATGGAATGGGAGGTGATGTTGGAGTAGGGGTGTTTTTGGACGGGAGGTGCTGTTGGAGTTGGGGTGTGGTTGGAGGGGAGGTGATGTTGGAGTTGGGGTGTGGTTGGACGGGAGGTGCTGTTGGAGTTGGGGTGTGGTTGGACGGGAGGTGATGTTGGAGTTGGGGTGTAGTTGGAGGGGAGGTGATGTTGGAGTTGGGGTGTGGTTGGACGGGAGGTGATGTTGGAATAGGGGTTGGGTTGGACCGGAGGTGTTGTTGGAGTTGTGGTGTGGTTGGATGGGAGGTGATGTTGGAGTTGGGGTGTGGTTTGACGGGAGGTGCTGTTGGAGTTGAGGTGGTGTTGGACGGAGGTGATGTTGGAGTAGAGGGTGTGATGGAATGGGAGGTGATGTTGGAGTAGGGGTGTTGTTGGACGTGAAGTTATGTTGGAGTAGGGGTTGTGTTGGACTGTATGCGTTGTTGGAGTCGGTGTGGGGTTTGACGGGATGTGATGTTGGAGTAGGGGGTGGGGTTTGGACGGGAGGTGCTGTTGGAGTAGGGTAGTGTTTGGACTGAGATGATGTTGGAGTAGAGGTGGGGTTGGACAGGAGGTGTTGTTGGAGTAGGGGTGGGTTTGGACGGGTGTGCTGTTGGAGTAGGGGTGAGTTTGGACGGGCGGTGATGTTGGAGTAGGGGTTGGGTTGGACGGGAGTTGTTGTTGGACTTGGGGTGTGGTTGGACGGGAGGTGATGTTGGAGTTGGGGTGGGGTTGGCCGGGAGGTGCTTTTGGAGCTGGGGTGTTGTTGGACGGGAGGTGATGTTGGAGTAGAGGGTGTGATGGAATGGGAGGTGATGTTGGAGTAGGGGTGTGTTTGGACGGGAGGTGCTGTTGGAGTTGGGGTGTGGTTGCAGGGGAGGTGATGTTGGAGTTGGGGTGTGGTTGGAGGGGAGGTGATGTTGGAGTTGGGGTGTGGTTGGACGGGAGGTGCTGTTGGAGTTGGGGTGTGGTTGGACGGGATGTGATGTTGGAGTTGGGGTGTGGTTGGAAGGGAGGTGATGTTGGAATAGGGGTTGGGTTGGACCGGAGGTGTTGTTGGAGTTGTGGTGTGGTTGGATGGGAGGTGATGTTGGAGTTGGGGTGTGGTTTGACGGGAGGTGCTGTTGGAGTTGAGGTGGTGTTGGACGGAGGTGATGTTGTAGTAGAGTGTGTGATGGAATTAGAGGTGATGTTGGAGTAGGGGTGTTGTTGGACGTGAAGTTATGTTGGAGTAGGGGTTGTGTTGGACTGTGTGCGTTGTTGGAGTCGGTGTGGGGTTTGACGGTATGTGATGTTGGAGTAGGGGGTGGGGTTTGGACGGGAGGTGCTGTTGGAGTAGGGTAGTGTTTGGACTGAGATGATGTTGGAGTAGAGGTGGGGTTGGACAGGAGGTTTTGTTGGAGTAGGGGTGGGGTTGGACGGGTGTGCTGTTGGAGTAGGGGTGAGTTTGGACGGGAGGTGATGTTGGAGTAGGGGTTGGGTTGGACGGGTGTTGTTGTTGGACTTGGGGTGTGGTTGGACGGGAGGTGATGTTGGAGTTGGGGTGGGGTTGGCCGGGAGGTGCTTTTGGAGCTGGGGTGTGGTTGGACGGGAGGTGATGTTGGAGTAGAGGGTGTGATGGAATGGGAGGTGATGTTGGAGTAGGGGTGTGTTTGGACGGGAGGTGCTGTTGGAGTTGGGGTGTAGTTGGAGGGGAGGTGATGTTGGAGTTGGGGTGTGGTTGGACGGGAGGTGCTGTTGGAGTTGGGGTGTGGTTGGCCGGGAGGTGCTTTTGGAGCTGGGGTGTGGTTGGACGGGAGGTGATGTTGGAGTAGAGGGTGTGATGGAATGGGAGGTGATGTTGGAGTAGGGGTGTGTTTGGACGGGAGGTGCTGTTGGAGTTGGGGTGTAGTTGGAGGGGAGGTGATGTTGGAGTTGGGGTGTGGTTGGACGGGAGGTGCTGTTGGAGTAGGGTAGTGTTTGGACTGAGATGATGTTGGAGTAGAGGTGGGGTTGGACAGGAGGTGTTGTTGGAGTAGGGGTGGGTTTGGACGGGTGTGCTGTTGGAGTAGGGGTGAGTTTGGACGGGCGGTGATGTTGGAGTAGGGGTTGGGTTGGACGGGAGTTGTTGTTGGACTTGGGGTGTGGTTGGACGGGAGGTGATGTTGGAGTTGGGGTGGGGTTGGCCGGGAGGTGCTTTTGGAGCTGGGGTGTTGTTGGACGGGAGGTGATGTTGGAGTAGAGGGTGTGATGGAATGGGAGGTGATGTTGGAGTAGGGGTGTGTTTGGACGGGAGGTGCTGTTGGAGTTGGGGTGTGGTTGCAGGGGAGGTGATGTTGGAGTTGGGGTGTGGTTGGAGGGGAGGTGATGTTGGAGTTGGGGTGTGGTTGGACGGGAGGTGCTGTTGGAGTTGGGGTGTGGTTGGACGGGATGTGATGTTGGAGTTGGGGTGTGGTTGGAAGGGAGGTGATGTTGGAATAGGGGTTGGGTTGGACCGGAGGTGTTGTTGGAGTTGTGGTGTGGTTGGATGGGAGGTGATGTTGGAGTTGGGGTGTGGTTTGACGGGAGGTGCTGTTGGAGTTGAGGTGGTGTTGGACGGAGGTGATGTTGTAGTAGAGTGTGTGATGGAATTAGAGGTGATGTTGGAGTAGGGGTGTTGTTGGACGTGAAGTTATGTTGGAGTAGGGGTTGTGTTGGACTGTGTGCGTTGTTGGAGTCGGTGTGGGGTTTGACGGTATGTGATGTTGGAGTAGGGGGTGGGGTTTGGACGGGAGGTGCTGTTGGAGTAGGGTAGTGTTTGGACTGAGATGATGTTGGAGTAGAGGTGGGGTTGGACAGGAGGTTTTGTTGGAGTAGGGGTGGGGTTGGACGGGTGTGCTGTTGGAGTAGGGGTGAGTTTGGACGGGAGGTGATGTTGGAGTAGGGGTTGGGTTGGACGGGTGTTGTTGTTGGACTTGGGGTGTGGTTGGACGGGAGGTGATGTTGGAGTTGGGGTGGGGTTGGCCGGGAGGTGCTTTTGGAGCTGGGGTGTGGTTGGACGGGAGGTGATGTTGGAGTAGAGGGTGTGATGGAATGGGAGGTGATGTTGGAGTAGGGGTGTGTTTGGACGGGAGGTGCTGTTGGAGTTGGGGTGTAGTTGGAGGGGAGGTGATGTTGGAGTTGGGGTGTGGTTGGACGGGAGGTGCTGTTGGAGTTGGGGTGTGGTTGGACGGGAGGTGATGTTGGAGTTGGGGTGTGGTTGGAGGGGAGGTGATGTTGGAGTTGGGGTGTGGTTGGACGGCAGTTGATGTTGGAGTAGGGGTGTTGTTGGACGTGAAGTTATGTTGGAGTAGGGGTGGTGTTGGACTGTATGCGTTGTTGGAGTCGGTGTGGGGTTTGACGGGATGTGATGTTGGAGTAGGGGGTGTGATGGAATGGGAGGTGATGTTGGAGTAGGGGTGTGTTTGGACGGGAGGTGCTGTTGGAGTTGGGGTGTGGTTGGAGGGGAGGTGATGTTGGAGTTGGGGTGTGGTTGGACGGGAGGTGCTGTTGGAGTTGGGGTGTGGTTGGACGGGAGGTGATGTTGGAGTTGGGGTGTGGTTGGAGGGGAGGTGATGTTGTAGTTGGGGTGGGGTTGGACGGGAGGTGATGTTGGAGTTGGGGTGTGGTTGGACGGGTGATGTTGGAGTAGGGGACTTGTTGGACGGGAGGTGATGTTGGAGTAGGGGACTTGATGGACGGGAGGTGATTTTGGAGCTGGGGTGTGGTTGGACGGGAGGTAATGTTGGAGTAGGGGACTTGTTGGACGGCAGGTGATGTTGGACTTGGGGTGTGGTTGGACGGGAGGTGATGTTGGAGTAGGGTAGTGTTTGGACTGAGATGATGTTGGAGTAGAGGTGGGGTTGGACAGGCGGTGTTGTTGGAGTAGGGGTGGGGTTGGACGGGTGTGCTGTTGGAGTAGGGGTGAGTTTGGACGGGAGGTGATGTTGGAGTAGGGGTTGGGTTGGACGGGAGTTGTTGTTGGACTTGGGGTGTGGTTGGACGGGAGGTGATGTTGGAGTTGGGGTGGGGTTGGCCGGGAGGTGCTTTTGGAGCTGGGGTGTGGTTGGACGGGAGGTGATGTTGGAGTAGAGGGTGTGATGGAATGGGAGGTGATGTTGGAGTAGGGGTGTGTTTGGACGGGAGGTGCTGTTGGAGTTGGGGTGTGGTTGCAGGGGAGGTGATGTTGGAGTTGGGGTGTGGTTGGAGGGGAGGTGATGTTGGAGTTGGGGTGTGGTTGGACGGGAGGTGCTGTTGGAGTTGGGGTGTGGTTGGACGGGATGTGATGTTGGAGTTGGGGTGTAGTTGGAGGGGAGGTGATGTTGGAGTTGGGGTGTGGTTGGAAGGGAGGTGATGTTGGAATAGGGGTGGGTTGGACCGGAGGTGTTGTTGGAGTTGTGGTGTGGTTGGATGGGAGGTGATGTTGGAGTTGGGGTGTGGTTTGACGGGAGGTGCTGTTGGAGTTGAGGTGGTGTTGGACGGAGGTGATGTTGTAGTAGAGTGTGTGATGGAATGGGAGGTGATGTTGGAGTAGGGGTGTTGTTGGACGTGAAGTTATGTTGGAGTAGGGGTTGTGTTGGACTGTGTGCGTTGTTGGAGTCGGTGTGGGGTTTGACGGGATGTGATGTTGGAGTAGGGGGTGGGGTTTGGACGGGAGGTGCTGTTGGAGTAGGGTAGTGTTTGGACTGAGATGATGTTGGAGTAGAGGTGGGGTTGGACAGGAGGTGTTGTTGGAGTAGGGGTGGGGTTGGACGGGTGTGCTGTTGGAGTAAGGGTGAGTTTGGACGGGAGGTGATGTTGGAGTAGGGGTGGTGTTGGACTGTATGCGTTGTTGGAGTCGGTGTGGGGTTTGACGGGATGTGATGTTGGAGTAGGGGGTGTGATGGAATGGGAGGTGATGTTGGAGTAGGGGTGTGTTTGGACGGGAGGTGCTGTTGGAGTTGGGGTGTGGTTGGAGGGGAGGTGATGTTGGAGTTGGGGTGTGGTTGGACGGGAGGTGATGTTGGAGTAGGGGACTTGATGGACGGGAGGTGATTTTGGAGCTGGGGTGTGGTTGGACGGGAGGTAATGTTGGAGTAGGGGACTTGTTGGACGGCAGGTGATGTTGGAGTTGGGGTGTGGTTGGACGGGAGGTGATGTTGGAGTAGGGGACTTGTTGGACGGGAGGTGATGTTCGAGTAGGGGACTTGTTGGACGGGATGTTATGTTGGAGTAGGGCGTGGGGTTGGACGGGAGGTGATGTTGTTGTAGGGGGTGGGGTTGGACGGGAGGTGCTGTTGGAGTAGGTGTGGAGATGGACGGAAGGTGCTATTGGAGTATTGGTTCGGTTGGACGTGAGGTGAACTTGGAGTAGGGGCTGGGTGGACGGAGGTGATGTTGGAGTAGGGGTGGGGCTGGACAGAGGTGATGTTGGTGTAGGGGTGGGGTTTGACAGGAGGTGTTGTTGGAGTAGGGGTGGGGTTGGATGGAGGTGCTGTTGGAGTAGGGGTGGGGTTGGACAGATGTGCTGTTGGTGTAGGGGTGGTGTTGGACGGAGATGATGTTGGAGTAGAGGTGGGGATGGACGGGAGGTGTTGTTGGAGTATTGGTTGGGTTGGACGTGAGGTGATGTTGGAGTAGGGGTTGGGTTGGACGGAGGTGATGTTGGCGAAGGGGTGGGGTTGGACGGAGGTGATGTTGGTGTAGGGGTGGGGTTGGACAGGAGGTGTTGTTGGAGTAATGTGGGTTTGGACGGATATGCTGTTGGAGTAGGGGGTGGGGTTGGACGTAGGTGCTGTTGGAGTAGGGGCGTGGTTGGACGGGAGGTGCTGTTGGAGTTGGGGTGTGGTTGGACGGGAGGTGATGTTGGAGTTGGGGTGTGGTTGGAGGGGAGGTGATGTTGGAGTTGGGGTGTGGTTGGACGGGAGGTGATGTTGGAATAGGGGTTGGGTTGGACCGGAGGTGTTGTTGGAGTTGTGGTGTGGTTGGATGGGAGGTGATGTTGGAGTTGGGGTGTGGTTTGACGGGAGGTGCTGTTGGAGTTGGGGTGGTGTTGGACGGAGATGATGTTGGAGTAGAGGGTGTGATGGAATGGGAGGTGATGTTGGAGTAGGGGTGTTGTTGGACGTGAAGTTATGTTGGAGTAGGGGTGGCGTTGGACTGTATGCGTTGTTGGAGTCGGTGTGGGGTTTGACGGGATGTGATGTTGGAGTAGGGGGTGTGATGGAATGGGAGGTGATGTTGGAGTAGGGGTGTGTTTGGACGGGAGGTGCTGTTGGAGTTGGGGTGTGGTTGGAGGGGAGGTGATGTTGGAGTTGGGGTGTGGTTGGACGGGAGGTTCTGTTGGAGTTGGGGTGTGGTTGGAGGGGAGTTGATGTTGGAGTTGGGGTGGGGTTGGACGGGAGGTGATGTTGGCGTTGGGGTGTGGTTGGACGGGAGGTGATGTTGGAGTAGGGGACTTGTTGGACGGGAGGTGATGTTGGAGTAGGGGACTTGATGGACGGGAGGTGATTTTGGAGCTGGGGTGTGGTTGGACGGGAGGTGATGTTGGAGTAGGGGACTTGTTGGACGGCAGGTGATGTTGGAGTTGGGGTGTGGTTGGACTGGAGGTGATGTTGGAGTAGGGGACTTGTTGGACGGGAGGTGATGTTGGAGTAGGGGACTTGTTGGACGGGGTGTTATGTTGGAGTAGGGCGTGGGGTTGGACGGGAGGTGATGTTGTTGTAGGGGGTGGGGTTGGACGGGAGGTGCTGTTGGAGTAGGCGTGGAGATGGACGGGAGGTGCTATTGGAGTATTGGTTCGGTTGGACGTGAGGTGAACTTGGAGTAGGGGTTGGGTGGACGGAGGTGATGTTGGAGTAGGGGTGGGGCTGGACAGAGGTGATGTTGGTGTAGGTGTGGGGTTTGACAGGAGGTGTTGTTGGAGTAGGGGTGGGGTTGGATGGAGGTGCTGTTGGAGTAGGGGTGGGGTTGGACAGATGTGCTGTTGGAGTAGGGGTGGGGTTGGACGGAGATGATGTTGGAGTAGAGGTGGGGATGGACAGGAGGTGTTGTTGGAGTATTGATTGGGTTGGACGTGAGGTGATGTTGGAGTAGTGGTTGGGTTGGACGGAGGTGATGTTGGAGAAGGGGTGGGGTTGGACGGAGGTGATGTTGGTGTAGGGGTGGGGTTGGACAGGAGGTGTTGTTGGAGTAATGTGGGTTTGGACGGAGATGCTGTTGGAGTAGGGGGTGGGGTTGGACGTAGGTGCTGTTGGAGTAGGGGCGTGGTTGGACGGGAGGTGATGTTGGAGTAGGCGTGGAGTTGGATGGCAGGTGAAGTTGGAGTTGGGGTGGGGTTGGATGGAGATGATGTTGGAGTTGGGGTGTCGTTGGACGGGAGGTCATGTTGGAGTAGGGGTCTTGTTGGACGGGAGGTGTTGTTGGAGTAGGGAGTATGGTTGGAAGGGAGATGTTGTTGGAGTTGGCATGGGGTTGGACGAGAGGTGCTGTTGGATTAGGGGTGGGGTTGGACGTAGATGATGTTGGAGTAGATGTGGGGCTGGACGGGAGGTGATGTTGGAGTACGGGTGAGATTGGACGGAGGTGCTGTTGGAGTAGGGGGTGGGGTTGGACAGGAGGTGTTGTTGGAGTATGGGTGGGGTTGGACGGAGGTGCTGTTGGAGTAGCGGGTGGGGTTGGACGGAGGTGCTGTTGGAGTAGGGGTGGGGTTGGACGGGAGGTGATGTTGGAGTAGGCGTGGAGTTGGATGGCAGGTGAAGTTTGAGTTGGGGTGGGGTTGGACAGGAGGTGCTGTTGGATTTGGGGTGTGGTTGGACGGGAGATGATGTTGGAGTTGGGGTGTGGTTGGACGGGTGGTTATGTTGGAGTTGGGGTGTGGTTGGACGGGAGGTGATGTTGGAGTAGGGGTCTTATTGGACGGGAGGTGATGTTGGAGTAGGGAGTATGGTTGGAAGGGAGATGTTGTTTTAGTTGGCATGGGGTTGGACGGGAGGTGCTGTTGGATTAAGGGTGGGGTTGGACGGAGATGATGTTGGAGTAGAGGGTGTGGTGGAATGGGAGGTGTTTTTGGAGTAGGGGTGTTGTTGGACGGGAGGTGATGTTGGAGTTGGGGTGGGTTTGGACGGGAGTTGCTGTTGGATTTGGGTTGTGGTTGGACGGGAGGTGATGTTGGAGTTGAGGTGTGGTTGGACGGGAGGTGATGTTGGAGTAGGGGTCTTGTTGGACGGGAGGTGATGTTGGAGTAGGGAGTATGGTTGGAAGGGAGATGTTGTTGGAGTTGGCATGGGGTTGGACGGGTGGTGCTGTTGGATTAGGGGTGGGGTTGGACGGAGATGATGTTGGAGTAGATGTGGGGCTGGACGGGAAGTGATGTTGGAGTAGGGTGTGTGGTTGGACGAGATGTGCTGTTGGAGTATGTGTGATTAGACGCGAGGAGCTGTTGGCGTAGGGGTGTGTTTGGACGGGATGTTATGTTGGAGCAGGGCGTGGGGTTGGACGGGATGTGATGTTGTTGTAGGGGTTGCAGTTGGACAGGAGGTGCTGTTGGAGTAGTGTTGTGATTGAACTGAGATGATGTTGGAGTAGAGGTTGGGTTGGACGGGAGGTGATGTTGGAGTAGGGGGTGGGGTTGGACGGGAGTTGCTGTTGGAGTAGGGGTGGAGTTGGAGCGGAGGTGCTGTTGGAGTATTGGTTGGTTTGGACGTGAGGTGAAGTTGGAGTAGGGGTTGTGTTGGACGGAGGTGATGTTGGAGTAGGGGTGGGTCTGGACGGAGGTGATGTTGATGTAAGGGTGGGGTTGGACAGGAGGTGTTGTTGGAGTACGGGTGGGTTTGGACGGAGGTGCTGTTGGAGTAGGGGGTGGGGTTGGACGGAGGTGCTGTTGGAGTAGGGGTGGGGTTGGACGGGAGGTGATGTTGGAGTAGGCGTGGAGTTGGATGGCAGGTGAAGTTTGAGTTGGGGTGGGGTTGGACAGGAGGTGCTGTTGAATTTGGGGTGTGGTTGGACGGGAGGTGATGTTGGAGTTGGCATGTGGTTGGACGGGAGGTGATGTTGGAGTTGGGGTGTGTTTGGACGGGAGATGATGTTGGAGTTGGGGTGTGGTTGGACGGGTGGTTATGTTGGAGTTGGGGTGTGGTTGGACGGGAGGTGATGTTGGAGTAGGGGTCTTATTGGACGGGAGGTGATGTTGGAGTAGGGAGTATGGTTGGAAGGGAGATGTTGTTGGAGTTGGCATGGGGTTGGACGGGAGGTGCTTTTGGATTAGGGGTGGGGTTGGACGGAGATGATGTTGGAGTAGAGGGTGTGGTGGAATGTGAGGTGTTTTTGGAGTAGGGGTGTTGTTGGACGGGAGGTGATGTTGGAGTTGGGGTGGGTTTGGACGGGAGTTGCTGTTGGATTTGGGGTGTGGTTGGACGGGAGGTGATGTTGGAGTTGAGGTGTTGTTGGACGGGAGGTGATGTTGGAGTAGGGGTCTTGTTGGACGGGAGGTGATGTTGGAGTAGGGAGTATGGTTGGAAGGGAGATGTTGTTGGAGTTGGCATGGGGTTGGACGGGTGGTGCTGTTGGATTAGGGGTGGGGTTGGACGGAGATGATGTTGGAGTAGATGTGGGGCTGGACGGGAAGTGATGTTGGAGTAGGGTGTGTGGTTGGACGAGATGTGCTGTTGGAGTATGTGTGTGATTAGACGGGAGGAGCTGTTGGCGTAGGGTTGTGTTTGGACGGGATGTTATGTTGGAGCAGGGCGTGGGGTTGGACGGAGGTGATGTTGGAGTCGAGGGTGTGATGGAATGGGAGGTGATGTTGGAGTAGGGGTGTTGTTGGACATGAAGTTATGTTGGAGTAGGGGTGGTGTTGTACTGTATGCGTTGTTGGAGTTGGTGTGGGGTTTGACGGGAAGTTATGTTGGAGTAGGGGGTGTGGTTTGGACGGGAGGTGCTGTTGGAGTAGGGTTCTGTTTGGAATGAGATGATGTTGGAGTCGAGGTGGGGTTGGTCAGGAGGTATTGTTGGAGTAGGGGTGGGGTTGGACAGGTGTGCTGTTGGAGTAGGGGTGTGGTTGGACGGGAGGTGCTGTTGGAGTTGGGGTGGTGTTGGACGGAGGTGATGTTGGAGTAGAGGGTGTGATGGAATGGGAGGGGATGTTGGAGTAGGGGTGTTGTTGGACGTGAAGTTATGTTGGAGTAGGGGTGGTGTTGGACTGTATACGTTGTTTGAGTCGGTGTGGGGTTTGACGGGATGTGATGTTGGAGTAGGGGGTGGGGTTTGGACGGGAGGTGCTGTTGGAGTAGGGTTGTGTTTGGACTGAGATGATGTTGGAGTAGAGGTGGGGTTGGACAGGAGGTGTTGTTGGAGTAGGGGTGGGGTTGGACGGGTGTGCTGTTGGAGTAGGGGTGAGGTTGGACGGGAGGTGATGTTGGAGTTGGGGCGTGGTTGGACTGGAGGTGCTGTTGGATTTGGGGTGGCGTTGGATAGAGGTGATGTTGCAGTAGAGGGTGTGGTGGAATGGGAGGTGTTTTTGGAGTAGGGGTGTTGTTGGACGGGAGGTGATGTTGGAGTTGGGGTGGGGTTGGACGGGAGTTGCTGTTGGATTTGGGGTGTGGTTGGACGGGAGGTGATGTTGGAGTTGAGGTGTGGTTGGACGGGAGGCGATGTTGGAGTAGGGGTCTTGTTGGACGGGAGGTGATGTTGGAGTTGGGGTGGGGTTGGACGTAGATGATGTTGGAGTAGAGGTAGGGTTGGACGGGAGGTGATGTTGGAGTCGGGGTGTGGTTGGACGGGAGATGATGTTGGAGTATGGGGCGTCGCTAGACGGTAGGTGTTGTTGGAGTAGGGGTGGGGTTGGAATGGAGGTGTTATTGGAGTAGGGGACGGGGTTGGACGGGAGGTGATCTTGGAGTCGGGGTGTGGTTGGACGGGAGGTGATGTTGGAGTTGGGGTGGGGTTGGACGTAGATGATGTTGGAGTTGAGGTAGGGTTGGACAGGAGGTGATGTTGGAGTCGGGGTGTGGTTGGACGGGAGGTGCTGTTGGAGTTAGGGTGTGGTTGGAGGGGAGGTGATGTTGGAGTTGGGGTGTGGTTGGACGGGAGGTGCTGTTGGAGTTGGGGTGTGGTTGGACGGGAGGTGATGTTGGAGTTGGGGTGTGGTTGGAGGGGAGGTGATGTTGGAGTTGGGGTGGGGTTGGACGGGAGGTGATGTTGGAGTTGGGGTGTGGTTGGACGGGAGGTGATGTTGGAGTAGGGGACTTGTTGGACGGGAGGTGATGTTGGAGTAGGGGACTTGATGGACGGGAGGTGATTTTGGAGCTGGGGTGTGGTTGGACGGGAGGTAATGTTGGAGTAGGGGACTTGTTGGACGGCAGGTGATGTTGGAGTTGGGGTGTGGTTGGACGGGAGGTGATGTTGGAGTAGGGGACTTGTTGGACGGGATGTTATGTTGGAGTAGGGCGTGGGGTTGGACGGGAGGTGATGTTGTTGTAGGGGGTGGGGTTGGACGGGAGGTGCTGTTGGAGTAGGTGTGGAGATGGACGGAAGGTGCTATTGGAGTATTGGTTCGGTTGGACGTGAGGTGAACTTGGAGTAGGGGCTGGGTGGACGGAGGTGATGTTGGAGTAGGGGTGGGGCTGGACAGAGGTGATGTTGGTGTAGGGGTGGGGTTTGACAGGAGGTGTTGTTGGAGTAGGGGTGGGGTTGGATGGAGGTGCTGTTGGAGTAGGGGTGGGGTTGGACAGATGTGCTGTTGGAGTAGGGGTGGGGTTGGACGGAGATGATGTTGGAGTAGAGGTGGGGATGGACGGGAGGTGTTGTTGGAGTATTGGTTGGGTTGGACGTGAGGTGATGTTGGAGTAGGGGTTGGGTTGGACGGAGGTGATGTTGGAGAAGGGGTGGGGTTGGACGGAGGTGATGTTGGTGTAGGGGTGGGGTTGGACAGGAGGTGTTGTTGGAGTAATGTGGGTTTGGACGGAGATGCTGTTGGAGTAGGGGGTGGGGTTGGACGTAGGTGCTGTTGGAGTAGGGGCGTGGTTGGACGGGAGGTGCTGTTGGAGTTGGGGTGTGGTTGGACGGGAGGTGATGTTGGAGTTGGGGTGTGGTTGGAGGGGAGGTGATGTTGGAGTTGGGGTGTGGTTGGATGGGAGGTGATGTTGGAATAGGGGTTGGGTTGGACCGGAGGTGTTGTTGGAGTTGTGGTGTGGTTGGATGGGAGGTGATGTTGGAGTTGGGGTGTGGTTTGACGGGAGGTGCTGTTGGAGTTGGGGTGGTGTTGGACGGAGATGATGTTGGAGTAGAGGGTGTGATGGAATGGGAGGTGATGTTGGAGTAGGGGTGTTGTTGGACGTGAAGTTATGTTGGAGTAGGGGTGGTGTTGGACTGTATGCGTTGTTGGAGTCGGTGTGGGGTTTGAAGGGATGTGATGTTGGAGTAGGGGGTGTGATGGAATGGGAGGTGATGTTGGAGTAGGGGTGTGTTTGGACGGGAGGTGCTGTTGGAGTTGGGGTGTGGTTGGAGGGGAGGTGATGTTGGAGTTGGGGTGTGGTTGGACGGGAGGTTCTGTTGGAGTTGGGGTGTGGTTGGACGGGAGGTGATGTTGGAGTTGGGGTGTGGTTGGAGGGGAGGTGATGTTGGAGTTGGGGTGGGGTTGGACGGGAGGTGATGTTGGCGTTGGGGTGTGGTTGGACGGGAGGTGATGTTGGAGTAGGGGACTTGTTGGACGGGAGGTGATGTTGGAGTAGGGGACTTGATGGACGGGAGGTGATTTTGGAGCTGGGGTGTGGTTGGACGGGAGGTGATGTTGGAGTAGGGGACTTGTTGGACGGCAGGTGATGTTGGAGTTGGGGTGTGGTTGGACGGGAGGTGATGTTGGAGTAGGGGACTTGTTGGACGGGATGTTATGTTGGAGTAGGGCGTGGGGTTGGACGGGAGGTGATGTTGTTGTAGGGGGTGGGGTTGGACGGGAGGTGCTGTTGGAGTAGGCGTGGAGATGGACGGGAGGTGCTATTGGAGTATTGGTTCGGTTGGACGTGAGGTGAACTTGGAGTAGTGGTTGGGTGGACGGAGGTGATGTTGGAGTAGGGGTGGGGCTGGACAGAGGTGATGTTGGTGTAGGGGTGGGGTTTGACAGGAGGTGTTGTTGGAGTAGGGGTGGGGTTGGATGGAGGTGCTGTTGGAGTAGGGGTGGGGTTGGACAGATGTGCTGTTGGAGTAGGGGTGGGGTTGGACGGAGATGATGTTGGAGTTGAGGTGGGGATGGACAGGAGGTGTTGTTAGAGTATTGGTTGGGTTGGACGTGAGGTGATGTTGGAGTAGTGGTTGGGTTGGACGGAGGTGATGTTGGAGAAGGGGTGGGGTTGGACGGAGGTGATGTTGGTGTAGGGGTGGGGTTGGACAGGAGGTGTTGTTGGAGTAATGTGGGTTTGGACGGAGATGCTGTTGGAGTAGGGGGTGGGGTTGGACGTAGGTGCTGTTGGAGTAGGGGCGTGGTTGGACGGGAGGTGATGTTGGAGTAGGCGTGGAGTTGGATGGCAGGTGAAGTTGGAGTTGGGGTGGGGTTGGATGGAGATGATGTTGGAGTTGGGTTGTCGTTGGACGGGAGGTCATGTTGGAGTAGGGGTCTTGTTGGACGGGAGGTGATGTTGGAGTAGGGAGTATGGTTGGAAGGGAGATGTTGTTGGAGTTGGCATGGGGTTGGACGAGAGGTGCTGTTGGATTAGGGGTGGGGTTGGACGTAGATGATGTTGGAGTAGATGTGGGGCTGGACGGGAGGTGATGTTGGAGTACGGGTGGGATTGGACGGAGGTGCTGTTGGAGTAGGGGGTGGGGTAGGACAGGAGGTGTTGTTGGAGTATGGGTGGGGTTGGACGGAGGTGCTGTTGGAGTAGCGGGTGGGGTTGGACGGAGGTGCTGTTGGAGTAGGGGTGGGGTTGGACGGGAGGTGATGTTGGAGTAGGCGTGGAGTTGGAATGCAGGTGAAGTTTGAGTTGGGGTGGGGTTGGACAGGAGGTGCTGTTGGATTTGGGGTGTGGTTGGACGGGAGGTGATGTTGGAGTTGGCATGTGGTTGGATGGGAGGTGATGTTGGAGTTGGGGTGTGGTTGGACGGGAGATGATGTTGGAGTTGGGGTGTGGTTGGACGGGTGGTTATGTTGGACTTGGGGTGTGGATGGACGGGAGGTGATGTTGGAGTAGGGGTCTTATTGGACGGGAGGTGATGTTGGAGTAGGGAGTATGGTTGGAAGGGAGATGTTGTTTTAGTTGGCATGGGGTTGGACGGGAGGTGCTGTTGGATTAGGGGTGGGGTTGGACGGAGATGATGTTGGAGTAGAGGGTGTGGTGGAATGGGAGGTGTTTTTGGAGTAGGGGTGTTGTTGGACGGGAGGTGATGTTGGAGTTGGGGTGGGTTTGGACGGGAGTTGCTGTTGGATTAGGGTTGTGTTTGGAATGAGCTGATGTTGGAGTAGAGGTGGGGTTGGTCAGGAGGTATTGTTGGAGTAGGGGTGGGGTTGGACGGGTGTGCTGTTGGAGTAGGGGTGTGGTTGGATGGGAGGTGATGTTGGAGTAGGGGTTGGGTTGGACGGGAGTTGTTGTTGGACTTGGGGTGTGGTTGGATGGGAGGTGATGTTGGAGTTGGGATGGGGTTGGCCGGGAGGTGCTTTTGGAGCTGGGGTGTGGTTGGACGGGAGGTGATGTTGGAGTAGAGGGTGTGATGGAATGGGAGGTGATGTTGGAGTAGGGGTGTGTTTGGACGGGAGGTGCTGTTGGAGTTGGGGTGTGGTTGGACGGGAGGTGATGTTGGAGTTGGGGTGGGGTTGGCCGGGAGGAGCTTTTGGAGCTGGGGTGTGGTTGGACGGGAGGTGATGTTGGAGTAGAGCGTGTGATGGAATGGGAGGTGATGTTGGAGTAGGGGTGTGTTTGGACGGGAGGTGCTGTTGGAGTTGGGGTGTGGTTGGAGGGGAGGTGATGTTGGAGTTGGGGTGTGGTTGGACGGGAGGTGCTTTTGGAGTTGGGGTGTGGTTGGACGGGAGATGATGTTGGAGTTGGGGTGTGGTTGGACGGGTGGTTATGTTGGAGTTGGGGTGTGATTGGACGGGAGGTGATGTTGGAGTAGGGGTCTTATTGGATGGGAGGTGATGTTGGAGTAGGGAGTATGGTTGGAAGGGAGATGTTGTTTGAGTTGGCATGGGGTTGGACGGGAGGTGCTGTTGGATTAGGGGTGGGGTTGGACGGAGATGATGTTGGAGTAGATGTGGGGCTGGACGGGAGGTGATGTTGGAGTAGGGTGTGTGGTTGGACGGGATGTTATGTTGGAGTAGGGCGTGGGTTTGGACGGGATGTGATGTTGTTGTAGGGGGTGTAGTTGGACGGGATGTGCTGTTGGAGTATGTGTGGGATTAGACGTGAGGAGCTGTTGAAGTAGGGGTGTGTTTGGACTGAGATGATGTTGGAGTAGAGGTGGGGTTGGACGGGAGGTGATGTTGGAGTAGGGGTCTTATTGGATGGGAGGTGATGTTGGAGTAGGGAGTATGGTTGGAAGGGAGATGTTGTTTGAGTTGGCATGGGGTTGGACGGGAGGTGCTGTTGGATTAGGGGTGGGGTTGGACGGAGATGATGTTGGAGTAGATGTGGGGCTGGACGGGAGGTGATGTTGGAGTAGGGTGTGTGGTTGGACGGGATGTTATGTTGTTGTAGGGGGTGTAGTTGGACGGGATGTGCTGTTGGAGTATGTGTGGGATTAGACGTGAGGAGCTGTTGAAGTAGGGGTGTGTTTGGACTGAGATGATGTTGGAGTAGAGGTGGGGTTGGACGGGAGGTGATGTTGGAGTAGGGGGTGTGGTTGGTCGGGAGGTGCTGTTGGAGTAGGAATGGAGTTGGACGGGAGGTGCTGTTGGAGTATTGGTTGGGTTGGACGTGAGGTGAAATTGGAGTAGGGGTTGGGTTGGACGGAGGTGATGTTGGTGTAGGGGTGGGGCTGGACGGAGGTGATGTTGGTGTAGGGGTGGGGTTGGACAGGAGGTGTTGTTGGAGTAGGGGTGGGGTTGGATGGAGGTGCTGTTGGAGTAGGGGTGGGGTTGGACAGAAGGTGATGTTGGAGTAGGCATGGAGTTGGATGGCAGGTGAAGTTGAAGTTGGGGTGGGGTTGGACGTAGATGATGTTGGAGTAGAGGTAGGGTTGGACGGGAGGTGATGTTGGAGTTGGGGTGTGGTTGGACGGGAGATGATGTTGGAGTACGGGGCGTCGCTAGACGGGAGGTGTTGTTGGAGTAGGGGTCGGGTTGGAATGGAGGTGTAATTGGAGTAGGGGACGGGGTTGGACGGGAGGTGATGTTGGAGTCGGGGTGTGGTTGGACGGGAGGTGATGTTGGAGTAGGGGTTGGGTTGTACGGGAGTTGTTGTTGGACTTGGGGTGAGGTTGGACGGGAGGTGATGTTGGAGTTGGGGTGGGGTTGGCCGGGAGGTGCTTTTGGAGCTGGGGTGGGGTTGGACGGGAGTTGATGTTGGAGTTGGTGTGTGGTTGGACGGGAGGTGATGTTGGAGTTGGGGTGTGGTTGGAGGGGAGGTGATGTTGGAGTTGGGATGTGGTTGGACGGGAGGTGATGTTGGAATTGGGGTTGGGTTGGACGGGTGGTGTTGTTGGAGTTGTGGTGTGGTTGGACGGGAGGTGATGTTGGAGTTGGGGTGGTGTTGGACGGAGGTGATGTTGGAGTCGAGGGTGTGATGGAATGGGAGGTGATGTTGGAGTAGGGGTGTTGTTGGACATGAAGTTATGTTGGAGTAGGGGTGGTGTTGTACTGTATGCGTTGTTGGAGTTGGTGTGGGGTTTGACGGGATGTTATGTTGGAGTAGGGGGTGGGGTTTGGACGGGAGGTGCTGTTGGAGTAGGGTTGTGTTTGGAATGAGATGATGTTGGAGTAGAGGTGGGGTTGGTCAGGAGGTATTGTTGGAGTAGGGGTGGGGTTGGACGGGTGTGCTGTTGGAGTAGGGGTGTGGTTGGACGGGAGGTGATGTTGGAGTTGGGGTGTGGTTGGACGGGAGGTGATGTTGGAGTAGGGGTTGGGTTGGACGGGAGTTGTTGTTGGACTTGGGGTGTGGTTGGATGGGAGGTGATGTTGGAGTTGGGGTGGGGTTGGCCGGGAGGTGCTTTTGGAGCTGGGGTGTGGTTGGACGGGAGGTGATGTTGGAGTAGAGGGTGTGATGGAATGGGAGGTGATGTTGGAGTAGGGGTGTGTTTGGACGGGAGGTGCTGTTGGAGTTGGGGTGTGGTTGGACTGAGATGATGTTGGAGTAGAGGTGGGGTTGGACGGGAGGTGATGTTGGAGTAAGGGGTGTGGTTGGTCGGGAGGTGCTGTTGGAGTAGGCATGGAGTTGGACGGGAGGTGCTGTTGGAGTATTGGTTGTGTTGGACGTGAGGTGAAATTGGAGTAGGGGTTGGGTTGGACGGAGGTGATGTTGGTGTAGGGGTGGGGCTGGACGGAGGTGATGTTGGTGTAGGGGTGGAGTTGGACAGGAGGTGTTGTTGGAGTAGGGGTGGGGTTGGATGGAGGTGTTGTTGGAGTAGGGGTGGGGTTGGATGGAGGTGCTGTTGGAGTATCGGTGGGGTTGGACGGGAGGTGATGTTGGAGTCGGGGTGTGGTTGGACGGGAGGTGATTTTGGAGTAGGGGTTGGGTTGTACGGGAGTTGTTGTTGGACTTGGGGTGTGGTTGGACGGGAGGTGATGTTGGAGTTGGGGTGTGGTTGGCCGGGAGGTGCTTTTGGAGCTGGGGTGTGGTTGGACGGGAGGTGATGTTGGAGTTGGTGTGTGGTTGGACGGGAGGTGATGTTGGAGTTGGGGTGTGGTTGGAGGGGAGCTGATGTTGGAGTTGGGGTGTGGTTGGACGGGAGGTGATGTTGGAATTGGGGTTGGGTTGGACGGGTGGTGTTGTTGGAGTTGTGGTGTGGTTGGACGGGAGGTGATGTTGGAGTTGGGGTGGTGTTGGACGGAGGTGATGTTGGAGTCGAGGGTGTGATGGAATGGGAGGTGATGTTGGAGTAGGGGTGTTGTTGGACATGAAGTTATGTTGGAGTATGGGTGGTGTTGTACTGTATGCGTTGTTGCAGTTGGTGTGCGGCTTGACGGGATGTTATGTTGGAGCAGGGGGTGGGGTTTTCACGGGAGGTGCTGTTGGAGTAGGGTTGTGTTTGGAATGAGATGATGTTGGAGTAGAGGTGGGGTTGGTCAGGAGTTATTGTTGGAGTAGGGGTGGGATTGGACGGGTGTGCTGTTGGAGTAGGGGTGTGGTTGGACGGGAGGTGATGTTGGAGTCGGGGTGTGGTTGGACGGGAGGTGATGTTGGAGCAGGGGTTGGGTTGGACGGGAGTTGTTGTTGGACTTGGGGTGTGGTTGGACGGGAGGTGATGTTGGAGTTGGGGTGGGGTTGGCCGGGAGGTGCTTTTGGAGCTGGGGTGTGGTTGGACGGGAGGTGATGTTGGAGTTGGGGTGTGTTTGGACGGGAGGTGCTGTTGGAGTTGGGGTGTGGTTGGAGGGGAGGTGATGTTGGAGTTGGGGTGTGGTTGGACGGGAGTTGCTGTTGGAGTTGGGGTGTGGTTGGACGGGAGGTGATGTTGGAGTTGGGGTGTGGTTGGAGGGGATGTGATGTTGGAGTTGGGGTGTGGTTGGACTGGAGGTGATGTTGGAATAGGGGTTGGGTTGGACCGGAGGTGTTGTTGGAGTCGTGGTGTGGTTGGATGGGAGGTGATGTTGGAGTTGGGTTGTGGTTTGACGGCAGGTGCTGTTGGAGTTGGGGTGGTGTTGGACGGAGGTGATGTTGGAGTAGAGGGTGTGATGGAATGGGAGGTGATGTTGGAGTAGGGGTGTTGTTGGACGTGAAGTTATGTTGGAGTAGGGGTGGTGTTGGACTGTATGCGTTGTTGGAGTCGGTGTGGGGTTTGACGGGATGTGATGTTGGAGTAGGGGGTGGGGTTTGGACGGGAGGTGCTGTTGGAGTAGTGTAGTGTTTGGACTGAGATGATGTTGGAGTAGAGGTGGGGTTGGACAGGAGGTGTTGTTGGAGTAGGGGTGGGGTTGGACGGGTGTGCTGTTGGAGTAGGGGTGAGGTTGGACGGGAGGTGATGTTGGAGTTGGGGTGTGGTTGGACGGGAGTTGTTGTAGGACTTGGGGTGTGGTTGGACGGGAGGTGATGTTGGAGTTGGGGTGGGGTTGGCCGGGAGGTGCTTTTGGAGCTGGGGTGTGGTTGGACGGGAGGTGATGTTGGAGTAGAGGGTGTGATGGAATGGGAGGTGATGTTGGAGTAGGGGTGTGTTTGGACGGGAGGTGCTGTTGGAGTTGGGGTGTGGTTGGAGGGGAGGTGATGTTGGAGTTGGGGTTTGGTTGGACTGGAGGTGTTGTTGGAGTTGGGGTGTGGTTGGACGGGATGTTATGTTGGAGTAGGTGGTGTAGTTGGACGGGATGTGCTGTTGGAGTATGTGTGGGATTAGACGGGAGGAGCTGTTGAAGTAGGGGTGTGTTTGGACTGAGATGATGTTGGAGTAGAGGTGGGGTTGGACAGGAGGTGATGTTGGAGTAGGGGGTGATGTTGGTCGGGAGGTGCTGTTGGAGTAGGCATGGAGTTGGACGGGAGGTGCTGTTGGAGTATTGGTTGGGTTGGACGTGAGGTAAAATTGGAGTAGGGGTTGGGTTGGACGGAGGTGATGTTGGTGTAGGGGTGGGGCTGGACGGAGGTGATGTTGGTGTAGGGGTGGGGTTGGACAGGAGGTGTTGTTGGAGTAGGGGTGGGGTTGGATGGAGGTGTTGTTGGAGTAGGGGTGGGGTTGGATGGAGGTGCTGTTGGAGTCGGGGTGTGGTTGGACGGGAGGTGATGTTGGGGTATCCGTTGGGTTGTACGGGAGTTGTTGTTGGACTTGGGGTGTGGTTGGACGGGAGGTGATGTTGGAGTTGGGGTGGGGTTGGCCGGGAGGTGCTTTTGGAGCTGGGGTGTGGTTGGACGGGAGGTGATGTTGGAGTTGGTGTGTGGTTGGACGGGAGGTGATGTTGGAGTTGGGGTGTGGTTGGAGGGGAGGTGATGTTGGAGTTGAGGTGTGGTTGGACGGGAGGTGATGTTGGAATTGGGGTTTGGTTGGACGGGTGGTGTTGTTGGAGTTGTGGTGTGGTTGGACGGGAGGTGATGTTGGAGTTGGGGTGGTGTTGGACGGAGGTGATGTTGGAGTCGAGGGTGTGATGGAATGGGAGGTGATGTTGGAGTAGGGATGTTGTTGGACATGAAGTTATGTTGGAGTAGGGGTGGTGTTGTACTGTATGCGTTTTTGGAGTTGGTGTGGGGTTTGAAGGGATGTTATGTTGGAGTAGGGGGTGGGGTTTGGACGGGAGGTGCTGTTGGAGTAGGGTTGTGTTTGGAATGAGATGATGTTGGAGTAGAGGTGGGGGTGGACGGGTGTGCTGTTGGAGTAGGGGTGTGGTTGGACGGGAGGTGATGTTGGAGCAGGGGTTGGGTTGGACGGGAGTTGTTGTTGGACTTGGGGTGTGGTTGGAGGGGAGGTGATGTTGGAGTTGGGGTGGGGTTGGACGGGAGGTGATGTTGGAGTTGGGGTGTGGTTGGACGGGAGGTGATGTTGGAGTAGGGGACTTGTTGGACGGGAGGTGATGTTGGAGTAGGGGACTTGATGGACGGGAGGTGATTTTGGAGCTGGGGTGTGGTTGGACGGGAGGTAATTTTGGAGTAGGGGACTTGTTGGACGGCAGGTGATGTTGGAGTTGGGGTGTGGTTGGACGGGAGGTGATGTTGGAGTAGGGGACTTGTTGGACGGCAGGTGATGTTGGAGTAGGGGACTTGTTGGACGGGATGTTATGTTGGAGTAGTGCGTGGGGTTGGACGGGAGGTGATGTTGTTGTAGGGGGTTGTGGTTGGACGGGAGGTGCTGTTGGAGTAGGTGTGGAGATGGACGGAAGGTGCTATTGGAGTATTGGTTCGGTTGGACGTGAGGTGAACTTGGAGTAGGGGCTGGGTGGACGGAGGTGATGTTGGAGTAGGGGTGGGGCTGGACAGAGGTGATGTTGGTGTAGGGGTGGGGTTTGACAGGAGGTGTTGTTGGAGTAGGGGTGGGGTTGGATGGAGGTGCTGTTGGAGTAGGGGTGGGGTTGGACAGATGTGCTGTTGGAGTAGGGGTGGGGTTGGACGGAGATGATGTTGGAGTAGAGGTGGGGTTGGACAGGAGGTGTTGTTGGAGTAGGGGTGGGGTTGAACGGGTGTGCTGTTGGAGTAGGGGTGAGGTTGGACGGGAGGTGATGTTGGAGTTGGGGTGTGGTTGGACGGGAGTTGTTGTTGGACTTGGGGTGTGGTTGGACGGGAGGTGATGTTGGAGTTGGGGTGGGGTTGGCCGGGAGGTGCTTTTGGAGCTGGGGTGTGGTTGGACGGGAGGTGATGTTGGAGTAGAGGGTGTGATGGAATGGGAGGTGATGTTGGAGTAGGGGTGTGTTTGGACATGAAGTTATGTTGGAGTAGGGGTGGTGTTGTACTGTATGCGTTGTTGGAGTTGGTGTGGGGTTTGACGGGATGTTATGTTGGAGTAGGGGGTGGGGTTTGGACGGGAGGTGCTGTTGGAGTAGGGTTGTGTTTGGAATGAGATGATGTTGGAGTAGAGGTGGGGTTGGTCAGGAGGTATTGTTGGAGTAGGGGTGGGGTTGGACGGGTGTGCTGTTGGAGTAGGGGTGTGGTTGGACGGGAGGTGATGTTGGAGTCGGGGTGTGGTTGGACGGGAGGTGATGTTGGAGTAGGGGTTGGGTTGGACGGGAGTTGTTGTTGGACTTGGGGTGTGGTTGGATGGGAGGTGATGTTGGAGTTGGGGTGGGGTTGGCCGGGAGGTGCTTTTGGAGCTGGGGTGTGGTTGGACGGGAGGTGATGTTGGAGTAGAGGGTGTGATGGAATGGGAGGTGATGTTGGAGTAGGGGTGTGTTTGGACGGGAGGTGCTGTTGGAGTTGGGGTGTGGTTGGACTGAGATGATGTTGGAGTAGAGGTGGGGTTGGACGGGAGGTGATGTTGGAGTAGGGGGTGTGCTTGGTCGGGAGGTGCTGTTGGAGTAGGCATGGAGTTGGACGGGAGGTGCTGTTGGAGTATTAGTTGTGTTGGACGTGAGGTGAAATTGGAGTAGGGGTTGGGTTGGACGGAGGTGATGTTGGTGTAGGGGTGGGGCTGGACGGAGGTGATGTTGGTGTAGGGGTGGAGTTGGACAGGAGGTGTTGTTGGAGTAGGGGTGGGGTTGGATGGAGGTGTTGTTGGTGTAAGGGTGGGGTTGGATGGAGGTGCTGTTGGAGTATCGGTGGGGTTGGACGGGAGGTGATGTTGGAGTCGGGGTGTGGTTGGACGGGAGGTGATTTTGGAGTAGGGGTTGGGTTGTACGGTAGTTGTTGTTGGACTTGGGGTGTGGTTGGACGGGAGGTGATGTTGGAGTTGGGGTGGGGTTGGCCGGGAGGTGCTTTTGGAGCTGGGGTGTGGTTGGACGGGAGGTGATGTTGGAGTTGGTGTGTGGTTGGACGGGAGGTGATGTTGGAGTTGGGGTGTGGTTGGAGGGGAGCTGATGTTGGAGTTGGGGTGTGGTTGGACGGGAGGTGATGTTGGAATTGGGGTTGGGTTGGACGGGTGGTGTTGTTGGAGTTGTGGTGTGGTTGGACGGGAGGTGATGTTGGAGTTGGGGTGGTGTTGGACGGAGGTGATGTTGGAGTCGAGGGTGTGATGGAATGGGAGGTGATGTTGGGTTAGGGGTGTTGTTGGACATGAAGTTATGTTGGAGTAGGGGTGGTGTTGTACTGTATGCGTTGTTGGAGTTGGTGTGCGGCTTGACGGGATGTTATGTTGGAGCAGGGGGTGGGGTTTTCACGGGAGGTGCTGTTGGAGTAGGGTTGTGTTTGGAATGAGATGATGTTGGAGTAGAGGTGGGGTTGGTCAGGAGTTATTGTTGGAGTAGGAGTGGGGTTGGACGGGTGTGCTGTTGGAGTAGGGGTGTGGTTGGACGGGAGGTGATGTTGGAGTCGGGGTGTGGTTGGACGGGAGGTGATGTTGGAGCAGGGGTTGGGTTGGACGGGAGTTGTTGTTGGACTTGGGGTGTGGTAGGACGGGAGGTGATGTTGGAGTTGGGGTGGGGTTGGCCGGGAGGTGCTTTTGGAGCTGGGGTGTGGTTGGACGGGAGGTGATGTTGGAGTTGGGGTGTGTTTGGACGGGAGGTGCTGTTGGAGTTGGGGTGTGGTTGGAGGGGAGGTGATGTTGGAGTTGGGGTGTGGTTGGACGGGAGGTGCTGTTGGAGTTGGGGTGTGGTTGGACGGGAGGTGATGTTGGAGTTGGGGTGTGGTTGGAGGGGAGGTGATGTTGGAGTTGGGGTGTGGTTGGACTGGAGGTGATGTTGGAATAGGGGTTGGGTTGGACCGGAGGTGTTGTTGGAGTCGTGGTGTGGATGGATGGGAGGTGATGTTGGAGTTGGGTTGTGGTTTGACGGGAGGTGCTGTTGGAGTTGGGGTGGTGTTGGACGGAGGTGATGTTGGAGTAGAGGGTGTGATGGAATGGGAGGTGATGTTGGAGTAGGGGTGTTGTTGGACGTGAAGTTATGTTGGAGTAGGGGTGGTGTTGGACTGTATGCGTTGTTGGAGTCGGTGTGGGGTTTGACGGGATGTGATGTTGGAGTAGGGGGTGGGGTTTGGACGGGAGGTGCTGTTGGAGTAGTGTAGTGTTTGGTCTGAGATGATGTTGGAGTAGAGGTGGGGTTGGACAGGAGGTGTTGTTGGAGTAGGGGTGGGGTTGGACGGGTGTGCTGTTGGAGTAGGGGTGAGGTTGGACGGGAGGTGATGTTGGAGTTGGGGTGTGGTTGGACGGGAGTTGTTGTAGGACTTGGGGTGTGGTTGGACGGGAGGTGATGTTGGAGTTGGGGTGGGGTTGGCCGGGAGGTGCTTTTGGAGCTGGGGTGTGGTTGGACGGGAGGTGATGTTGGAGTAGAGGGTGTGATGGAATGGGAGGTGATGTTGGAGTAGGGGTGTGTTTGGACGGGAGGTGCTGTTGGAGTTGGGGTGTGGTTGGAGGGGAGGTGATGTTGGAGTTGGGGTTTGGTTGGACGGGAGGTGTTGTTGGAGTTGGGGTGTGGTTGGACGGGATGTTATGTTGGAGTAGGGGGTGTAGTTGGACGGGATGTGCTGTTGGAGTATGTGTGGGATTAGACGGGAGGAGCTGTTGTAGTAGGGGTGTGTTTGGACTGAGATGATGTTGGAGTAGAGGTGGGGTTGGACAGGAGGTGATGTTGGAGTAGGGGGTGATGTTGGTCGGGAGGTGCTGTTGGAGTAGGCATGGAGTTGGACGGCAGGTGCTGTTGGAGTATTGGTTGGGTTGGACGTGAGGTAAAATTGGAGTAGGGGTTGGGTTGGACGGAGGTGATGTTGGTGTAGGGGTGGGGCTGGACGGAGGTGATGTTGGTGTAGGGGTGGGGTTGGACAGGAGGTGTTGTTGGAGTAGAGGTGGGGTTGGATGGAGGTGTTGTTGGAGTAGGGGTGGGGTTGGATGGAGGTGCTGTTGGAGTATGGGTGGGGTTGGACGGGAGGTGATGTTGGAGTCGGGGTGTGGTTGGACGGGAGGTGATGTTGGAGTAGGGGTTGGGTTGTACGGGAGTTGTTGTTGGACTTGGGGTGTGGTTGGACGGGAGGTGATGTTGGAGTTGGGGTGGGGTTGGCCGGGAGGTGCTTTTGGAGCTGGGGTGTGGTTGGACGGGAGGTGATGTTGGAGTTGGTGTGTGGTTGGACGGGAGGTGATGTTGGAGTTGGGGTGTGGTTGGAGGGGAGGTGATGTTGGAGTTGAGGTGTGGTTGGACGGGAGGTGATGTTGGAATTGGGGTTTGGTTGGACGGGTGGTGTTGTTGGAGTTGTGGTGTGGTTCGACGGGAGGTGATGTTGGAGTTGGGGTGGTGTTGGACGGAGGTGATGTTGGAGTCGAGGGTGTGATGGAATGGGAGGTGATGTTGGAGTAGGGATGTTGTTGGACATGAAGTTATGTTGGAGTAGGGGTGGTGTTGTACTGTATGCGTTTTTGGAGTTGGTGTGGGGTTTGAAGGGATGTTATGTTGGAGTAGGGGGTGGGGTTTGGACGGGAGGTGCTGTTGGAGTAGGGTTGTGTTTGGAATGAGATGATGTTGGAGTAGAGGTGGGGTTGGACGGGTGTGCTGTTGGAGTAGGGGTGTGGTTGGACTGGAGGTGATGTTGGAGTCGGGGTGTGGTTGGACGGGAGGTGATGTTGGAGTAGGGGTTGGGTTGGACGGGAGTTGTTGTTGGACTTGGGGTGTGGTTGGAGGGGAGGTGATGTTGGAGTTGGGGTGGGGTTGGACGGGAGGTGATGTTGGAGTTGGGGTGTGGTTGGACGGGAGGTGATGTTGGAGTAGGGGACTTGTTGGACGGGAGGTGATGTTGGAGTAGGGGACTTGATGGACGGGAGGTGATTTTGGAGCTGGGGTGTGGTTGGACGGGAGGTAATGTTGGAGTAGGGGACTTGTTGGACGGCAGGTGATGTTGGAGTTGGGGTGTGGTTGGACGGGAGGTGATGTTGGAGTAGGGGACTTGTTGGACGGGAGGTGATGTTGGAGTAGGGGACTTGTTGGACGGGATGTTATGTTGGAGTAGTGCGTGGGGTTGGACGGGAGGTGATGTTGTTGTAGGGGGTGGGGTTGGACGGGAGGTGCTGTTGGAGTAGGTGTGGAGATGGACTGAAGGTGCTATTGGAGTATTGGTTTGGTTGGACGTGAGGTGAACTTGGAGTAGGGGCTGGGTGGACGGAGGTGATGTTGGAGTAGGGGTGGGGCTGGACAGAGGTGATGTTGGTGTAGGGGTGGGGTTTGACAGGAGGTGTTGTTGGAGTAGGGGTGGGGTTGGATGGAGGTGTTGTTGGAGTAGGGGTGGGGTTGGACAGATGTGCTGTTGGAGTAGGGGTGGGGTTGGACGGAGATGATGTTGGAGTAGAGGTGGGGATGGACGGGAGGTGTTGTTGGAGTATTGGTTGGGTTGGACGTGAGGTGATGTTGGAGTAGGGGTTGGGTTGGACGGAGGTGATGTTGGCGAAGGGGTGGGGTTGGACGGAGGTGATGTTGGTGTAGGGGTGGGGTTGGACAGGAGGTGTTGTTGGAGTAATGTGGGTTTGAACGGATATGCTGTTGGAGTAGGGGGTGGGGTTGGACGTAGGTGCTGTTGGAGTAGGGGCGTGGTTGGACGGGAGGTGCTGTTGGAGTTGGGGTGTGGTTGGACGGGAGGTGATGTTGGAGTTGGGGTGTGGTTGGAGGGGAGGTGATGTTGGAGTTGGGGTGTGGTTGTACGGGGGGTGATGTTGGAATAGGGGTTGGGTTGGACCGGAGGTGTTGTTGGAGTTGTGGTGTGGTTGGATGGGAGGTGATGTTGGAGTTGGGGTGTGGTTTGACGGGAGGTGCTGTTGGAGTTGGGGTGGTGTTGGACGGAGATGATGTTGGAGTAGAGGGTGTGATGGAATGGGAGGTGATGTTGGAGTAGGGGTGTTGTTGGACGTGAAGTTATGTTGGAGTAGGGGTGGTGTTGGACTGTATGCGTTGTTGGAGTCGGTGTGGGGTTTGACGGGATGTGATGTTGGAGTAGGGGGTGTGATGGAATGGGAGGTGATGTTGGAGTAGGGGTGTGTTTGGACGGGAGGTGCTGTTGGAGTTGGGGTGTGGTTGGAGGGGAGGTGATGTTGGAGTTGGGGTGTGGTTGGACGTGAAGTTATGTTGGAGTAGGGGTGGTGTTGGACTGTATGCGTTGTTGGAGTCGGTGTGGGGTTTGACGGGATGTGATGTTGGAGTAGGGGGTGGGGTTTGGACGGGAGGTGCTGTTGGAGTAGGGTAGTGTTTGGACTGAGATGATGTTGGAGTTGAGGTGGGGTTGGACAGGAGGTGTTGTTGGAGTAGGGGTGGGGTTGGACGGGTGTGCTGTTGGAGTAGGGGTGAGTTTGGACGGGAGGTGATGTTGGAGTAGGGGTGTGGTTGGACGGGAGTTGTTGTTGGACTTGGGGTGTGGTTGGACGGGAGGTGATGTTGGAGTTGGGGTGGGGTTGGCCGGGAGGTGCTTTTGGAGCTGGGGTGTGGTTGGACGGGAGGTGATGTTGGAGTAGAGGGTGTGATGGAATGGGAGGTGATGTTGGAGTAGGGGTGTGTTTGGACGGGAGGTGCTGTTGGAGTTGGGGTGTGGTTGGACGGGAGGTGATGTTGGAGTTGGGGTGTGGTTGGAGGGGAGGTGATGTTGGAGTTGGGGTGTTGTTGGACGGGAGGTGATTTTGGAATAGGGGTTGGGTTGGACCGGAGGTGTTGTTGGAGTTGTGGTGTGGTTGGACGGAGGTGATGTTGGAGTAGAGGGTGTGATGGAATGGGAGGTGATGTTGGAGTAGGGGTGTTGTTGGACGTGAAGTTATGTTGGAGTAGGGGTGGTGTTGGACTGTATGCGTTGTTGGAGTCGGTGTGGCGTTTGACGGGATGTGATGTTGGAGTAGGGGGTGTGGTTTGGACGGGAGGTGCTGTTGGAGTAGGGTAGTGTTTGGACTGAGATGATGTTGGAGTTGAGGTGGGGTTGGACAGGAGGTGTTGTTGGAGTAGGGGTGGGGTTGGACGGGTGTGCTGTTGGAGTAGGGGTGAGGTTGGACGGGAGGTGATGTTGGAGTTGGGGTGTGGTTGGACGGGAGTTGTTGTTGGACTTGGGGTGTGGTTGGACGGGAGGTGATGTTGGAGTTGGGGTGGGGTTGGCCGGGAGGTGCTTTTGGAGCTGGGGTGTGGTTGGACGGGAGGTGATGTTGGAGTAGAGGGTGTGATGGAATGGGAGGTGATGTTGGAGTAGGGGTGTTTTTGGACGGGAGGTGCTGTTGGAGTTGGGGTGTGGTTGGAGGGGAGGTGATGTTGGAGTTGGGGTGTGGTTGGACGGGAGGTGCTGTTGGAGTTGGGGTGTGGTTGGACGGGAGGTGATGTTGGAGTTGGGGTGTATTTGGAGGGGAGGTGATGTTGGAGTTGGGGTGTGGTTGGACGGGAGGTGATGTTGGAATAGGGGTTGGGTTGGACCGGAGGTGTTGTTGGAGTTGTGGTGTGGTTGGATGGGAGGTGATGTTGGAGTTGGGGTGTGGTTTGACGGGAGGTGCTGTTGGAGTTGAGGTGGTGTTGGACGGAGGTGATGTTGGAGTAGAGGGTGTGATGGAATGGGAGGTGATGTTGGAGTAGGGGTGTTGTTGGACGTGAAGTTATGTTGGAGTAGGGGTTGTGTTGGACTGTATGCGTTGTTGGAGTCGGTGTGGGGTTTGACGGGATGTGATGTTGGAGTAGGGGGTGGGGTTTGGACGGGAGGTGCTGTTGGAGTAGGGTAGTGTTTGGACTGAGATGATGTTGGAGTAGAGGTGGGGTTGGACAGGAGGTGTTGTTGGAGTAGGGGTGGGTTTGGACGGGTGTGCTGTTGGAGTAGGGGTGAGTTTGGACGGGAGGTGATGTTGGAGTAGGGGTTGGGTTGGACGGGAGTTGTTGTTGGACTTGGGTTGTGGTTGGACGGGAGGTGATGTTGGAGTTGGGGTGGGGTTGGCCGGGAGGTGCTTTTGGAGCTGGGGTGTTGTTGGACGGGAGGTGATGTTGGAGTAGAGGGTGTGATGGAATGGGAGGTGATGTTGGAGTAGGGGTGTGTTTGGACGGGAGGTGCTGTTGGAGTTGGGGTGTGGTTGGAGGGGAGGTGATGTTGGAGTTGGGGTGTGGTTGGAGGGGAGGTGATGTTGGAGTTGGGGTGTGGTTGGACGGGAGATGCTGTTGGAGTTGGGGTGTGGTTGGACGGGATGTGATGTTGGAGTTGGGGTGTAGTTGGAGGGGAGGTGATGTTGGCGTTGGGGTGTGGTTGGAAGGGAGGTGATGTTGGAATAGGGGTTGGGTTGGACCGGAGGTGTTGTTGGAGTTGTGGTGTGGTTGGATGGGAGGTGATGTTGGAGTTGGGGTGTGGTTTGACGGGAGGTGCTGTTGGAGTTGAGGTGGTGTTGGACGGAGGTGATGTTGTAGTAGAGTGTGTGATGGAATGGGAGGTGATGTTGGAGTAGGGGTGTTGTTGGACGTGAAGTTATGTTGGAGTAGGGGTTGTGTTGGACTGTGTGCGTTGTTGGAGTCGGTGTGGGGTTTGACGGGATGTGATGTTGGAGTAGGGGGTGGGGTTTGGACGGGAGGTGCTGTTGGAGAAGGGTAGTGTTTGGACTGAGATGATGTTGGAGTAGAGGTGGGTTTGGACAGGAGGTGTTGTTGGAGTAGGGGTGGGGTTGGACGGCTGTGCTGTTGGAGTAGGGGTGAGTTTGGACGGGAGGTGATGTTGGAGTAGGGGTTGGGTTGGACGGGTGTTGTTGTTGGACTTGGGGTGTGGTTGGACGGGAGGTGATGTTGGAGTTGGGGTGGGGTTGGCCGGGAGGTGCTTTTGGAGCTGGGGTGTGGTTGGACGGGAGGTGATGTTGGAGTAGAGGGTGTGATGGAATGGGAGGTGATGTTGGAGTAGGGGTGTGTTTGGACGGGAGGTGCTGTTGGAGTTGGGGTGTGGTTGGAGGGGAGGTGATGTTGGAGTTGGGGTGTGGTTGGACGGGAGGTGCTGTTGGAGTTGGGGTGTGGTTGGACGGGAGGTGATGTTGGAGTTGGGGTGTGGTTGGAGGGGAGGTGATGTTGGAGTTGGGGTGTGGTTGGACGGGAGTTGATGTTGGAGTAGGGGTGTTGTTGGACGTGAAGTTATGTTGGAGTAGGGGTGGTGTTGGACTGTATGCGTTGTTGGATTCGGTGTGGGGTTTGACGGGATGTGATGTTGGAGTAGGGGGTGTGATGGAATGGGAGGTGATGTTGGAGTAGGGGTGTGTTTGGACGGGAGGTGCTGTTGGAGTTGGGGTGTAGTTGGAGGGGAGGTGATGTTGGAGTTGGGGTGTGGTTGGACGGGAGGTGCTGTTGGAGTTGGGGTGTGGTTGGACGGGAGGTGATGTTGGAGTTGGGGTGTGGTTGGAGGGGAGGTGATGTTGTAGTTGGGGTGGGGTTGGACGGGAGGTGATGTTGGAGTTGGGGTGTGGTTGGACGGGAGGTGATGTTGGAGTAGGGGACTTGTTGGACGGGAGGTGATGTTGGAGTAGGGGACGTGATGGACGGGAGGTGATTTTGGAGCTGGGGTGTGGTTGGACGGGAGGTAATGTTGGAGTAGGGGACTTGTTGGACGGCAGGTGATGTTGGAGTTGGGGTGTGGTTGGACGGGAGGTGATGTTGGAGTAGGGTAGTGTTTGGACTGAGATGATGTTGGAGTAGAGGTGGGGTTGGACAGGAGGTGTTGTTGGAGTAGGGGTGGGGTTGGACGGGTGTGCTGTTGGAGTAGGGGTGAGTTTGGACGGGAGGTGATGTTGGAGTAGGGGTTGGGTTGGACGGGAGTTGTTGTTGGACTTGGGGTGTGGTTGGACGGGAGGTGATGTTGGAGTTGGGGTGGGGTTGGCCGGGAGGTTCTTTTGGAGCTGGGGTGTGGTTGGACGGGAGGTGATGTTGGAGTAGAGGGTGTGATGGAATGGGAGGTGATGTTGGAGTAGGGGTGTGTTTGGACGGGAGGTGCTGTTGGAGTTGGGGTGTGGTTGCAGGGGAGGTGATGTTGGAGTTGGGGTGTGGTTGGAGGGGAGGTGATGTTGGAGTTGGGGAGTGGTTGGACGGGAGGTGCTGTTGGAGTTGGGGTGTGGTTGGACGGGATGTGATGTTGGAGTTGGGGTGTAGTTGGAGGGGAGGTGATGTTGGAGTTGGGGTGTGGTTGGAAGGGAGGTGATGTTGGAATAGGGGTTGGGTTGGACCGGAGGTGTTTTTGGAGTTGTGGTGTGGTTGGATGGGAGGTGATGTTGGAGTTGGGGTGTGGTTTGACGGGAGGTGCTGTTGGAGTAGGGGTTGTGTTGGACTGTGTGCGTTGTTGGAGTCGGTGTGGGGTTTGACGGGATGTGATGTTGGAGTAGGGGGTGGGGTTTGGACGGGAGGTGCTGTTGGAGTAGGGTAGTGTTTGGACTGAGATGATGTTGGAGTAGAGGTGGGGTTGGACAGGAGGTGTTGTTGGAGTAGGGGTGGGGTTGGACGGGTGTGCTGTTGGAGTAGGGGTGAGTTTGGACGGGAGGTGATGTTGGAGTAGGGGTTGGGTTGGACGGGTGTTGTTGTTGGACTTGGGGTGTGGTTGGAGGGGAGGTGATGTTGGAGTTGGGGTGGGGTTGGACGGGAGCTGATGTTGGAGTTGGGGTGTGGTTGGACGGGAGGTGATGTTGGAGTAGGGGACTTGTTGGACGGGAGGTGATGTTGGAGTAGGGGACTTGATGGACGGGAGGTGATTTTGGAGCTGGGGTGTGGTTGGACGGGAGGTAATGTTGGAGTAGGGGACTTGTTGGACGGCAGGTGATGTTGGAGTTGGGGTGTGGTTGGACGGGAGGTGATGTTGGAGTAGGGGACTTGTTGGACGGGAGGTGATGTTGGAGTAGGGGACTTGTTGGACGGGATGTTATGTTGGAGTAGGGCGTGGGGTTGGACGGGAGGTGATGTTGTTGTAGGGGGTGGGGTTGGACGGGAGGTGCTGTTGGAGTAGGTGTGGAGATGGACGGAAGGTGCTATTGGAGTATTGGTTCGGTTGGACGTGAGGTGAACTTGGAGTAGGGGCTGTGTGGACGGAGGTGATGTTGGAGTAGGGGTGGGGCTGGACAGAGGTGATGTTGGTGTAGGGGTGGGGTTTGACAGGAGGTGTTGTTGGAGTAGGGGTGGGGTTGGATGGAGGTGCTGTTGGAGTAGGGGTGGGGTTGGACAGATGTGCTGTTGGAGTAGGGGTGGTGTTGGACGGAGATGATGTTGGAGTAGAGGTGGGGATGGACGGGAGGTGTTGTTGGAGTATTGGTTGGGTTGGACGTGAGGTGATGTTGGAGTAGGGTTTGGGTTGGACGGAGGTGATGTTGGCGAAGGGGTGGGGTTGGACGGAGGTGATGTTGGTGTAGGGGTGGGGTTGGACAGGAGGTGTTGTTGGAGTAATGTGGGTTTGGACGGATATGCTGTTGGAGTAGGGGGTGGGGTTGGACGTAGGTGCTGTTGGAGTAGGGGCGTGGTTGGACGGGAGGTGCTGTTGGAGTTGAGGTGTGGTTGGACGGGAGGTGATGTTGGAGTTGGGGTGTGGTTGGAGGGGAGGTGATATTGGAGTTGGGGTGTGGTTGGACGGGAGGTGATGTTGGAATAGGGGTTGGGTTGGACCGGAGGTGTTGTTGGAGTTGTGGTGTGGTTGGATGGGAGGTGATGTTGGAGTTGGGGTGTGGTTTGACGGGAGGTGCTGTTGGAGTTGGGGTGGTGTTGGACGGAGATGATGTTGGAGTAGAGGGTGTTATGGAATGGGAGGTGATGTTGGAGTAGGGGTGTTGTTGGACGTGAAGTTATGTTGGAGTAGGGGTGGTGTTGGACTGTATGCGTTGTTGGAGTCGGTGTGGGGTTTGACGGGATGTGATGTTGGAGTAGGGGGTGTGATGGAATGGGAGGTGATGTTGGAGTAGGGGTGTGTTTGGACGGGAGGTGCTGTTGGAGTTGGGGTGTGGTTGGAGGGGAGGTGATGTTGGAGTTGGGGTGTGGTTGGACGGGAGGTTCTGTTGGAGTTGGGGTGTGGTTGGACGGGAGGTGATGTTGGAGTTGGGGTGTGGTTGGAGGGGAGGTGATGTTGGAGTTCGGGTGGGGTTGGACGGGAGGTGATGTTGGAGTAGGGGACTTGTTGGACGGGATGTTATGTTGGAGTAGGGCGTGGGGTTGGACGGGAGGTGATGTTGTTGTAGGGGGTGGGGTTGGACGGGAGGTGCTGTTGGAGTAGGCGTGGAGATGGACGGGAGGTGCTATTGGAGTATTGGTTCGGTTGGACGTGAGGTGAACTTGGAGTAGGGGTTGGGTGGACGGAGGTGATGTTGGAGTAGGGGTGGGGCTGGACAGAGGTGATGTTGGTGTAGGTGTGGGGTTTGACAGGAGGTGTTGTTGGAGTAGGGGTGGGGTTGGATGGAGGTGCTGTTGGAGTAGGGGTGGGGTTGGACAGATGTGCTGTTGGAGTAGGGGTGGGGTTGGACGGAGATGATGTTGGAGTAGAGATGGGGATGGACAGGAGGTGTTGTTGGAGTATTGATTGGGTTGGACGTGAGGTGATGTTGGAGTAGTGGTTGGGTTGGACGGAGGTGATGTTGGAGAAGGGGTGGGGTTGGACGGAGGTGATGTTGGTGTAGGGGTGGGGTTGGACAGGAGGTGTTGTTGGAGTAATGTGGGTTTGGACGGAGATGCTGTTGGAGTAGGGGGTGGGGTTGGACGTAGGTGCTGTTGGAGTAGGGGCGTGGTTGGACGGGAGGTGATGTTGGAGTAGGCGTGGAGTTGGATGGCAGGTGAAGTTGGAGTTGGGGTGGGGTTGGATGGAGATGATGTTGGAGTTGGGGTGTCGTTGGACGGGAGGTCATGTTGGAGTAGGGGTCTTGTTGGACGGGAGGTGATGTTGGAGTAGGGAGTATGGTTGGAAGGGAGATGTTGTTGGAGTTGGCATGGGGTTGGACGAGAGGTGCTGTTGGATTAGGGGTGGGGTTGGACGTAGATGATGTTGGAGTAGATGTGGGGCTGGACGGGAGGTGATGTTGGAGTACGGGTGGGATTGGACGGAGGTGCTGTTGGAGTAGGGGGTGGGGTTGGACAGGAGGTGTTGTTGGAGTATGGGTGGGGTTGGACGGAGGTGCTGTTGGAGTAGCGGGTGGGGTTGGACGGAGGTGCTGTTGGAGTAGGGGTGGGGTTGGACGGGAGGTGATGTTGGAGTAGTCGTGGAGTTGGATGGCAGGTGAAGTTTGAGTTGGGGTGGGGTTGGACAGGAGGTGCTGTTGGATTTGGGGTGTGGTTGGACGGGAGATGATGTTGGAGTTGGGGTGTGGTTGGACGGGTGGTTATGTTGGAGTTGGGGTGTGGTTGGACGGGAGGTGATGTTGGAGTAGGGGTCTTATTGGACGGGAGGTGATGTTGGAGTAGGGAGTATGGTTGGAAGGGAGATGTTGTTTTAGTTGGCATGGGGTTGGACGGGAGGTGCTGTTGTATTAAGGGTGGGGTTGGACGGAGATGATGTTGGAGTAGAGGGTGTGGTGGAATGGGAGGTGTTTTTGGAGTAGGGGTGTTGTTGGACGGGAGGTGATGTTGGAGTTGGGGTGGGTTTGGACGGGAGTTGCTGTTGGATTTGGGGTGTGGTTGGACGGGAGGTGATGTTGGAGTTGATGTGTGGTTGGACGGGAGGTGATGTTGGAGTAGGGGTCTTGTTGGACGGGAGGTGATGTTGGAGTAGGGAGTATCGTTGGAAGGGAGATGTTGTTGGAGTTGGCATGGGGTTGGACGGGTGGTGCTGTTGGATTAGGGGTGGGGTTGGACGGAGATGATGTTGGAGTAGATGTGGGGCTGGACGGGAAGTGATGTTGGAGTAGGGTGTGTGGTTGGACGAGATGTGCTGTTGGAGTATGTGTGTGATTAGACGGGAGGAGCTGTTGGCGTAGGGGTGTGTTTGGACGGGATGTTATGTTGGAGCAGGGCGTGGGGTTGGACGGGATGTGATGTTGTTGTAGGGGGTGGGGTTGGACGGGAGGTGCTGTTGGAGTAGGTGTGGAGATGGACGGAAGTTGCTATTGGAGTATTGGTTCGGTTGGACGTGAGGTGAACTTGGAGTAGGGGCTGTGTGGACGGAGGTGATGTTGGAGTAGGGGTGGGGCTGGACAGAGGTGATGTTGGTGTAGGGGTGGGGTTTGACAGGAGGTGTTGTTGGAGTAGGGGTGGGGTTGGATGGAGGTGCTGTTGGAGTAGGGGTGGGGTTGGACAGATGTGCTGTTGGAGTAGGGGTGGTGTTGGACGGAGATGATGTTGGAGTAGAGGTGGGGATGGACGGGAGGTGTTGTTGGAGTATTGGTTGGGTTGGACGTGAGGTGATGTTGGAGTAGGGGTTGGGTTGGACGGAGGTGATGTTGGCGAAGGGGTGGGGTTGGACGGAGGTGATGTTGGTGTAGGGGTGGGGTTGGACAGGAGGTGTTGTTGGAGTAATGTGGGTTTGGACGGATATGCTGTTGGAGTAGGGGGTGGGGTTGGACGTAGGTGCTGTTGGAGTAGGGGCGTGGTTGGACGGGAGGTGCTGTTGGAGTTGGGGTGTGGTTGGACGGGAGGTGATGTTGGAGTTGGGGTGTGGTTGGAGGGGAGGTGATGTTGGAGTTGGGGTGTGGTTGGACGGGAGGTGATGTTGGAATAGGGGTTGGGTTGGACCGGAGGTGTTGTTGGAGTTGTGGTGTGGTTGGATGGGAGGTGATGTTGGAGTTGGGGTGTGGTTTGACGGGAGGTGCTGTTGGAGTTGGGGTGGTGTTGGACGGAGATGATGTTGGAGTAGAGGGTGTGATGGAATGGGAGGTGATGTTGGAGTAGGGGTGTTGTTGGACGTGAAGTTATGTTGGAGTAGGGGTGGTGTTGGACTGTATTCGTTGTTGGAGTCGGTGTGGGGTTTGACGGGATGTGATGTTGGAGTAGGGGGTGTGATGGAATGGGAGGTGATGTTGGAGTAGGTGTGTGTTTGGACGGGAGGTGCTGTTGGAGTTGGGGTGTGGTTGGAGGGGAGGTGATGTTGGAGTTGGGGTGTGGTTGGACGGGAGGTTCTGTTGGAGTTGGGGTGTGGTTGGACGGGAGGTGATGTTGGAGTTGGGGTGTGGTTGGAGGGGAGGTGATGTTGGAGTTGGGGTGGGGTTGGACGGGAGGTGATGTTGGCGTTGGGGTGTGGTTGGACGGGAGGTGATGTTGGAGTAGGGGACTTGTTGGACGGGAGGTGATGTTGGAGTAGGGGACTTGATGGACGGGAGGTGATTTTGGAGCTGGGGTGTGGTTGGACGGGAGGTGATGTTGGAGTAGGGGACTTGTTGGATGGCAGGTGATGTTGGAGTTGGGGTGTGGTTGGACTGGAGGTGATGTTGGAGTAGGGGACTTGTTGGACGGGAGGTGATGTTGGAGTAGGGGACTTGTTGGACGGGATGTTATGTTGGAGTAGGGCGTGGGGTTGGACGGGAGGTGATGTTGTTGTAGGGGGTGGGGTTGGACGGGAGGTGCTGTTGGAGTAGGCGTGGAGATGGACGGGAGGTGCTATTGGAGTATTGGTTCGGTTGGACGTGAGGTGAACTTGGAGTAGGGGTTGGGTGGACGGAGGTGATGTTGGAGTAGGGGTGGGGCTGGACAGAGGTGATGTTGGTGTAGGTGTGGGGTTTGACAGGAGGTGTTGTTGGAGTAGGCGTGGGGTTGGATGGAGGTGCTGTTGGAGTAGGGGTGTTGTTGGACGTGAAGTTATGTTGGAGTAGGGGTGGTGTTGGACTGTATGCGTTGTTGGAGTCGGTGTGGGGTTTGACGGGATGTGATGTTGGAATAGGGGGTGGGGTTTGGACGGGAGGTGCTGTTGGAGTAGTGTAGTGTTTGGACTGAGATGATGTTGGAGTAGAGGTGGGGTTGGACAGGAGGTGTTGTTGGAGTAGGCGTGGGGTTGGATGGAGGTGCTGTTGGAGTAGGGGTGGGGTTGGACAGATGTGCTGTTGGAGTAGGGGTGGGGTTGGACGGAGATGATGTTGGAGTAGAGGTGGGGATGGACAGGAGGTGTTGTTGGAGTATTGATTGGGTTGGACGTGAGGTGATGTTGGAGTAGTGGTTGGGTTGGACGGAGGTGATGTTGGAGAAGGGGTGGGGTTGGACGGAGGTGATGTTGGTGTAGGGGTGGGGTTGGACAGGAGGTGTTGTTGGAGTAATGTGGGTTTGGACGGAGATGCTGTTGGAGTAGGGGGTGGGGTTGGACGTAGGTGCTGTTGGAGTAGGGGCGTGGTTGGACGGGAGGTGATGTTGGAGTAGGCGTGGAGTTGGATGGCAGGTGAAGTTGGAGTTGGGGTGGGGTTGGATGGAGATGATGTTGGAGTTGGGGTGTCGTTGGACGGGAGGTCATGTTGGAGTAGGGGTCTTGTTGGACGGGAGGTGATGTTGGAGTAGGGAGTATGGTTGGAAGGGAGATGTTGTTGGAGTTGGCATGGGGTTGGACGAGAGGTGCTGTTGGATTAGGGGTGGGGTTGGACGTAGATGATGTTGGAGTAGATGTGGGGCTGGACGGGAGGTGATGTTGGAGTACGGGTGGGATTGGACGGAGGTGCTGTTGGAGTAGGGGGTGGGGTTGGACAGGAGGTGTTGTTGGAGTATGGGTGGGGTTGGACGGAGGTGCTGTTGGAGTAGCGGGTGGGGTTGGACGGAGGTGCTGTTGGAGTAGGGGTGGGGTTGGACGGGAGGTGATGTTGGAGTAGGCGTGGAGTTGGATGGCAGGTGAAGTTTGAGTTGGGGTGGGGTTGGACAGGAGGTGCTGTTGGATTTGGGGTGTGGTTGGACGGGAGATGATGTTGGAGTTGGGGTGTGGTTGGACGGGTGGTTATGTTGGAGTTGGGGTGTGGTTGGACGGGAGGTGATGTTGGAGTAGGGGTCTTATTGGACGGGAGGTGATGTTGGAGTAGGGAGTATGGTTGGAAGGGAGATGTTGTTTTAGTTGGCATGGGGTTGGACGGGAGGTGCTGTTGGATTAAGGGTGGGGTTGGACGGAGATGATGTTGGAGTAGAGGGTGTGGTGGAATGGGAGGTGTTTTTGGAGTAGGGGTGTTGTTGGACGGGAGGTGATGTTGGAGTTGGGGTGGGTTTGGACGGGAGTTGCTGTTGGATTTGGGGTGTGGTTGGACGGGAGGTGATGTTGGAGTTGAGGTGTGGTTGGACGGGAGGTGATGTTGCAGTAGGGGTCTTGTTGGACGGGAGGTGATGTTGGAGTAGGGAGTATGGTTGGAAGGGAGATGTTGTTGGAGTTGGCATGGGGTTGGACGGGTGGTGCTGTTGGATTAGGGGTGGGGTTGGACGGAGATGATGTTGGAGTAGATGTGGGGCTGGACGGGAAGTGATGTTGGAGTAGGGTGTGTGGTTGGACGAGATGTGCTGTTGGAGTATGTGTGTGATTAGACGGGAGGAGCTGTTGGCGTAGGGGTGTGTTTGGACGGGATGTTATGTTGGAGCAGGGCGTGGGGTTGGACGGGATGTGATGTTGTTGTAGGGGTTGCAGTTGGACAGGAGGTGCTGTTGGAGTAGTGTTGTGATTGAACTGAGATGATGTTGGAGTAGAGGTTGGGTTGGACGGGAGGTGATGTTGGAGTAGGGGGTGGGGTTGGACGGGAGTTGCTGTTGGAGTAGGGGTGGAGTTGGAGCGGAGGTGCTGTTGGAGTATTGGTTGGTTTGGACGTGAGGTGAAGTTGGAGTAGGGGTTGTGTTGGACGGAGGTGATGTTGGAGTAGGGGTGGGTCTGGACGGAGGTGATGTTGATGTAAGGGTGGGGTTGGACAGGAGGTGTTGTTGGAGTACGGGTGGGTTTGGACGGAGGTGCTGTTGGAGTAGGGGGTGGGGTTGGACGGAGGTGCTGTTGGAGTAGGGGTGGGGTTGGACGGGAGGTGATGTTGGAGTAGGCGTGGAGTTGGATGGCAGGTGAAGTTTGAGTTGGGGTGGGGTTGGACAGGAGGTGCTGTTGAATTTGTGGTGTGGTTGGACGGGAGGTGATGTTGGAGTTGGCATGTGGTTGGACGGGTGGTGATGTTGGAGTTGGGGTGTGTTTGGACGGGAGATGATGTTGGAGTTGGGGTGTGGTTGGACGGGTGGTTATGTTGGAGTTGGGGTGTGGTTGGACGGGAGGTGATGTTGGAGTAGGGGTCTTATTGGACGGGAGGTGATGTTGGAGTAGGGAGTATGGTTGGAAGGGAGATGTTGTTGGAGTTGGCATGGGGTTGGACGGGAGGTGCTTTTGGATTAGGGGTGGGGTTGGACGGAGATGATGTTGGAGTAGAGGGTGTGGTGGAATGTGAGGTGTTTTTGGAGTAGGGGTGTTGTTGGACGGGAGGTGATGTTGGAGTTGGGGTGGGTTTGGACGGGAGTTGCTGTTGGATTTGGGGTGTGGTTGGACGGGAGGTGATGTTGGAGTTGAGGTGTTGTTGGACGGGAGGTGATGTTGGAGTAGGGGTCTTGTTGGACGGGAGGTGATGTTGGAGTAGGGAGTATGGTTGGAAGGGAGATGTTGTTGGAGTTGGCATGGGGTTGGACGGGTGGTGCTGTTGGATTAGGGGTGGGGTTGGACGGAGATGATGTTGGAGTAGATGTGGGGCTGGACGGGAAGTGATGTTGGAGTAGGGTGTGTGGTTGGACGAGATGTGCTGTTGGAGTATGTGTGTGATTAGACGGGAGGAGCTGTTGGCGTAGGGGTGTGTTTGGACGGGATGTTATGTTGGAGCAGGGCGTGGGGTTGGACGGAGGTGATGTTGGAGTCGAGGGTGTGATGGAATGGGAGGTGATGTTGGAGTAGGGGTGTTGTTGGACATGAAGTTATGTTGGAGTAGGGGTGGTGTTGTACTGTATGCGTTGTTGGAGTTGGTGTGGGGTTTGACGGGATGTTATGTTGGAGTAGGGGGTGTGGTTTGGACGGGAGGTGCTGTTGGAGTAGGGTTCTGTTTGGAATGAGATGATGTTGGAGTAGAGGTGGGGTTGGTCAGGAGGTATTGTTGGAGTAGGGGTGGGGTTGGACAGGTGTGCTGTTGGAGTAGGGGTGTGGTTGGACGGGAGGTGATGTTGGAGTCGGGGTGTGGTTGGACGGGAGGTGATGTTGGAGTAGGGGATGGGTTGGACGGGATTTGTTGTTGGACTTGGGGTGTGGTTGGACGGGAGGTGGTGTTGGAGTTGGGGTGGGGTTGGCCGGGAGGTGCTTTTGGAGCTGGGGTGTGGTTGGACGGGAGGTGATGTTGGAGTAGAGGGTGTGATGGAATGGGAGGTGATGTTGGAGTAGGGGTGTGTTTGGACGGGAGGTGCTGTTGGAGTTGGGGTGTGGTTGGAGGGGAGGTGATGTTGGAGTTGGGGTGTGGTTGGACGGGAGGTGCTGTTGGAGTTGGGGTGTGGTTGGACGGGAGGTGATGTTGGAGTTGGGGTGTGGTTGGAGGGGAGGTGATGTTGGATTTGGGGTGTGGTTGGATGGGAGGTGATGTTGGATTAGGGGTTGGGTTGGATGGGAGGTGATATTGGAGTTGGGGTGTGGTTTGACGGGAGGTGCTGTTGGAGTTGGGGTGGTGTTGGACGGAGGTGATGTTGGAGTAGAGGGTGTGATGGAATGGGAGGGGATGTTGGAGTCGGGGTGTTGTTGGACGTGAAGTTATGTTGGAGTAGGGGTGGTGTTGGACTGTATACGTTGTTTGAGTCGGTGTGGGGTTTGACGGGATGTGATGTTGGAGTAGGGGGTGGGGTTTGGACGGGAGGTGCTGTTGGAGTAGGGTTGTGTTTGGACTGAGATGATGTTGGAGTAGAGGTGGGGTTGGACAGGAGGTGTTGTTGGAGTAGGGGTGGGGTTGGACGGGTGTGCTGTTGGAGTAGGGGTGAGGTTGGACGGGAGGTGATGTTGGAGTTGGGGCGTGGTTGGACGGGAGGTGCTGTTGGAGTTGGGGTGTGGTTGGAGGGGAGGTGATGTTGGAGTTGGGGTGTGGTTGGACGGGAGGTGCTGTTGGAGTTGGGGTGTGGTTGGACGGGAGGTGATGTTGGAGTTGGGGTGTGGTTGGAGGGGAGGTGATGTTGGATTTGGGGTGTGGTTGGATGGGAGGTGATGTTGGATTAGGGGTTGGGTTGGATGGGAGGTGATATTGGAGTTGGGGTGTGGTTTGACGGGAGGTGCTGTTGGAGTTGGGGTGGTGTTGGACGGAGGTGATGTTGGAGTAGAGGGTGTGATGGAATGGGAGGGGATGTTGGAGTCGGGGTGTTGTTGGACGTGAAGTTATGTTGGAGTAGGGGTGGTGTTGGACTGTATACGTTGTTTGAGTCGGTGTGGGGTTTGACGGGATGTGATGTTGGAGTAGGGGGTGGGGTTTGGACGGGAGGTGCTGTTGGAGTAGGGTTGTGTTTGGACTGAGATGATGTTGGAGTAGAGGTGGGGTTGGACAGGAGGTGTTGTTGGAGTAGGGGTGGGGTTGGACGGGTGTGCTGTTGGAGTAGGGGTGAGGTTGGACGGGAGGTGATGTTGGAGTTGGGGCGTGGTTGGACGGGAGGTGCTGTTGGATTTGGGGTGGCGTTGGATAGAGGTGATGTTGGAGTAGAGGGTGTGGTGGAATGGGAGGTGTTTTTGGAGTAGGGGTGTTGTTGGACGGGAGGTGATGTTGGAGTTGGGGTGGGGTTGGACGGGAGTTGCTGTTGGATTTGGGGTGTGGTTGGACGGGAGGTGATGTTGGAGTTGAGGTGTGGTTGGACGGGAGGCGATGTTGGAGTAGGGGTCTTGTTGGACGGGAGGTGATGTTGGAGTTGGGGTGGGGTTGGACGTAGATGATGTTGGAGTAGAGGTAGGGTTGGACGGGAGGTGATGTTGGAGTCGGGGTGTGGTTGGACGGGAGATGATGTTGGAGTATGGGGCGTCGCTAGACGGGAGGTGTTGTTGGAGTAGGGGTGGGGTTGGAATGGAGGTGTTATTGGAGTAGGGGACGGGGTTGGACGGGAGGTGATCTTGGAGTCGGGGTGTGGTTGGACGGGAGGTGATGTTGGAGTTGGGGTGGGGTTGGACGTAGATGATGTTGGAGTAGAGGTAGGGTTGGACAGGAGGTGATGTTGGAGTCGGGGTGTGGTTGGACGGGAGGTGCTGTTGGAGTTGGGGTGTGGTTGGAGGGGAGGTGATGTTGGAGTTGGGGTGTGGTTGGACGGGAGGTGCTGTTGGAGTTGGGGTGTGGTTGGACGGGAGGTGATGTTGGAGTTGGGGTGTGGTTGGAGGGGAGGTGATGTTGGAGTTGGGGTGGGGTTGGACGGGGGGTGATGTTGGAGTTGGGGTGTGGTTGGACGGGAGGTGATGTTGGAGTAGGGGACTTGTTGGACGGGAGGTGATGTTGGAGTAGGGGACTTGATGGATGGGAGGTGATTTTGGAGCTAAGGTGTGGTTGGACGGGAGGTAATGTTGGAGTAGGGGACTTGTTGGACGGCAGGTGATGTTGGAGTTGGGGTGTGGTTGGACGGGAGGTGATGTTGGAGTAGGGGACTTGTTGGACGGGAGGTGATGTTGGAGTAGGGGACTTGTTGGACGGGATGTTATGTTGGAGTAGGGCGTGGGGTTGGACGGGAGGTGATGTTGTTGTAGGGGGTGGGGTTGGACGGGAGGTGCTGTTGGAGTAGGTGTGGAGATGGACGGAAGGTGCTATTGGAGTATTGGTTCGGTTGGACGTGAGGTGAACTTGGAGTAGGGGCTGGGTGGACGGAGGTGATGTTGGAGTAGGGGTGGGGCTGGACAGAGGTGATGTTGGTGTAGGGGTGGGGTTTGACAGGAGGTGTTGTTGGAGTAGGGGTGGGGTTGGATGGAGGTGCTGTTGGAGTAGGGGTGGGGTTGGACAGATGTGCTGTTGGAGTAGGGGTGGGGTTGGACGGAGATGATGTTGGAGTAGAGGTGGGGATGGACGGGAGGTGTTGTTGGAGTATTGGTTGGGTTGGACGTGAGGTGATGTTGGAGTAGGGGTTGGGTTGGACGGAGGTGATGTTGGAGAAGGGGTGGGGTTGGACGGAGGTGATGTTGGTGTAGGGGTGGGGTTGGACAGGAGGTGTTGTTGGAGTAATGTGGGTTTGGACGGAGATGCTGTTGGAGTAGGGGGTGGGGTTGGACGTAGGTGCTGTTGGAGTAGGGGCGTGGTTGGACGGGAGGTGCTGTTGGAGTTGGGGTGTGGTTGGACGGGAGGTGATGTTGGAGTTGGGGTGTGGTTGGAGGGGAGGTGATGTTGGAGTTGGGGTGTGGTTGGATGGGAGGTGATGTTGGAATAGGGGTTGGGTTGGACCGGAGGTGTTGTTGGAGTTGTGGTGTGGTTGGATGGGAGGTGATGTTGGAGTTGGGGTGTGGTTTGACGGGAGGTGCTGTTGGAGTTGGGGTGGTGTTGGACGGAGATGATGTTGGAGTAGAGGGTGTGATGGAATGGGAGGTGATGTTGGAGTAGGGGTGTTGTTGGACGTGAAGTTATGTTGGAGTAGGGGTGGTGTTGGACTGTATGCGTTGTTGGAGTCGGTGTGGGGTTTGACGGGATGTGATGTTGGAGTAGGGGGTGTGATGGAATGGGAGGTGATGTTGGAGTAGGGGTGTGTTTGGACGGGAGGTGCTGTTGGAGTTGGGGTGTGGTTGGAGGGGAGGTGATGTTGGAGTTGGGGTGTGGTTGGACGGGAGGTTCTGTTGGAGTTGGGGTGTGGTTGGACGGGAGGTGATGTTGGAGTTGGGGTGTGGTTGGAGGGGAGGTGATGTTGGAGTTGGGGTGGGGTTGGACGGGAGGTGATGTTGGCGTTGGGGTGTGGTTGGACGGGAGGTGATGTTGGAGTAGGGGACTTGTTGGACGGGAGGTGATGTTGGAGTAGGGGACTTGATGGACGGGAGGTGATTTTGGAGCTGGGGTGTGGTTGGACGGGAGGTGATGTTGGAGTAGGGGACTTGTTGGACGGCAGGTGATGTTGGAGTTGGGGTGTGGTTGGACGGGAGATGATGTTGGAGTAGGGGACTTGTTGGACGGGAGGTGATGTTGGAGTAGGGGACTTGTTGGACGGGATGTTATGTTGGAGTAGGGCGTGGGGTTGGACGGGAGGTGATGTTGTTGTAGGGGGTGGGGTTGGACGGGAGGTGCTGTTGGAGTAGGCGTGGAGATGGACGGGAGGTGCTATTGGAGTATTGGTTCGGTTGGACGTGAGGTGAACTTGGAGTAGGGGTTGGGTGGACGGAGGTGATGTTGGAGTAGGGGTGGGGCTGGACAGAGGTGATGTTGGTGTAGGGGTGGGGTTTGACAGGAGGTGTTGTTGGAGTAGGGGTGGGGTTGGATGGAGGTGCTGTTGGAGTAGGGGTGGGGTTGGACAGATGTGCTGTTGGAGTAGGGGTGGGGTTGGACGGAGATGATGTTGGAGTAGAGGTGGGGATGGACAGGAGGTGTTGTTGGAGTATTGGTTGGGTTGGACGTGAGGTGATGTTGGAGTAGTGGTTGGGTTGGACGGAGGTGATGTTGGAGAAGGGGTGGGGTTGGACGGAGGTGATGTTGGTGTAGGGGTGGGGTTGGACAGGAGGTGTTGTTGGAGTAATGTGGGTTTGGACGGAGATGCTGTTGGAGTAGGGGGTGGGGTTGGACGTAGGTGCTGTTGGAGTAGGGGCGTGGTTGGACGGGAGGTGATGTTGGAGTAGGCGTGGAGTTGGATGGCAGGTGAAGTTGGAGTTGGGGTGGGGTTGGATGGAGATGATGTTGGAGTTGGGGTGTCGTTGGACGGGAGGTCATGTTGGAGTAGGGGTCTTGTTGGACGGGAGGTGATGTTGGAGTAGGGAGTATGGTTGGAAGGGAGATGTTGTTGGAGTTGGCATGGGGTTGGACGAGAGGTGCTGTTGGATTAGGGGTGGGGTTGGACGTAGATGATGTTGGAGTAGATGTGGGGCTGGACGGGAGGTGATGTTGGAGTACGGGTGGGATTGGACGGAGGTGCTGTTGGAGTAGGGGGTGGGGTTGGACAGGAGGTGTTGTTGGAGTATGGGTGGGGTTGGACGGAGGTGCTGTTGGAGTAGCGGGTGGGGTTGGACGGAGGTGCTGTTGGAGTAGGGGTGGGGTTGGACTGGAGGTGATGTTGGAGTAGGCGTGGAGTTGGAATGCAGGTGAAGTTTGAGTTGGGGTGGGGTTGGACAGGAGGTGCTGTTGGATTTGGGGTGTGGTTGGACGGGAGGTGATGTTGGAGTTGGCATGTGGTTGGATGGGAGGTGATGTTGGAGTTGGGGTGTGGTTGGACGGGAGATGATGTTGGAGTTGGGGTGTGGTTGGACGGGTGGTTATGTTGGACTTGGGGTGTGGTTGGACGGGAGGTGATGTTGGAGTAGGGGTCTTATTGGACGGGAGGTGATGTTGGAGTAGGGAGTATGGTTGGAAGGGAGATGTTGTTTTAGTTGGCATGGGGTTGGACGGGAGGTGCTGTTGGATTAGGGGTGGGGTTGGACGTAGATGATGTTGGAGTAGATGTGGGGCTGGACGGGAGGTGATGTTGGAGTACGGGTGGGATTGGACGGAGGTGCTGTTGGAGTAGGGGGTGGGGTTGGACAGGAGGTGTTGTTGGAGTATGGGTGGGGTTGGACGGAGGTGCTGTTGGAGTAGCGGGTGGGGTTGGACGGAGGTGCTGTTGGAGTAGGGGTGGGGTTGGACTGGAGGTGATGTTGGAGTAGGCGTGGAGTTGGAATGCAGGTGAAGTTTGAGTTGGGGTGGGGTTGGACAGGAGGTGCTGTTGGATTTGGGGTGTGGTTGGACGGGAGGTGATGTTGGAGTTGGCATGTGGTTGGATGGGAGGTGATGTTGGAGTTGGGGTGTGGTTGGACGGGAGATGATGTTGGAGTTGGGGTGTGGTTGGACGGGTGGTTATGTTGGACTTGGGGTGTGGTTGGACGGGAGGTGATGTTGGAGTAGGGGTCTTATTGGACGGGAGGTGATGTTGGAGTAGGGAGTATGGTTGGAAGGGAGATGTTGTTTTAGTTGGCATGGGGTTGGACGGGAGGTGCTGTTGGAGTAGGGAGTATGGTTGGAAGGGAGATGTTGTTGGAGTTGGCATGGGGTTGGACGTGTGGTGCTGTTGGATTAGGGGTGGGGTTGGACGGAGATGATGTTGGAGTAGATGTGGGGCTGGACGGGAAGTGATGTTGGAGTAGGGTGTGTGGTTGGACGAGATGTGCTGTTGGAGTATGTGTGTGATTAGACGGGAGGAGCTGTTGGCGTAGGGGTGTGTTTGGACGGGATGTTATGTTGGAGCAGGGCGTGGGGTTGGACGGGAGGTGATGTTGTTGTAGGGGTTGCAGTTGGACAGGAGGTGCTGTTGGAGTAGTGTTGTGATTGAACTGAGATGATGTTGGAGTAGAGGTTGGGTTGGATGGGAGGTGATGTTGGAGTAGGGGGTGGGGTTGGACGGGAGTTGCTGTTGGAGTAGGGGTGGAGTTGGAGCGGAGGTGCTGTTGGAGTATTGGTTGGTTTGGACGTGAGGTGAAGTTGGAGTAGGGGTTGTGTTGGACGGAGGTGATGTTGGAGTAGGGGTGGGTCTGGACGGAGGTGATGTTGATGTAAGGGTGGGGTTGGACAGGAGGTGTTGTTGGAGTACGGGTGGGGTTGGACGGAGGTGCTGTTGGAGTAGGGGGTGGGGTTGGATGGAGGTGCTGTTGGAGTAGGGGTGGGGTTGGACGGGAGGTGATGTTGGAGTAGGCGTGGAGTTGGATGGCAGGTGAAGTTTGAGTTGGGGTGGGGTTGGACAGGAGGTGCTGTTGGATTTGGGGTGTGGTTGGACGGGAGGTGATGTTGGAGTTGGCATGTGGTTGGACGGGAGGTGATGTTGGAGTTGGGGTGTGTTTGGACGGGAGATGATGTTGGAGTTGGGGTGTGGTTGGACGGGTGGTTATGTTGGAGTTGGGGTGTGGTTGGACGGGAGGTGATGTTGGAGTAGGGGTCTTATTGGACGGGAGGTGATGTTGGAGTAGGGAGTATGGTTGGAAGGGAGATGTTGTTGGAGTTGGAATGGGGTTGGACGGGAGGTGCTTTTGGATTAGGGGTGGGGTTGGACGGAGATGATGTTGGAGTAGAGGGTGTGGTGGAATGGGAGGTGTTCTTGGAGTAGGGGTGTTGTTGGACGGGAGGTGATGTTGGAGTTGGGGTGGGTTTGGACGGGAGTTGCTGTTGGATTTGGGGTGTGGTTGGACGGGAGGTGATGTTGGAGTTGAGGTGTGGTTGGACGGGAGGTGATGTTGGAGTAGGGGTCTTGTTGGACGGGAGGTGATGTTGGAGTAGGGAGTATGGTTGGAAGGGAGATGTTGTTGGAGTTGGCATGGGGTTGGACGGGAGGTGCTGTTGGATTAGGGGTGGGGTTGGACGGAGATGATGTTGGAGTAGATGTGGGGCTGGACGGGAAGTGATGTTGGAGTAGGGTGTGTGGTTGGACGAGATGTGCTGTTGGAGTATGTGTGTGATTAGACGGGAGGAGCTGTTGGCGTAGGGGTGTGTTTGGACGGGATGTTATGTTGGAGCAGGGCGTGGGGTTGGACGGAGGTGATGTTGGAGTCGAGGGTGTGATGGAATGGGAGGTGATGTTGGAGTAGGGGTGTTGTTGGACATGAAGTTATGTTGGAGTAGGGGTGGTGTTGTACTGTATGCGTTGTTGGAGTTGGTGTGGGGTTTGACGGGATGTTATGTTGGAGTAGGGGGTGTGGTTTGGACGGGAGGTGCTGTTGGAGTAGGGTTCTGTTTGGAATGAGATGATGTTGGAGTAGAGGTGGGGTTGGTCAGGAGGTATTGTTGGAGTAGGGGTGGGGTTGGACAGGTGTGCTGTTGGAGTAGGGGTGTGGTTGGACGGGAGGTGATGTTGGAGTCGGGGTGTGGTTGGACGGGAGGTGATGTTGGAGTAGGGGTTGGGTTGGACGGGAGTTGTTGTTGGACTTGGGGTGTGGTTGGACGGGAGGTGGTGTTGGAGTTGGGGTGGGGTTGGCCGGGAGGTGCTTTTGGAGCTGGGGTGTGGTTGGACGGGAGGTGATGTTGGAGTAGAGGGTGTGATGGAATGGGAGGTGATGTTGGAGTAGGGGTGTGTTTGGACGGGAGGTGCTGTTGGAGTTGGGGTGTGGTTGGTGGGGAGGTGATGTTGGAGTTGGGGTGTGGTTGGACGGGAGGTGCTGTTGGAGTTGGGGTGTGGTTGGACGGGAGGTGATGTTGGAGTTGGGGTGTGGTTGGAGGGGAGGTGATGTTGGATTTGGGGTGTGGTTGGATAGGAGGTGATGTTGGATTAGGGGTTGGGTTGGACCTGAGGTGTTGTTGGAGTTGTGGTGTGGTTGGATGGGAGGTGATGTTGGAGTTGGGGTGTGGTTTGACGGGAGGTGCTGTTGGAGTTGGGGTGGTGTTGGACGGAGGTGATGTTGGAGTAGAGGGTGTGATGGAATGGGAGGTGATGTTGGAGTAGGGGTGTTGTTGGACGTGAAGTTATGTTGGAGTAGGGGTGGTGTTGGACTGTATACGTTGTTTGAGTCGGTGTGGGGTTTGACGGGATGTGATGTTGGAGTAGGGGGTGGGGTTTGGACGGGAGGTGCTGTTGGAGTAGGGTTGTGTTTGGACTGAGATGATGTTGGAGTAGAGGTGGGGTTGGACAGGAGGTGTTGTTGGAGTAGGGGTGGGGTTGGACGGGTGTGCTGTTGGAGTAGGGGTGAGGTTGGACGGGAGGTGATGTTGGAGTTGGGGTGTGGTTGGACGGGAGGTGCTGTTGGATTTGGGGTGGCGTTGGATAGAGGTGATGTTGGAGTAGAGGGTGTGGTGGAATGGGAGGTGTTTTTGGAGTAGGGGTGTTGTTGGACGGGAGGTGATGTTGGAGTTGGGGTGGGGTTGGACGGGAGTAGCTGTTGGATTTGGGGTGTGGTTGGACGGGAGGTGATGTTGGAGTTGAGGTGTGGTTGGACGGGAGGCGATGTTGGAGTAGGGGTCTTGTTGGACGGGAGGTGATGTTGGAGTTGGGGTGGGGTTGGACGTAGATGATGTTGGAGTAGAGGTAGGGTTGGACGGGAGGTGATGTTGGAGTCGGGGTGTGGTTGGACGGGAGATGATGTTGGAGTATGGGGCGTCGCTAGACGGGAGGTGTTGTTGGAGTAGGGGTGGGGTTGGAATGGAGGTGTTATTGGAGTAGGGGACGGGGTTGGACGGGAGGTGATCTTGGAGTCGGGGTGTGGTTGGACGGGAGGTGATGTTGGAGTTGGGGTGGGGTTGGACGTAGATGATGTTGGAGTAGAGGTAGGGTTGGACGGGAGGTGATGTTGGAGTCGGGGTGTGGTTGGACGGGAGATGATGTTGGAGTATGGGGCGTCGCTAGACGGGAGGTGTTGTTGGAGTAGGGGTGGGGTTGGAATCGAGGTGTTATTGGAGTAGGGGACGGGGTTGGACGGGAGGTGATGTTGGAGTCGGGGTGTGGTTGGACGGGAGGTGATGTTGGAGTAGGTGTTGGGTTGTACGGGAGTTGTTGTTGGACTTGGGGTGTGGTTGGACGGGAGGTGATGTTGGAGTTGGGGTGGGGTTGGCCGGGAGGTGCTTTTGGAGCTGGGGTGTGGTTGGACGGGAGGTGATGTTGGAGTTGGTGTGTGGTTGGACGGGAGGTGATGTCGGAGTTGGGGTGTGGTTGGAGGGGAGGTGATGTTGGAGTTGGGGTGTGGTTGGAGGGGAGGTGATGTTGGAATTGCGGTTGGGTTGGACGGGTGGTGTTGTTGGAGTTGTGGTGTGGTTGGACGGGAGGTGATGTTGGAGTTGGGGTGGTGTTGGACGGAGGTGATGTTGGAGTCGAGGGTGTGATGGAATGGGAGGTGATGTTGGAGTAGGGGTGTTGTTGGACATGAAGTTATGTTGGAGTAGGGGTGGTGTTGGTCAGGAGGTATTGTTGGAGTAGGGGTGGGGTTGGACGGGTGTGCTGTTGGAGTAGGGGTGTGGTTGGACGGAATGTGATGTTGGAGTCGGGGTGTGGTTGGACGGGAGGTGATGTTGGAGTCGGGGTTGGGTTGGACGGGAGTTGTTGTTGGACTTGGGGTGTGGTTGGATGGGAGGTGATGTTGGAGTTGGGGTGGGGTTGGCCGGGAGGTGGTTTTGGAGCTGGGGTGTGGTTGGACGGGAGGTGATGTTGGAGTAGAGGGTGTGATGGAATGGGAGGTGATGTTGGAGTAGGGGTGTGTTTGGACGGGAGGTGCTGTTGGAGTTGGGTTGTGGTTGGAGGGGAAGCGATGTTGGAGTTGGGGTGTGGTTGGACGGGAGGTGCTGTTGGAGTTGGGGTGTGGTTGGACAGGAGATGATGTTGGAGTTGGGGTGTGGTTGGACGGGTGGTTATGTTGGAGTTGGGGTGTGATTGGACGGGAGGTGATGTTGGAGTAGGGGTCTTATTGGATGGGAGGTGATGTTGGAGTAGGGAGTATGGTTGGAAGGGAGATGTTGTTTGAGTTGGCATGGGGTTGGACGGGAGGTGCTGTTGGATTAGGGGTGGGGTTGGACGGAGATGATGTTGGAGTAGATGTGGGGCTGGACGGGAGGTGATGTTGGAGTAGGCTGTGTGGTTGGACGGGATGTTATGTTGGAGTAGGGCGTGGGTTTGGACGGGATGTGATGTTGTTGTAGGGGGTGTAGTTGCACGGGATGTGCTGTTGGTGTATGTGTGGGATTAGACGGGAGGAGCTGTTGAAGTAGGGGTGTGTTTGGACTGAGATGATGTTGGAGTAGAGGTGGGGTTGGACGGGAGGTGATGTTGGAGTAGGGGGTGTGGTTGGTCGGGAGGTGCTGTTGGAGCAGGCATGGAGTTGGACGGGAGGTGCTGTTGAAGTTGGGGTGGGGTTGGACGTAGATGATGTTGGAGTAGAGGTAGGGTTGGACGGGAGGTGATGTTGGAGTTGGGGTGTGGCTGGACGGGAGATGATGTTGGAGTACGGGGCGTCGCTAGACGGGAGGTGTTGTTGGAGTAGTGGTGGGGTTGGAATGGAGGTGTTATTGGAGTAGGGGACGGGGTTGGACGGGAGGTGATGTTGGAGTCGGGGTTGGGTTGGACGGAGGTGATGTTGGTGTAGGGGTGGGGCTGGACGGAGGTGATGTTGGTGTAGGGGTGGGGTTGGACAGGAGGTGTTGTTGGAGTAGGGGTGGGGTTGGATGGAGGTGCTGTTGGAGTAGGGGTGGGGTTGGACATAAGGTGATGTTGGAGTAGGCATGGAGTTGGATGGCAGGTGAAGTTGAAGTTGGGGTGGGGTTGGACGTAGATGATGTTGGAGTAGAGGTAGGGTTGGACGGGAGGTGATGTTGGAGTTGGGGTGTGGCTGGACGGGAGATGATGTTGGAGTACGGGGCGTCGCTAGACGGGAGGTGTTGTTGGAGTAGTGGTGGGGTTGGAATGGAGGTGTTATTGGAGTAGGGGACGGGGTTGGACGGGAGGTGATGTTGGAGTCGGGGTGTGGTTGGACGGGAGGTGATGTTGGAGTAGGGGTTGGGTTGTACGGGAGTTGTTGTTGGACTTGGGGTGTGGTTGGACGGGAGGTGATGTTGGAGTTGGGGTGGGGTTGGCCGGGAGGTGCTTTTGGAGCTGGGGTGTGGTTGGACGGGAGGTGATGTTGGAGTTGGTGTGTGGTTGGACGGGAGGTGATGTTGGAGTTGGGGTGTGGTTGGAGGGGAGGTGACGTTGGAGTTGGGGTGTGGTTGGACGGGTGGTGTTGTTGGAGTTGTGGTGTGGTTGGACGGGAGGTGATGTTGGAGTTGGGGTGGTGTTGGACGGAGGTGATGTTGGAGTCGAGGGTGTGATGGAATGGGAGGTGATGTTGGAGTAGGGGTGTTGTTGGACATGAAGTTATGTTGGAGTAGGGGTGGTGTTGTACTGTATGCGTTGTTGGAGTTGGTGTGGGGTTTGACGGGATGTTATGTTGGAGTAGGGGGTGGGGTTTTCACGGGAGGTGCTGTTGGAGTAGGGTTGTGTTTGGAATGAGATGATGTTGGAATAGAGGTGGGGTTGGTCAGGAGGTATTGTTGGAGTAGGGGTGGGGTTGGACGGGTGTGCTGTTGGAGTAGGGGTGTGGTTGGACTGGAGGTGATGTTGGAGTCGGGGTGTGGTTGGACGGGAGGTGATGTTGGAGCAGGGGTTGGGTTGGACGGGAGTTGTTGTTGGACTTGGGGTGTGGTTGGACGGGAGGTGATGTTGGAGTTGGGGTGGGGTTGGCCGGGAGGTGCTTTTGGAGCTGGGGTGTGGTTGGACGGGAGGTGATGTTGGAGTAGAGGGTGTGATGGAATGGGAGGTGATGTTGGAGTAGGGGTGTGTTTGGACGGGAGGTGCTGTTGGAGTTGGGGTGTGGTTGGAGGGGAGGTGATGTTGGAGTTGGGGTGTGGTTGGACGGGAGGTGCTGTTGGAGTTGGGGTGTGGTTGGACGGGAGGTGATGTTGGAGTTGGGGTGTGGTTGGAGGGGAGGTGATGTTGGAGTTGGGGTGTGGTTGGACGGGAGGTGATGTTGGAATAGGGGTTGGGTTGGACCGGAGGTGTTGTTGGAGTTGTGGTGTGGTTGGATGGGAGGTGATGTTGGAGTGGGGTTGTGGTTTGACGGGAGGTGCTGTTGGAGTTGGGGTGGTGTTGGTCGGAGGTGATGTTGGAGTAGAGGGTGTGATGGAATGGGAGGTGATGTTGGAGTAGGGGTGTTGTTGGACGTGAAGTTATGTTGGAGTAGGGGTGGTGTTGGACTGTATGCGTTGTTGGAGTCGGTGTGGGGTTTGACGGGATGTGATGTTGGAATAGGGGGTGGGGTTTGGACGGGAGGTGCTGTTGGAGTAGTGTAGTGTTTGGACTGAGATGATGTTGGAGTAGAGGTGGGGTTGGACAGGAGGTGTTGTTGGAGTAGGGGTGGGGTTGGACGGGTGTGCTGTTGGAGTAGGGGTGAGGTTGGACGGGAGGTGATGTTGGAGTTGGGGTGTGGTTGGACGGGAGTTGTTGTAGGACTTGGGGTGTGGTTGGACGGGAGGTGATGTTGGAGTTGGGGTGGGGTTGGCCCGGAGGTGCTTTTGGAGCTGGGGTGTGGTTGGACGGGAGGTGATGTTGGAGTAGAGGGTGTGATGGAATGGGAGGTGATGTTGGAGTAGGGGTGTGTTTGGACGGGAGGTGCTGTTGGAGTTGGGGTGTGGTTGGAGGGGAGGTGATGTTGGAGTTGGGGTGTGGTTGGACGGGAGGTGCTGTTGGAGTTGGGGTGTGGTTGGACGGGATGTTATGTTGGAGTAGGGCGTGGGTTTGGACGGGATGTGATGTTGTTGTAGGGGGTGTAGTTGGACGGGATGTGCTGTTGGAGTATGTGTGGGATTAGACGGGAGGAGCTGTTGAAGTAGGGGTGTGTTTGGACTGAGATGATGTTGGAGTAGAGGTGCGGTTGGACAGGAGGTGATGTTGGAGTAGGGGGTGTGGTTGGTTGGGAGGTGCTGTTGGAGTAGGCATGGAGTTGGACGGGAGGTGCTGTTGGAGTATTGGTTGGGTTGGACGTGAGGTGAAATTGGAGTAGGGGTTGGGTTGGACGGAGGTGATGTTGGTGTAGGGGTGGGGCTGGACGGAGGTGATGTTGGTGTAGGGGTGGGTTTGGATAGGAGGTGTTGTTGGAGTAGCGGTGGGGTTGGATGGAGGTGTTGTTGGAGTAGGGGTGGGGTTGGATGGAGGTGCTGTTGGAGTATGGGTGGGGTTGGACGGGAGGTGATGTTGGAGTTGAGGTGTGGTTGGACGGGAGGTGATGTTGGAGTAGGGGTCTTGTTGGACGGGAGGTGATGTTGGAGTAGGGAGTATGGTTGGAAGGGAGATGTTGTTGGAGTTGGCATGGGGTTGGACGGGTGGTGCTGTTGGATTAGGGGTGGGGTTGGACGGAGATGATGTTGGAGTAGATGTGGGGCTGGACGGGAAGTGATGTTGGAGTAGGGTGTGTGGTTGGACGACATGTGCTGTTGGAGTATGTGTGTGATTAGACGGGAGGAGCTGTTGGCGTAGGGGTGTGTTTGTACGGGATGTTATGTTGGAGCAGGGCGTGGGGTTGGACGGGAGGTGATGTTGTTGTAGGGGTTGCAGTTGGACAGGAGGTGCTGTTGGAGTAGTGTTGTGATTGAACTGAGATGATGTTGGAGTAGATGTGGGGCTCGACGGGAGGTGATGTTGGAGTAGGGTGTGTGGTTGGACGGGATGTTATATTGGAGTAGGGCGTGGGTTTGGACGGGATGTGATGTTGTTGTAGGGGGTGTAGTTGGACGGGATGTGCTGTTGGAGTATGTGTGGGATTAGACGGGAGGAGCTGTTGAAGTAGGGGTGTGTTTGGACTGAGATGATGTTGGAGTAGAGGTGGGGTTGGACGGGAGGTGATGTTGGAGTAGGGGGTGTGGTTGGTCGGGAGGTGCTGTTGGAGTAGGCATGGAGTTGGACGGGAGGTGCTGTTGGAGTATTGGTTGGGTTGGACGTGAGGTGAAATTGGAGTAGGGGTTGGGTTGGACGGAGGTGATGTTGGTGTAGGGGTGGGTCTGGACGGAGGTGATGTTGGTGTAGGGGTGGGGTTGGACAGGAGGTGTTGTTGGAGTAGGGGTGGGGTTGGATGGAGGTGCTGTTGGAGTAGGGGTGGGGTTGGACAGAAGGTGATGTTGGAGTTGGGGTGTGGTTGGACGGGAGGTGATGTTGGAGTTGGGGTGTGGTTGGAGGGGAGGTGATGTTGGAGTTGGGGTGTGGTTGGACGGGAGGTGATTTTGGAATAGGGGTTGGGTTGGACCGGAGGTGTTGTTGGAGTTGTGGTGTGGTTGGATGGGAGGTGATGTTGGAGTTGGGGTGTGGTTGGATGGGAGGTGCTGTTGGAGTTGGGGTGGCGTTGGACAGAGGTGATGTTGGAGTAGAGGGTGTAGTGGAATGGGAGATGTTGTTGGAGTTGGCATGGGGTTGGACAGGAGGTGCTGTTGGATTAGGGGTGGGGTTGGACGGGAGGTGTTGTTGGAGTAGGGGGTGGGGTTGGACGGGAGGTGTTGTTAGAGTTGGGGTGTGGTTGGACGGGAGGTGTTGTTGGAGTTGTGGGTGTGGTTCAACGGATTTCATGTTGGAGTAGGGGTGGGGTTGGACGGGAGGTGTTGTTGGAATAGGGGTGGGGTTGGACGGGTGGTGTTGTTGGAGTAGGGCTGGGGTTGGATGGGAGGTGATGTTGGAGTAGCGGTGGGGTTGGACGGAGGTGCTGTTGGAGTAGGGGGTGGTGTTGGACGGATGTGCTGTTGGAGTAGGGCGTGGGGTTGGACGGGAGGTGATGTTGTTGTAGGGGGTGGGGTTGGACGGGAGGTGATGTTGTTGTAGGGGGTGGGGTTGGACAGGAGGTGCTGTTTGAGTAGTGTTGTGGTTGGACTGAGATGATGTTGGAGTAGAGGTGGGGTTGGACGGGAGTTGATGTTGGAGTAGGGGGTGGGGTTGGACGGTAGATGCTGTTGGAGTAGGGGTGGAGTTGGACGTGAGGTGATGTTGGAGAAGGGGTTGGGTTGGACGGAGGTGATGTTGGAGTAGGGGTGGGGCTGGACGGAGGTGATGTTGGTGTAGGGGTTGGGTTGGACAGGAGGTGTTGTTGGAGTAGAGGTGGCGTTGGACGGGAGATGTTGTTGGAGTTGGTGTGGGGTTGGACGGAGGTGATGTTGGATTAGTGGTGGGGTTGGACGGAGGTGATGTTGGATTAGTGGTGGGGTTGGACGGGATGTGATTTTGGAGTTGGAGTGTGTTGGACGGGATGTGTGGTTGGAATAGGGGGTGTGGTTTAACGGATTTTATGTTGGAGTACGGGTGGGGTTGGACGGGACGTGTTGTTGGAGTAGGGTGGTGGGGATGGATGGAGATGATGTTGAATTCGGGGTGGGGCTGGACGGGAGGTGTTGTTGGAATAGGGGTGGGGTTGAACGGGTGGTGTTGTTGGAGTAGGGCTGGGGTTGGACGGATGTGTTGTTGGAGTTGGAGTGTGGTTGGACGGGATGTGTTGTTGGAGTAGGGGTGGTGTTGGACGGAGGTGATGTTGGATTAGTGGTGGGGTTGGACGGGAGGTGTTGTTGGAGTAGGGGTTAGGGTTGGACAGGAGGTGCTGTCTGAGTATGGGTGTGGTTGGACGGGGTGGGTTGTTGGAGTAGGGGGTGTGGTTTAACGGAGATGATGTTGGAGTAGGCGTGGTGTTGGACTGGAGGTGTTGTTGGAGTAGTGATTGGGTTGGACGTGAGGTGATGTTGGAGTAGGGGTTGGCTTGGACGGAGGTGATGTTGGAGTAGATGTGGGGCTGGACGGAGGTGATGTTGGTGTAGGTGTGGGGTTGGACAGGAGGTTTTGTTGGAGTAGGGCTGGGGTTGGACGGAGGTGCTGTTGGCGTATTGGTTGGGTTGGACGTGAGGTGATGTTGGAGTAGAGGTGGGGTTGGACGGGAGGTGTTGTTGGAGTATTGGTTGTGTTGGACATGAGATGATGTTGGAGTAGGGGTTGGGTTGGACGTAAGTGCTGTTGGAGTAGGGGTGTGGTTGGACGGGAGGTGCTGTTGGAGAATGGGTGGGGTAGGACGGAGATGATGTTGGAGTTGATGTGGGTCTGGACGGGAGGTGATGTTGGAGTAGGTGGTGTGGTTGGACGAGATGTGCTGTTGGAGTATGTGTGGGTTTAGACGGGAGGAGCTGTTGGAGTAGGTGTGTGTTTGGACGGGATGTTATGTTGGAGTAGGGCGTGGTGTTGGACGTGAGGTGATGTTGGAGTAGGGGTTGGGTTGGACGGAGGTGATGTTGGAGTAGGGTTGGGGCTGGACGGAGGTGATGTTGGTGCAGGGGTGGGGTTGGACAGGAGGTGTTGTTGGAGTTGGTGTGGAGTTGGACGGGATGTGTTGTTATAGTAGGGGTGGGGTTGGACGGAGGTGATGTTGGATTAGTGGTGGGGTTGGACGGAGGTGATGTTGGTGTAGGGGTGGGGTTGGACAGGAAGTTTTGTTGGAGTAGGGCTGGGGTTGGACGGAGGTGTTGTTGGAGTATTGGTTGGGTTGGACGTGAGGTGATGTTGGAGTAGAGGTGGGGTTGGACGGGAGGTGTTGTTGGAGTATTGGTTGGGTTGGACGTGAGATGATGTTGGAGTAGGGGTTGGGTTGGACGGAGGTGATGTTCGAGTAGGGGTCGGGTTGGACGGAGGTGCTGTTGGAGTTGGGGGTGGGTTTGGACGTAAGTGCTGTTGGAGTAGGGGTGTGGTTGGACGGGAAGTGCTGTTGGAGTAGGGGTGGGGTTGGACCTGAGGTGAAGTTGGAGTTGGCGTGGGGTTGGACGGAGATGATGTTGGAGTAGTGGTGGGGTTGGACGGGAGGTGATGTTGGAGTCGGGGTGTGGTTGGACAGGAGATGATGTTGGAGTAGGGGTTGTGGTTAGACGGGAGTTGTTGTTGGAGTAGGGGTGGGGTTGGACGGAGGTGCTGTTGGAGTTGGGGTGGGGTTGGACGTAAGTGCTGTTGGAGTAGGGGTGTGGTTGGACGGGAGGTGCTGTTGGAGAATGGGTGGGGTAGGACGGAGATGATGTTGGAGTAGATGTGGGTCTGGACGGGAGGTGATGTTGGAGTAGGTGGTGTGGTTGGACGAGATGTGCTGTTGGAGTATGTGTGGGTTTAGACGGGAGGAGCTGTTGGAGTAGGGGTGTGTTTGGACGGGATGTTATGTTGGAGTAGGGCGTGGGGTTGGACGTGAGGTGATGTTGGAGTAGGGGTTGGGTTGGACGGAGGTGATGTTGGAGTAGGGTTGGGGCTGGACGGAGGTGATGTTGGTGCAGGGGTGGGGTTGGACAGGAGGTGTTGTTGGAGTAGAGGTGGCGTTGGACGGGAGATGTTGTTGGAGTTGGTGTGGAGTTGGACGGGATGTGTTGTTATAGTAGGGGTGGGGTTGGACGGAGGTGATGTTGGATTAGTGGTGGGGTTGGACGGAGGTGATGTTGGTGTAGGGGTGGGGTTGGACAGGAAGTTTTGTTGGAGTAGGGGTTGGGGTTGGACGGGAGGTGATGTTAGAGTTGGGGTGTGGTTGGACGGGATGTGTTGTTGGATTAGGGGTGGGGTTGGACGGAGATGATGTTGGAGTCGATGTGGGGCCGGACGGGAGGTGATGTTGGAGTAGGGGGTGTGGTTGGACAGGATGTGCTGTTGGAGTATGTGTGGGATTAGACTGGAGGAGCTGTTGGAGTAGGGGTGTGTTTGGACGGGATGTTATGTTGGAGTAGGGTGTGTGGTTGGACGGGAGGTGATGTTGTTGTAGGGGTGGGGTTGGACAGGAGGTGCTGTTTGAGTAGTGTTGTGGTTGGACTGAGATGATGTTGGAGTAGAGGTCGGGTTGGACGGAAGGTGATGTTGGAGTAGGGGGTGGGGTTGGACGGGAGGTGCTGTTGGAGTAGGGGTGGAGTTGGACGGGAGGTGCTGTTGGAGTATAGGTTGGGTTGGATGTGAGGTGATGTTGGAGTAGGGGTGGGGTTGGACGGAGGTGATGTTGGAGTAGGGGTGGGGCTGGACGGAGGTGATGTTGGTGTAGGGGTGGGGTTGGACAGGAGGTGTTGTTGGAGTTGGGGTGGGGTTGGTCGGGAGATGTTGTTGGAGTTGGTGTGGGGTTGGACGGGATGTGTTGTTGGAGTAGGGGTGGGGTTGGACGGAGGTGATGTTGGATTAGTTGTGGGGTTGGACGGGAGGCGATGTTGGAGTTGGGGTGGGGTTGGCCGGGAGGTGCTTTTGGAGCTGGGGTGTGGTTGGACGGGAGGTGTTGTTGGAGTTGGTGTGGAGTTGGATGGGATGTGATGTTGGAGTACGGGGTGGTGTTGGACGGGAGCTGCTGTAGGAGTAGGCTTGTGTTTGGTCTGAGATGATGTTGGCGTCGAGGTGGGGTTGGACGGGAGGTGATGTTGGAGTAGGGGGAGGGGTTGGACGGGAGGTGCTGTTGGAGTAGCGGTGGGGTTGGACGGAGGTGCTGTTGGAGTAGGGGGTGGTGTTGGACGGATGTGCTGTTGGAGTAGGGCGTGGGGTTGGACGGGAGGTGATGTTGTTGTAGGGGGTGGGGTTGGACAGGAGGTGCTGTTTGAGTAGTGTTGTGGTTGGACTGAGATGATGTTGGAGTAGAGGTGGGGTTGGACGGGAGTTAATGTTGGAGTAGGGGGTGGGGTTGGACGGTAGATGCTGTTGGAGTAGGGGTGGAGTTGGACGTGAGGTGATGTTGGAGTGGGGGTTGGGTTGGATGGAGGTGATGTTGGAGTAGGGGTGGGGCTGGACGGAGGTGATGTTGGTGTAGGGGTTGGGTTGGACAGGAGGTGTTGTTGGAGTAGAGGTGGCGTTGGACGGGAGATGTTGTTGGAGTTGGTGTGGGGTTGGACGGGATGTGTTGTTGGAGTAGGGGTGGGGTTGGACGGAGGTGATGTTGGATTAGTGGTGGGGTTGGACGGAGGTGATGTTGGATTAGTGGTGGGGTTGGACGGGATGTGATGTTGGAGTTGGGGTGTGTTGGACGGGATGTGTTGTTGGAATAGGGGGTGTGGTTTAACGGATTTTATGTTGGAGTACGGGTGGGGTTGGACGGGACGTGTTGTTGGAGTAGGGGGTGGGGATGGATGGAGGTGATGTTGAATTCGGGGTGGGGCTGGACGGGAGGTGTTGTTGGAATAGGGGTGGGGTTGAACGGGTGGTGTTGTTGGAGTAGGGCTGGGGTTGGACGGATGTGTTGTTGGAGTTGGAGTGTGGTTGGACGGGATGTGTTGTTGGAGTAGGGGTGGTGTTGGACGGAGGTGATGTTGGATTAGTGGTGGGGTTGGACGGGAGGTGTTGTTGGAGTAGGGGTTAGGGTTGGACAGGAGGTGCTGTCTGAGTATGGGTGTGGTTGGACGGGGTGGGTTGTTGGAGTAGGGGGTGTGGTTTAACGGAGATGATGTTGGAGTAGGCGTGGTGTTGGACTGGAGGTGATGTTGGAGTAGTGATTGGGTTGGACGTGAGGTGATGTTGGAGTAGGGGTTGGCTTGGACGGAGGTGATGTTGGAGTAGATGTGGGGCTGGACGGAGTTGATGTTGGTGTAGGTGTGGAGTTGGACAGGAGGTTTTGTTGGAGTAGGGCTGGGGTTGGACAGAGGTGCTGTTGGAGTATTGGTTGGGTTGGACGTGAGGTGATGTTGGAGTAGAGGTGGGGTTGGACGGGAGGTGTTGTTGGAGTATTGGTTGTGTTGGACATCAGATGATGTTGGAGTAGGGGTTGGGTTGGACGGAGGTGATGTTGGAGTAGGGGTGGGGTTGGACGGAGGTGCTGTTGGAGTTGGGGTGGGGTTGGACGTAAGTGCTGTTGGAGTAGGGGTGTGGTTGGATGGGAGGTGCTGTTGGAGAATGGGTGGGGTAGGACGGAGATGATGTTGGAGTAGATGTGGGTCTGGACGGGTGGTGATGTTGGAGTAGGTGGTGTGGTTGGACGAGATGTGCTGTTGGAGTATGTGTGGGATTAGACGGGAGGAGCTGTTGGAGTAGGGGTGTGTTTGGACGGGATGTTATGTTTGAGTAGGGCATGGGGTTGGACGTGAGGTGATGTTGGAGTAGGGGTTGGGTTGGACGGAGGTGATGTTGGAGTAGGGTTGGGGCTGGACGGAAGTGATGTTGGTGTAGGGGTGGGGTTGGACAGGAGGTGTTGTTGGAGTAGAGGTGGCGTTGGACGGGAGATTTTGTTGGAGTTGGTGTGGAGTTGGACGGGATGTGTTGTTATAGTAGGGGTGGGGTTGGACGGAGGTGATGTTGGTGTAGGGGTGGGGTTGGACAGGAGGTTTTGTTGGAGTAGGGCTGGGGTTGGACGGAGGTGCTGTTGGAGTATTGGTTGGGTTGGACGTGAGGTGATGTTCGAGTAGGGGTTGGGTTGGACGGAGGTGCTGTTGGAGTTGGGGGTGGGTTTGGATGTAAGTGCTGTTGGAGTAGGGGTGTGGTTGGACGGGAAGTGCTGTTGGAGTAGGGTTGGGGTTGGACCTGAGGTGAAGTTGGAGTTGGCGTGGGGTTGGACGGAGATGATGTTGGAGTAGAGGTGGGGTTGGACGGGAGGTGATGTTGGAGTCGGGGTGTGGTTGGACAGGAGATGATGTTGGAGTAGGGGGCGTGGTTAGACGGGAGTTGTTGTTGGAGTAGGGGTTGGGTTGGAATGGAGGTGGTATTGGATTAGGGGATGGGGTTGGACGGGAGGTGATGTTGGAGTCAGGGTGTGGTTGGACGGGAGGTGATGTTGGAGTTGGGGTGTGGTTGGACGGGAGGTGATGCTGGAGTATGGGTTGGGTTGGACGGGAGGTGTTGTTGGACTTGCGGTGTGGTTGGATGGGAGGCGATGTTGGAGTTTGGGTGGGGTTGGCCGGGAGGTGCTTTTGGAGCTGGGGTGTGGTTGGACAGGAGGTGATGTTGGAGTTGTGGTGTGGTTGGGCGGGAGGTGATGTTAGAGTGGGGGTGTGTTTGGACAGGAGGTGAAGTTGGACTTGGGGTGTGGTTGGATGGGAGGTGCTGTTGGAGTTGGGGTGGCGTTGGACGGGAGGTGCTGTTGGAGTTGAGGTGTGGTTGGACGGGAGGTGATGTTGGAGTTGGGGTTGGGTTGGACGGGAGGTGCTGTTGGAGTTGAGGTGTGGTTGGACGGAAGGTGATGTTGGAGTTGGGGTGGGGTTGGACGGGAGGTGATGTTGGAGTTGGGGTGTGGTTGGATGGGAGGTGCTGTTGGAGTTGGGGTGGCGTTGGACAGAGGTGATGTTGGAGTTGAGGTGTGGTTGGACGGGAGGTGATGTTGGAGTTGGGGTGTGGTTGGATGGGAGGTGCTGTTGGAGTTGGGGTGGCGTTGGACAGAGGTGATGTTGGAGTAGAGGGTGTGGTGGAATGGGAGATGTTGTTGGAGTTGGCATGGGGTTGGACAGGAGGTGCTGTTGGATTAGGGGTGGGGTTGGACGGAGATGATGTTGGAGTAGATGTGGGGCTGGACGGGAGGTGATGTTGGAGTAGGGGGTGTGGTTGGTCAGGATGTGCTGTTGGAGTATGTGTGGGATTAGACGGGAGGAGCTGTTGGAGTAGGGGTGCGTTTGGACGGGATGTTATGTTGGAGTAGGGCGTGTGGTTGGACGGGAGGTGATGTTGTTGTAGGGGTGGGGTTGGACAGGAGGTGCTGTTTGAGTAGTGTTGTGGTTGGACTGAGATGATGTTGGAGTAGAGGTCGGGTTGGACGGAAGGTGATGTTGGAGTAGGGGGTTGGGTTGGACGGGAGGTGCTGTTGGAGTAGGGGTGGAGTTGGACGGGAGGTGCTGTTGGAGTATAGGTTGGGTTGGATGTGAGGTGATGTTGGAGTAGGGGTGGGGTTGGACGGAGGTGATGTTGGAGTAGGGGTGGGGCTGGACGGAGGTGATGTTGGTGTAGGGGTGGGGTTGGACAGGAGGTGTTGTTGGAGTTGGGGTGGGGTTGGTCGGGAGATGTTGTTGGAGTTGGTGTGGGGTTGGACGGGATGTGTTGTTGGAGTAGGGGTGGGGTTGGACGGAGGTGATGTTGGATTAGTTGTGGGGTTGGACGGGAGGCGATGTTGGAGTTGGGGTGGGGTTGGCCGGGAGGTGCTTTTGGAGCTGGGGTGTGGTTGGACGGGAGGTGTTGTTGGAGTTGGTGTGGAGTTGGATGGGATGTGATGTTGGAGTACGGGGTGGTGTTGGACGGGAGCTGCTGTAGGAGTAGGCTTGTGTTTGGTCTGAGATGATGTTGGCGTCGAGGTGGGGTTGGACGGGAGGTGATGTTGGAGTAGGGGGAGGGGTTGGACGGGAGGTGCTGTTGGAGTAGCGGTGGGGTTGGACGGAGGTGCTGTTGGAGTAGGGGGTGGTGTTGGACGGATGTGCTGTTGGAGTAGGGCGTGGGGTTGGACGGGAGGTGATGTTGTTGTAGGGGGTGGGGTTGGACAGGAGGTGCTGTTTGAGTAGTGTTGTGGTTGGACTGAGATGATGTTGGAGTAGAGGTGGGGTTGGACGGGAGTTAATGTTGGAGTAGGGGGTGGGGTTGGACGGTAGATGCTGTTGGAGTAGGGGTGGAGTTGGACGTGAGGTGATGTTGGAGTGGGGGTTGGGTTGGATGGAGGTGATGTTGGAGTAGGGGTGGGGCTGGACGGAGGTGATGTTGGTGTAGGGGTTGGGTTGGACAGGAGGTGTTGTTGGAGTAGAGGTGGCGTTGGACGGGAGATGTTGTTGGAGTTGGTGTGGGGTTGGACGGGATGTGTTGTTGGAGTAGGGGTGGGGTTGGACGGAGGTGATGTTGGATTAGTGGTGGGGTTGGACGGAGGTGATGTTGGATTAGTGGTGGGGTTGGACGGGATGTGATGTTGGAGTTGGGGTGTGTTGGACGGGATGTGTTGTTGGAATAGGGGGTGTGGTTTAACGGATTTTATGTTGGAGTACGGGTGGGGTTGGACGGGACGTGTTGTTGGAGTAGGGGGTGGGGATGGATGGAGGTGATGTTGAATTCGGGGTGGGGCTGGACGGGAGGTGTTGTTGGAATAGGGGTGGGGTTGAACGGGTGGTGTTGTTGGAGTAGGGCTGGGGTTGGACGGATGTGTTGTTGGAGTTGGAGTGTGGTTGGACGGGATGTGTTGTTGGAGTAGGGGTGGTGTTGGACGGAGGTGATGTTGGATTAGTGGTGGGGTTGGACGGGAGGTGTTGTTGGAGTAGGGGTTAGGGTTGGACAGGAGGTGCTGTCTGAGTATGGGTGTGGTTGGACGGGGTGGGTTGTTGGAGTAGGGGGTGTGGTTTAACGGAGATGATGTTGGAGTAGGCGTGGTGTTGGACTGGAGGTGATGTTGGAGTAGTGATTGGGTTGGACGTGAGGTGATGTTGGAGTAGGGGTTGGCTTGGACGGAGGTGATGTTGGAGTAGATGTGGGGCTGGACGGAGTTGATGTTGGTGTAGGTGTGGAGTTGGACAGGAGGTTTTGTTGGAGTAGGGCTGGGGTTGGACAGAGGTGCTGTTGGAGTATTGGTTGGGTTGGACGTGAGGTGATGTTGGAGTAGAGGTGGGGTTGGACGGGAGGTGTTGTTGGAGTATTGGTTGTGTTGGACATCAGATGATGTTGGAGTAGGGGTTGGGTTGGACGGAGGTGATGTTGGAGTAGGGGTGGGGTTGGACGGAGGTGCTGTTGGAGTTGGGGTGGGGTTGGACGTAAGTGCTGTTGGAGTAGGGGTGTGGTTGGATGGGAGGTGCTGTTGGAGAATGGGTGGGGTAGGACGGAGATGATGTTGGAGTAGATGTGGGTCTGGACGGGTGGTGATGTTGGAGTAGGTGGTGTGGTTGGACGAGATGTGCTGTTGGAGTATGTGTGGGATTAGACGGGAGGAGCTGTTGGAGTAGGGGTGTGTTTGGACGGGATGTTATGTTTGAGTAGGGCATGGGGTTGGACGTGAGGTGATGTTGGAGTAGGGGTTGGGTTGGACGGAGGTGATGTTGGAGTAGGGTTGGGGCTGGACGGAAGTGATGTTGGTGTAGGGGTGGGGTTGGACAGGAGGTGTTGTTGGAGTAGAGGTGGCGTTGGACGGGAGATTTTGTTGGAGTTGGTGTGGAGTTGGACGGGATGTGTTGTTATAGTAGGGGTGGGGTTGGACGGAGGTGATGTTGGTGTAGGGGTGGGGTTGGACAGGAGGTTTTGTTGGAGTAGGGCTGGGGTTGGACGGAGGTGCTGTTGGAGTATTGGTTGGGTTGGACGTGAGGTGATGTTCGAGTAGGGGTTGGGTTGGACGGAGGTGCTGTTGGAGTTGGGGGTGGGTTTGGATGTAAGTGCTGTTGGAGTAGGGGTGTGGTTGGACGGGAAGTGCTGTTGGAGTAGGGTTGGGGTTGGACCTGAGGTGAAGTTGGAGTTGGCGTGGGGTTGGACGGAGATGATGTTGGAGTAGAGGTGGGGTTGGACGGGAGGTGATGTTGGAGTCGGGGTGTGGTTGGACAGGAGATGATGTTGGAGTAGGGGGCGTGGTTAGACGGGAGTTGTTGTTGGAGTAGGGGTTGGGTTGGAATGGAGGTGGTATTGGATTAGGGGATGGGGTTGGACGGGAGGTGATGTTGGAGTCAGGGTGTGGTTGGACGGGAGGTGATGTTGGAGTTGGGGTGTGGTTGGACGGGAGGTGATGCTGGAGTATGGGTTGGGTTGGACGGGAGGTGTTGTTGGACTTGCGGTGTGGTTGGATGGGAGGCGATGTTGGAGTTTGGGTGGGGTTGGCCGGGAGGTGCTTTTGGAGCTGGGGTGTGGTTGGACAGGAGGTGATGTTGGAGTTGTGGTGTGGTTGGGCGGGAGGTGATGTTAGAGTGGGGGTGTGTTTGGACAGGAGGTGAAGTTGGACTTGGGGTGTGGTTGGATGGGAGGTGCTGTTGGAGTTGGGGTGGCGTTGGACGGGAGGTGCTGTTGGAGTTGAGGTGTGGTTGGACGGGAGGTGATGTTGGAGTTGGGGTTGGGTTGGACGGGAGGTGCTGTTGGAGTTGAGGTGTGGTTGGACGGAAGGTGATGTTGGAGTTGGGGTGGGGTTGGACGGGAGGTGATGTTGGAGTTGGGGTGTGGTTGGATGGGAGGTGCTGTTGGAGTTGGGGTGGCGTTGGACAGAGGTGATGTTGGAGTTGAGGTGTGGTTGGACGGGAGGTGATGTTGGAGTTGGGGTGTGGTTGGATGGGAGGTGCTGTTGGAGTTGGGGTGGCGTTGGACAGAGGTGATGTTGGAGTAGAGGGTGTGGTGGAATGGGAGATGTTGTTGGAGTTGGCATGGGGTTGGACAGGAGGTGCTGTTGGATTAGGGGTGGGGTTGGACGGAGATGATGTTGGAGTAGATGTGGGGCTGGACGGGAGGTGATGTTGGAGTAGGGGGTGTGGTTGGTCAGGATGTGCTGTTGGAGTATGTGTGGGATTAGACGGGAGGAGCTGTTGGAGTAGGGGTGCGTTTGGACGGGATGTTATGTTGGAGTAGGGCGTGTGGTTGGACGGGAGGTGATGTTGTTGTAGGGGTGGGGTTGGACAGGAGGTGCTGTTTGAGTAGTGTTGTGGTTGGACTGAGATGATGTTGGAGTAGAGGTCGGGTTGGACGGAAGGTGATGTTGGAGTAGGGGGTTGGGTTGGACGGGAGGTGCTGTTGGAGTAGGGGTGGAGTTGGACGGGAGGTGCTGTTGGAGTATAGGTTGGGTTGGATGTGAGGTGATGTTGGAGTAGGGGTGGGGTTGGACGGAGGTGATGTTGGAGTAGGGGTGGGGCTGGACGGAGGTGATGGTGTAGGGGTGGGGTTGGACAGGAGGTGTTGTTGGAGTTGGGGTGGGGTTGGTCGGGAGATGTTGTTGGAGTTGGTGTGGGGTTGGACGGGATGTGTTGTTGGAGTAGGGGTGGGGTTGGACGGAGGTGATGTTGGATTAGTTGTGGGGTTGGACGGGAAGTGTTGTTGGAGTAGGGGTTGGGGTTGGACGGGAGGTGATGTTAGAGTTGGGGTGTGGTTGGACGGGAGGTGTTGTTGGAGTTGGGGGTGTGGTTTAACAGATTTGATGTTGGAGTAGGGGGTGGGGTTGGACGGGAGGTGATGTTAGAGTTGGGGTGTGGTTGGACGGGAGGTGTTGTTGGAGTTGGGGGTGTGGTTTAACGGATTTGATGTTGGAGTAGGGGTGGGGTTGGACGGGAGGTGTTGTTGGAATAGGGGTGTGGTTGGACGGGAGGTGTTGTTGGAGTAGGGGGTGGTGTTGACGGGAGGTGATGTTGGAGTTGGGGTGGGGTTGGACTGGAGGTTACGTTGGAGTTGGTGTTGTGTTGGACGGGAGTTGTTGTTGGAGTAGGGGTGTGGTTGGACGGGAGATGATGTTGGAGTAGGGGTGGGTTGGATAGGAGGTGTTGTTGGATTAGGGGGTGGGGTTGGACGGGAGGTGCTGTTTGAGTAGGGCTGTGGTTGGACTGGATGTGTTGTTTGAGTAGGGGGTGTGGTTTAGCGGAGGTGATGTTGGAGTAGGGGTGGTGTTGGACGGGAGGTGTTGTTGGAGTAGGGGGTGGGGATGGATGGAGGTGATGTTGAAGTCTGGGTGGGGCTGGACAGGAGGTGTTGTTGGAATAGGGGGTTGGGTTGAACGGAGGTGATGTTGGAGTAGGGGTGGGGTTGGACAGGAGGTGTTTTTGGAGTAGGGGGTGGGTTTGGACGGGAGGTGTTTTTGGAGTAGGGGGTTGGGTTGGACGGGCGGTGTTGTTGGAGTCGAGGTGGGGTTGGATGGGAGGTGTTGTTGGAGTAGGGGTGAGGTTGGACGGATGTGGTGTTGGAGTAGGGGTGCGGTTGGACGGGACGTGCTGTTGGAGTAGGGGATTGTGTTGGACGGCAGGTGCTGTTGAAGTAGGGGGTGGGGTTGGACGGAGGTGATGTTGGAGTAGGGGTGGGGTTGGACGGAGGTGCTGTTGGAGTAGTGGGTGGGGTTGGACGGGAGGTGATGTTGGAGTAGGGGAGGGTTGGATAGGAGGTGTTGTTGGATTAGGGGGTGGGTTTGGACAGAGGTGATGTTGGAGTAGGGGTTGGGTTGGACGGGAGGTGTTGTTGGAGTAAGTGTGGGGTTGGACGGGAGATGTTGTTGGAGTTGGAGTGGGGTTGGACGGGATGTCTTGTTGGAGTAGGGGTGTGGTTGGACGGAGGTGATGTTGGAGTAGTGGTGGGGATGGACGGGAGGTGTTGTTGGAGTAGGGGTGTGGTTGGACGGGAGGTGCTGTTTGAGTAGGGATGTGGTTGGACGGGATGTGTTGTTGGAGTAGGGGTTGTGTTGGATGGGACGTGTTGTTGGAGTAGGGCTGGGGTTGGACGGATGTGTTGTTGGAGTAGAGTTGGGGTTGGATGGGAGGTGCTGTTGGAGTAGGGGTGGGTTTCAACCAATTTGATTTTGGAGTAGGGGTGGGTTTGGACGGGAGGTGATCTTGGAGTTGGGGTGTGATTGGACAGGAGGAGAAGTTGGAGTAGGGAGTGGGGTTGGACGGAGATGATTTTGGAGTAGGGTTGTGGTTGGACAGAGGTGATGTTGGAGTAGAGTTTGGGTTGGACGGGAGTTGTTTTTGGAGTAGTGGTTGGGTTGGACGTGAGGTGATGTTGGAGTAGGGGTTGGGTTGGACGGAGATAATGTTAGAGTAGGGTTGGGGCTGGACGGAGGTGATGTTGGTGTAGGGATGGGGTTAGACTGAGGTGCTGTTGGAGTAGGGGGTGAGGTTGGACGGATGTGCTGTTGGAGTAGGGGTGGGGTCGGACGGGAGGTGATGTTGGAGTAGGGGTGGAGTTGGATGGCATGTAAGGTTGGAGTTGGGGTGGGGTTGGACGGAGGTGATGTTGGAGTAGGGGTGGGGCTGGACAGCAGGTGTTCTTGGAGTAGGGGTGAGATTGGACGGAGGGGCTGTTGGAGTATGGGGTGGGGTTGGACGGGAGGTGCTGTTTGAGTAGTGTTGTGGTTGGACGGGATGTGTTGTTGGAGTAGGGGGTGTGGTTTAACGGAGGTGATGTTGGAGTAGGGGTGGGGTTGGACGGGAGGTGTTGTTGGAGTAGCGGATGGGGATGGATGGAGGTGATGTTGAAGTCAGGGTGGGGCTGGACGGGAGGTGTTGTTGGATTAGGGGGTTGGGTTGAACGGAGGTGATGTTGGAGTAGGGGTGGGGTTGGACAGGAGTTGTTTTTGGAGTAGGGGAGGGGTTGGACGGGAGGTGTTTTTGGAGTGGGGGTTGGGTTGGACGGGAGGTGTTGTTGGAGTAGGGGTTGTGTTGGACGGGAGGTGTTGTTAGAGTCGGGGTGGGGTTGGATGGGAGGTGTTGTTGGAGTAGGGGTGTGGTTGGACGGGAGGTGCTGTTGGAGTAGGGGGTTGTGTTGTACGGGAGGTGCTGTTGGAGTAGGGGGTGGGGTTGGATGGAGGTGATGTTGGAGTAGGGGTGGGGTTGGACGGAGGTGCTGTTGGAATAGTGGGTGTTGTTGGACAGGAGGTGATGTTGGAGTAGGGGTGGGTTGGATAGGAGGTATTGTTGGATTAGGGGGTGGGTTTGGTTGGAGGTGATGTTGGAGTAGGGGTGGGGTTGGACGGGAGATGTTGTTGGAGTTGGAGTGGGGTTGGACGGGATGTGTTGTTGGAGTAGGGGTGGGGTTGGACGGAGGTGATGTTGGATTAGTGGTGGGGTTGGACGGGTGGTGTTGTTGGAGTATTGGGTGGGGTTGGACGGGAAGTGCTGTTTTAGTAGGGGTGTGGTTGGACGGGATGTGTTGTTGGAGTAGGGGTGTGGTTGGACAGGAGGTGTTTTTGGAGTTGGGGGTGGGGTTGGACGGGAGGTGCTGTTGGAGTAGGGGATTGTGTTGGAAGGGAGGTGCTGTTGGAGTAGGGGGTGGGGTTGGACGGAGGTGATGTTGGAGTAGGAGTGGGTTTGGATGGAGGTGATGTTGGAGAAGGGCTGGGGTTGGACGGGAGGTGTTGTTGGAGTAGGGGTGGGTTTGGATGGGAGGTGCTGTTTGAGTAGGGATGTGGTTGGACGGGATGTGTTGTTGGAGTAGGGTTTGTGTTGGATGGGACGTGTTGTTGAAGTAAGGGTGGGGTTGGACGGTTGGTGTTGTTGGAGTAGGGCTGGGGTGGGACGGATGTGTTTTTGGAGTAGATTTGGGGTTGGATGGGAGGTGATCTTGGAGTTGGGTTGTGGTTGGACGGAGGTGATGTTGGAGTAGAGTTGGGGTTGGACGGGAGTTGTTGTTGGAGTAGTGGTTGGGTTGGACGTGAGGTGATGTTGGAGTAGGGGTGGGGCTGGACGGAGGTGATGTTGGTGTAGGGATGGGGTTAGACTGAGGTGCTGTTGGAGTAGGGGGTGGGGTTGGACGGATGTGCTGTTGGAGTAGGGGTGGAGTTGGATGGCATGTAAGGTTAGAGTTGGGGTGGGGTTGGACAGGAGGTGTTGTTGGAGTAGGGGTGGGATTGGACGGAGGTGTTGTTGGAGTATGGGGTGGGGTTGGACAGGAGGTTCTGTTTGAGTAGGGGTGTGGTCGGATGGGATGTGTTGTTGGAGTAGGGGGTGTGGTTTAACGGAGGTGATGTTGGACTAGGGGTGGGGTTGGACGGGAGGTGTTGTTGGAGTAGGGGGTGGGAATGGATGGAGGTTATGTTGAAGTCGGGGTGGGGCTGGATGGGAGGTGTTGTTGGATTAGGGGGTTGGGTTGAACGGAGGTGATGTTGGAGTAGGGATGGGGTTGGACAGGAGATGTTTTTGGAGTAGGGGGAAGGGTTGGACGGGAGGTATTTTTGGAGTAGGGGGTGGGGTTGGACAGGAGGTGTTGTTGGAGTAGGGGTTGTGTTGGACGGGAGGTGTTGTTAGAGTCGGGGTGTGGTTGGACGGGAGGTGCTGTTGGAGTAGGGGGTGGGAATGGATGGAGGTTATGTTGAAGTCGGGGTGGGGCTGGATGGGAGGTGTTGTTGGATTAGGGGGTTGGGTTGAACGGAGGTGATGTTGGAGTAGGGATGGGGTTGGACAGGAGATGTTTTTGGAGTAGGGGGAAGGGTTGGACGGGAGGTGTTTTTGGAGTAGGGGGTGGGGTTGGACGGAGGTGATGTTGGAGTAGGGGTGGGGTTGGACGGAGGTGCTGTTGGAGTACTGGGTGTTGTTGGACAGGAGGTGATGTTGGAGTAGGGGTGGGTTGGATAGGAGGTGTTGCTGGATTAGGGGGTGGGAATGGATGGAGGTTATGTTGAAGTCGGGGTGGGGCTGGATGGGAGGTGTTGTTGGATTAGGGGGTTGGGTTGAACGGAGGTGATGTTGGAGTAGGGGTGTGGTTGGACGGGAGGTGCTGTTCGAGTAGGGGGTTGTGTTGTATGGGATGTGCTGTTGGTGTAGGGGGTGGGGTTGGACGGAGGTGATGTTGGAGTAGGGGTGGGGTTGGACGGAGGTGCTGTTGGAGTACTGGGTGTTGTTGGACAGGAGGTGATGTTGGAGTAGGGGTGGGTTGGATAGGAGGTGTTGCTGGATTAGGGGGTGGGTTTGGATGTAGGTGATGTTGGAGTAGGGGTGGGGTTGGACGGGAGATGTTGTTGGAGTTGGAGTGGGGTTGGACGGGATGTGTTGTTGGAGTAGGGATGGGGTTGGACAGGAGATGTTTTTGGAGTAGGGGGAGGGGTTGGACGGGAGGTGTTTTTGGAGTAGGGGGTGGGGTTGGACGGGAGGTGTTGTTGGAGTAGGGGTTGTGTTGGACGGCAGGTGTTGTTAGAGTCGGGGTGGGGTTGAATGGGAGGTGTTGTTGGAGTAGGGGTGTGGTTGGACGGGAGGTGCTGTTCGAGTAGGGGGTTGTGTTGTATGGGATGTGCTGTTAGTGTAGGGGGTGGGGTTGGACGGAGGTGATGTTGGAGTAGGGGTGGGGTTGGACAGAGGTGCTGTTGGAGTACTAGGTGTTGTTGGACAGGAGGTGATGTTGGAGTAGTGGTGGGTTGGATAGGAGGTTTTGCTGGATTAGGGGGTGGGTTTGGATGTAGGTGATGTTGGAGTAGGGGTGGGGTTGGACGGGAGATGTTGTTGGAGTTGGAGTGGGGTTGGACGGGATGTGTTGTTGGAGTAGGGGTGGGGCTGGACGGAGATGATGTTGGATTAGTGGTGGGGTTGGACGGGAGTTGCTGTTGGAGTACTGGGTGTTGTTGGACAGGAGGTGATGTTGGAGTAGGGGTGCGTTGGATAGGAGGTGTTGCTGGATTAGGGGGTGGGTTTGGATGTAGGAGATGTTGGAGTAGGGTTGGGGTTGGACGGGAGATGTTCTTGGAGTTGGAGTGGGGTTGGACGGGATGTGTTGTTGGAGTAGGGATGGTGTTGGACAGGAGATGTTTTTGGAGTAGGGGAGGGGTTGGACGGGAGGTGTTTTTGGAGTAGGGGGTGGGGTTGGACGGGAGGTGTTGTTGGAGTAGGGGTTGTGTTGGACGGGAGGTGTTGTTAGAGTCGGGGTGGGGTTGAATGGGAGGTGTTGTTGGAGTAGGGGTGTGGTTGGATGGGAGGTGTTGTTGGAGTAAGTGTGGGGTTGGACGGGAGATGTTGTTGGAGTTGGAGTGGGGTTGGACGGGATGTCTTGTTGGAGTAGGGGTGTGGTTGGACGGAGGTGATGTTGGAGTAGTGGTGGGGATGGACGGGAGGTGTTGTTGGAGTAGGGGTGTGGTTGGACGGGAGGTGCTGTTTGAGTAGGGATGTGGTTGGACGGGATGTGTTGTTGGAGTAGGGGTTGTGTTGGATGGGACGTGTTGTTGGAGTAGGGCTGGGGTTGGACGGATGTGTTGTTGGAGTAGAGTTGGGGTTGGATGGGAGGTGCTGTTGGAGTAGGGGTGGGTTTCAACCAATTTGATTTTGGAGTAGGGGTGGGTTTGGACGGGAGGTGATCTTGGAGTTGGGGTGTGATTGGACAGGAGGAGAAGTTGGAGTAGGGAGTGGGGTTGGACGGAGATGATTTTGGAGTAGGGTTGTGGTTGGACAGAGGTGATGTTGGAGTAGAGTTTGGGTTGGACGGGAGTTGTTTTTGGAGTAGTGGTTGGGTTGGACGTGAGGTGATGTTGGAGTAGGGGTTGGGTTGGACGGAGATAATGTTAGAGTAGGGTTGGGGCTGGACGGAGGTGATGTTGGTGTAGGGATGGGGTTAGACTGAGGTGCTGTTGGAGTAGGGGGTGAGGTTGGACGGATGTGCTGTTGGAGTAGGGGTGGGGTCGGACGGGAGGTGATGTTGGAGTAGGGGTGGAGTTGGATGGCATGTAAGGTTGGAGTTGGGGTGGGGTTGGACGGAGGTGATGTTGGAGTAGGGGTGGGGCTGGACAGCAGGTGTTCTTGGAGTAGGGGTGGGATTGGACGGAGGTGTTGTTGGAGTATGGGGTGGGGTTGGACAGGAGGTTCTGTTTGAGTAGGGGTGTGGTCGGATGGGATGTGTTGTTGGAGTAGGGGGTGTGGTTTAACGGAGGTGATGTTGGACTAGGGGTGGGGTTGGACGGGAGGTGTTGTTGGAGTAGGGGGTGGGAATGGATGGAGGTTATGTTGAAGTCGGGGTGGGGCTGGATGGGAGGTGTTGTTGGATTAGGGGGTTGGGTTGAACGGAGGTGATGTTGGAGTAGGGATGGGGTTGGACAGGAGATGTTTTTGGAGTAGGGGGAAGGGTTGGACGGGAGGTATTTTTGGAGTAGGGGGTGGGGTTGGACAGGAGGTGTTGTTGGAGTAGGGGTTGTGTTGGACGGGAGGTGTTGTTAGAGTCGGGGTGTGGTTGGACGGGAGGTGCTGTTGGAGTAGGGGGTGGGAATGGATGGAGGTTATGTTGAAGTCGGGGTGGGGCTGGATGGGAGGTGTTGTTGGATTAGGGGGTTGGGTTGAACGGAGGTGATGTTGGAGTAGGGATGGGGTTGGACAGGAGATGTTTTTGGAGTAGGGGGAAGGGTTGGACGGGAGGTGTTTTTGGAGTAGGGGGTGGGGTTGGACGGAGGTGATGTTGGAGTAGGAGTGGGGTTGGACGGAGGTGCTGTTGGAGTACTGGGTGTTGTTGGACAGGAGGTGATGTTGGAGTAGGGGTGGGTTGGATAGGAGGTGTTGCTGGATTAGGGGGTGGGAATGGATGGAGGTTATGTTGAAGTCGGGGTGGGGCTGGATGGGAGGTGTTGTTGGATTAGGGGGTTGGGTTGAACGGAGGTGATGTTGGAGTAGGGGTGTGGTTGGACGGGAGGTGCTGTTCGAGTAGGGGGTTGTGTTGTATGGGATGTGCTGTTGGTGTAGGGGGTGGGGTTGGACGGAGGTGATGTTGGAGTAGGGGTGGGGTTGGACGGAGGTGCTGTTGGAGTACTGGGTGTTGTTGGACAGGAGGTGATGTTGGAGTAGGGGTGGGTTGGATAGGAGGTGTTGCTGGATTAGGGGGTGGGTTTGGATGTAGGTGATGTTGGAGTAGGGGTGGGGTTGGACGGGAGATGTTGTTGGAGTTGGAGTGGGGTTGGACGGGATGTGTTGTTGGAGTAGGGATGGGGTTGGACAGGAGATGTTTTTGGAGTAGGGGGAGGGGTTGGACGGGAGGTGTTTTTGGAGTAGGGGGTGGGGTTGGACGGGAGGTGTTGTTGGAGTAGGGGTTGTGTTGGACGGCAGGTGTTGTTAGAGTCGGGGTGGGGTTGAATGGGAGGTGTTGTTGGAGTAGGGGTGTGGTTGGACGGGAGGTGCTGTTCGAGTAGGGGGTTGTGTTGTATGGGATGTGCTGTTAGTGTAGGGGGTGGGGTTGGACGGAGGTGATGTTGGAGTAGGGGTGGGGTTGGACAGAGGTGCTGTTGGAGTACTAGGTGTTGTTGGACAGGAGGTGATGTTGGAGTAGTGGTGGGTTGGATAGGAGGTTTTGCTGGATTAGGGGGTGGGTTTGGATGTAGGTGATGTTGGAGTAGGGGTGGGGTTGGACGGGAGATGTTGTTGGAGTTGGAGTGGGGTTGGACGGGATGTGTTGTTGGAGTAGGGGTGGGGCTGGACGGAGATGATGTTGGATTAGTGGTGGGGTTGGACGGGAGTTGCTGTTGGAGTACTGGGTGTTGTTGGACAGGAGGTGATGTTGGAGTAGGGGTGCGTTGGATAGGAGGTGTTGCTGGATTAGGGGGTGGGTTTGGATGTAGGAGATGTTGGAGTAGGGTTGGGGTTGGACGGGAGATGTTCTTGGAGTTGGAGTGGGGTTGGACGGGATGTGTTGTTGGAGTAGGGATGGTGTTGGACAGGAGATGTTTTTGGAGTAGGGGAGGGGTTGGACGGGAGGTGTTTTTGGAGTAGGGGGTGGGGTTGGACGGGAGGTGTTGTTGGAGTAGGGGTTGTGTTGGACGGGAGGTGTTGTTAGAGTCGGGGTGGGGTTGAATGGGAGGTGTTGTTGGAGTAGGGGTGTGGTTGGATGGGAGGTGTTGTTGGAGTAAGTGTGGGGTTGGACGGGAGATGTTGTTGGAGTTGGAGTGGGGTTGGACGGGATGTCTTGTTGGAGTAGGGGTGTGGTTGGACGGAGGTGATGTTGGAGTAGTGGTGGGGATGGACGGGAGGTGTTGTTGGAGTAGGGGTGTGGTTGGACGGGAGGTGCTGTTTGAGTAGGGATGTGGTTGGACGGGATGTGTTGTTGGAGTAGGGGTTGTGTTGGATGGGACGTGTTGTTGGAGTAGGGCTGGGGTTGGACGGATGTGTTGTTGGAGTAGAGTTGGGGTTGGATGGGAGGTGCTGTTGGAGTAGGGGTGGGTTTCAACCAATTTGATTTTGGAGTAGGGGTGGGTTTGGACGGGAGGTGATCTTGGAGTTGGGGTGTGATTGGACAGGAGGAGAAGTTGGAGTAGGGAGTGGGGTTGGACGGAGATGATTTTGGAGTAGGGTTGTGGTTGGACAGAGGTGATGTTGGAGTAGAGTTTGGGTTGGACGGGAGTTGTTTTTGGAGTAGTGGTTGGGTTGGACGTGAGGTGATGTTGGAGTAGGGGTTGGGTTGGACGGAGATAATGTTAGAGTAGGGTTGGGGCTGGACGGAGGTGATGTTGGTGTAGGGATGGGGTTAGACTGAGGTGCTGTTGGAGTAGGGGGTGAGGTTGGACGGATGTGCTGTTGGAGTAGGGGTGGGGTCGGACGGGAGGTGATGTTGGAGTAGGGGTGGAGTTGGATGGCATGTAAGGTTGGAGTTGGGGTGGGGTTGGACGGAGGTGATGTTGGAGTAGGGGTGGGGCTGGACAGCAGGTGTTCTTGGAGTAGGGGTGAGATTGGACGGAGGGGCTGTTGGAGTATGGGGTGGGGTTGGACGGGAGGTGCTGTTTGAGTAGTGTTGTGGTTGGACGGGATGTGTTGTTGGAGTAGGGGGTGTGGTTTAACGGAGGTGATGTTGGAGTAGGGGTGGGGTTGGACGGGAGGTGTTGTTGGAGTAGCGGGTGGGGATGGATGGAGGTGATGTTGAAGTCAGGGTGGGGCTGGACGGGAGGTGTTGTTGGATTAGGGGGTTGGGTTGAACGGAGGTGATGTTGGAGTAGGGGTGGGGTTGGACAGGAGTTGTTTTTGGAGTAGGGGAGGGGTTGGACGGGAGGTGTTTTTGGAGTGGGGGTTGGGTTGGACGGGAGGTGTTGTTGGAGTAGGGGTTGTGTTGGACGGGAGGTGTTGTTAGAGTCGGGGTGGGGTTGGATGGGAGGTGTTGTTGGAGTAGGGGTGTGGTTGGACGGGAGGTGCTGTTGGAGTAGGGGGTTGTGTTGTACGGGAGGTGCTGTTGGAGTAGGGGGTGGGGTTGGATGGAGGTGATGTTGGAGTAGGGGTGGGGTTGGACGGAGGTGCTGTTGGAATAGTGGGTGTTGTTGGACAGGAGGTGATGTTGGAGTAGGGGTGGGTTGGATAGGAGGTATTGTTGGATTAGGGGGTGGGTTTGGATGGAGGTGATGTTGGAGTAGGGGTGGGGTTGGACGGGAGATGTTGTTGGAGTTGGAGTGGGGTTGGACGGGATGTGTTGTTGGAGTAGGGGTGGGGTTGGACGGAGGTGATGTTGGATTAGTGGTGGGGTTGGACGGGTGGTGTTGTTGGAGTATTGGGTGGGGTTGGACGGGAAGTGCTGTTTTAGTAGGGGTGTGGTTGGACGGGATGTGTTGTTGGAGTAGGGGTGTGGTTGGACAGGAGGTGTTTTTGGAGTTGGGGGTGGGGTTGGACGGGAGGTGCTGTTGGAGTAGGGGATTGTGTTGGAAGGGAGGTGCTGTTGGAGTAGGGGGTGGGGTTGGACGGAGGTGATGTTGGAGTAGGAGTGGGTTTGGATGGAGGTGATGTTGGAGAAGGGCTGGGGTTGGACGGGAGGTGTTGTTGGAGTAGGGGTGGGTTTGGATGGGAGGTGCTGTTTGAGTAGGGATGTGGTTGGACGGGATGTGTTGTTGGAGTAGGGTTTGTGTTGGATGGGACGTGTTGTTGAAGTAAGGGTGGGGTTGGACGGTTGGTGTTGTTGGAGTAGGGCTGGGGTGGGACGGATGTGTTTTTGGAGTAGATTTGGGGTTGGATGGGAGGTGATCTTGGAGTTGGGTTGTGGTTGGACGGAGGTGATGTTGGAGTAGAGTTGGGGTTGGACGGGAGTTGTTGTTGGAGTAGTGGTTGGGTTGGACGTGAGGTGATGTTGGAGTAGGGGTGGGGCTGGACGGAGGTGATGTTGGTGTAGGGATGGGGTTAGACTGAGGTGCTGTTGGAGTAGGGGGTGGGGTTGGACGGATGTGCTGTTGGAGTAGGGGTGGAGTTGGATGGCATGTAAGGTTAGAGTTGGGGTGGGGTTGGACAGGAGGTGTTGTTGGAGTAGGGGTGGGATTGGACGGAGGTGTTGTTGGAGTATGGGGTGGGGTTGGACAGGAGGTTCTGTTTGAGTAGGGGTGTGGTCGGATGGGATGTGTTGTTGGAGTAGGGGGTGTGGTTTAACGGAGGTGATGTTGGACTAGGGGTGGGGTTGGACGGGAGGTGTTGTTGGAGTAGGGGGTGGGAATGGATGGAGGTTATGTTGAAGTCGGGGTGGGGCTGGATGGGAGGTGTTGTTGGATTAGGGGGTTGGGTTGAACGGAGGTGATGTTGGAGTAGGGATGGGGTTGGACAGGAGATGTTTTTGGAGTAGGGGGAAGGGTTGGACGGGAGGTATTTTTGGAGTAGGGGGTGGGGTTGGACAGGAGGTGTTGTTGGAGTAGGGGTTGTGTTGGACGGGAGGTGTTGTTAGAGTCGGGGTGTGGTTGGACGGGAGGTGCTGTTGGAGTAGGGGGTGGGAATGGATGGAGGTTATGTTGAAGTCGGGGTGGGGCTGGATGGGAGGTGTTGTTGGATTAGGGGGTTGGGTTGAACGGAGGTGATGTTGGAGTAGGGATGGGGTTGGACAGGAGATGTTTTTGGAGTAGGGGGAAGGGTTGGACGGGAGGTGTTTTTGGAGTAGGGGGTGGGGTTGGACGGAGGTGATGTTGGAGTAGGGGTGGGGTTGGACGGAGGTGCTGTTGGAGTACTGGGTGTTGTTGGACAGGAGGTGATGTTGGAGTAGGGGTGGGTTGGATAGGAGGTGTTGCTGGATTAGGGGGTGGGAATGGATGGAGGTTATGTTGAAGTCGGGGTGGGGCTGGATGGGAGGTGTTGTTGGATTAGGGGGTTGGGTTGAACGGAGGTGATGTTGGAGTAGGGGTGTGGTTGGACGGGAGGTGCTGTTCGAGTAGGGGGTTGTGTTGTATGGGATGTGCTGTTGGTGTAGGGGGTGGGGTTGGACGGAGGTGATGTTGGAGTAGGGGTGGGGTTGGACGGAGGTGCTGTTGGAGTACTGGGTGTTGTTGGACAGGAGGTGATGTTGGAGTAGGGGTGGGTTGGATAGGAGGTGTTGCTGGATTAGGGGGTGGGTTTGGATGTAGGTGATGTTGGAGTAGGGGTGGGGTTGGACGGGAGATGTTGTTGGAGTTGGAGTGGGGTTGGACGGGATGTGTTGTTGGAGTAGGGATGGGGTTGGACAGGAGATGTTTTTGGAGTAGGGGGAGGGGTTGGACGGGAGGTGTTTTTGGAGTAGGGGGTGGGGTTGGACGGGAGGTGTTGTTGGAGTAGGGGTTGTGTTGGACGGCAGGTGTTGTTAGAGTCGGGGTGGGGTTGAATGGGAGGTGTTGTTGGAGTAGGGGTGTGGTTGGACGGGAGGTGCTGTTCGAGTAGGGGGTTGTGTTGTATGGGATGTGCTGTTAGTGTAGGGGGTGGGGTTGGACGGAGGTGATGTTGGAGTAGGGGTGGGGTTGGACAGAGGTGCTGTTGGAGTACTAGGTGTTGTTGGACAGGAGGTGATGTTGGAGTAGTGGTGGGTTGGATAGGAGGTTTTGCTGGATTAGGGGGTGGGTTTGGATGTAGGTGATGTTGGAGTAGGGGTGGGGTTGGACGGGAGATGTTGTTGGAGTTGGAGTGGGGTTGGACGGGATGTGTTGTTGGAGTAGGGGTGGGGCTGGACGGAGATGATGTTGGATTAGTGGTGGGGTTGGACGGGAGTTGCTGTTGGAGTACTGGGTGTTGTTGGACAGGAGGTGATGTTGGAGTAGGGGTGCGTTGGATAGGAGGTGTTGCTGGATTAGGGGGTGGGTTTGGATGTAGGAGATGTTGGAGTAGGGTTGGGGTTGGACGGGAGATGTTCTTGGAGTTGGAGTGGGGTTGGACGGGATGTGTTGTTGGAGTAGGGATGGTGTTGGACAGGAGATGTTTTTGGAGTAGGGGAGGGGTTGGACGGGAGGTGTTTTTGGAGTAGGGGGTGGGGTTGGACGGGAGGTGTTGTTGGAGTAGGGGTTGTGTTGGACGGGAGGTGTTGTTAGAGTCGGGGTGGGGTTGAATGGGAGGTGTTGTTGGAGTAGGGGTGTGGTTGGATGGGAGGTGCTGTTCGAGTAGGGGGTTGTGTTGTATGGGATGTGCTGTTAGTGTAGGGGGTGGGGTTGGACAGAGGTGATGTTGGAGTAGGGGTGGGGTTGGACGGAGGTGCTGTTGGAGTACTGGGTGTTGTTGGACAGGAGGTGATGTTGGAGTAGGGGTGGGTTGGATAGGAGGTGTTGCTGGATTAGGGGGTGGGTTTGGATGTAGGTGATGTTGGAGTAGGGGTGGGGTTGGACGGGAGATGTTGTTGGAGTTGGAGTGGGGTTGGACGGGATGTGTTGTTGGAGTAGGGGTGGGGTTGGATGGGAGGTGTTGTTGGAGTAGGGGTGTGGTTGGACGGGAGGTGCTGTTGGAGTAGGGGGTTGTGTTGTACGGGAGGTGCTGTTGGAGTAGGGGGTGGGGTTGGATGGAGGTGATGTTGGAGTAGGGGTGGGGTTGGACGGAGGTGCTGTTGGAATAGTGGGTGTTGTTGGACAGGAGGTGATGTTGGAGTAGGGGTGGGTTGGATAGGAGGTATTGTTGGATTAGGGGGTGGGTTTGGATGGAGGTGATGTTGGAGTAGGGGTGGGGTTGGACGGGAGATGTTGTTGGAGTTGGAGTGGGGTTGGACGGGATGTGTTGTTGGAGTAGGGGTGGGGTTGGACGGAGGTGATGTTGGATTAGTGGTGGGGTTGGACGGGTGGTGTTGTTGGAGTATTGGGTGGGGTTGGACGGGAAGTGCTGTTTTAGTAGGGGTGTGGTTGGACGGGATGTGTTGTTGGAGTAGGGGTGTGGTTGGACAGGAGGTGTTTTTGGAGTTGGGGGTGGGGTTGGACGGGAGGTGCTGTTGGAGTAGGGGATTGTGTTGGAAGGGAGGTGCTGTTGGAGTAGGGGGTTGGGTTGGACGGAGGTGATGTTGGAGTAGGAGTGGGTTTGGATGGAGGTGTTGTTGGAGTAGGGCTGGGGTGGGACGGATGTGTTTTTGGAGTAGATTTGGGGTTGGATGGGAGGTGATCTTGGAGTTGGGTTGTGGTTGGACGGAGGTGATGTTGGAGTAGAGTTGGGGTTGGACGGGAGTTGTTGTTGGAGTAGTGGTTGGGTTGGACGTGAGGTGATGTTGGAGTAGGGGTGGGGCTGGACGGAGGTGATGTTGGTGTAGGGATGGGGTTAGACTGAGGTGCTGTTGGAGTAGGGGGTGGGGTTGGACGGATGTGCTGTTGGAGTAGGGGTGGAGTTGGATGGCATGTAAGGTTAGAGTTGGGGTGGGGTTGGACAGGAGGTGTTGTTGGAGTAGGGGTGGGATTGGACGGAGGTGTTGTTGGAGTATGGGGTGGGGTTGGACAGGAGGTTCTGTTTGAGTAGGGGTGTGGTCGGATGGGATGTGTTGTTGGAGTAGGGGGTGTGGTTTAACGGAGGTGATGTTGGACTAGGGGTGGGGTTGGACGGGAGGTGTTGTTGGAGTAGGGGGTGGGAATGGATGGAGGTTATGTTGAAGTCGGGGTGGGGCTGGATGGGAGGTGTTGTTGGATTAGGGGGTTGGGTTGAACGGAGGTGATGTTGGAGTAGGGATGGGGTTGGACAGGAGATGTTTTTGGAGTAGGGGGAAGGGTTGGACGGGAGGTGTTTTTGGAGTAGGGGGTGGGGTTGGACAGGAGGTGTTGTTGGAGTAGGGGTTGTGTTGGACGGGAGGTGTTGTTAGAGTCGGGGTGTGGTTGGACGGGAGGTGCTGTTGGAGTAGGGGGTGGGAATGGATGGAGGTTATGTTGAAGTCGGGGTGGGGCTGGATGGGAGGTGTTGTTGGATTAGGGGGTTGGGTTGAACGGAGGTGATGTTGGAGTAGGGATGGGGTTGGACAGGAGATGTTTTTGGAGTAGGGGGAAGGGTTGGACGGGAGGTGTTTTTGGAGTAGGGGGTGGGGTTGGACGGAGGTGATGTTGGAGTAGGGGTGTGGTTGGACGGGAGGTGCTGTTCGAGTAGGGGGTTGTGTTGTATGGGATGTGCTGTTGGTGTAGGGGGTGGGGTTGGACGGAGGTGATGTTGGAGTAGGGGTGGGGTTGGACGGAGGTGCTGTTGGAGTACTGGGTGTTGTTGGACAGGAGGTGATGTTGGAGTAGGGGTGGGTTGGATAGGAGGTGTTGCTGGATTAGGGGGTGGGTTTGGATGTAGGTGATGTTGGAGTAGGGGTGGGGTTGGACGGGAGATGTTGTTGGAGTTGGAGTGGGGTTGGACGGGATGTGTTGTTGGAGTAGGGATGGGGTTGGACAGGAGATGTTTTTGGAGTAGGGGGAGGGGTTGGACGGGAGGTGTTTTTGGAGTAGGGGGTGGGGTTGGACGGGAGGTGTTGTTGGAGTAGGGGTTGTGTTGGACGGCAGGTGTTGTTAGAGTCGGGGTGGGGTTGAATGGGAGGTGTTGTTGGAGTAGGGGTGTGGTTGGACGGGAGGTGCTGTTCGAGTAGGGGGTTGTGTTGTATGGGATGTGCTGTTAGTGTAGGGGGTGGGGTTGGACGGAGGTGATGTTGGAGTAGGGGTGGGGTTGGACAGAGGTGCTGTTGGAGTACTAGGTGTTGTTGGACAGGAGGTGATGTTGGAGTAGTGGTGGGTTGGATAGGAGGTTTTGCTGGATTAGGGGGTGGGTTTGGATGTAGGTGATGTTGGAGTAGGGGTGGGGTTGGACGGGAGATGTTGTTGGAGTTGGAGTGGGGTTGGACGGGATGTGTTGTTGGAGTAGGGGTGGGGCTGGACGGAGATGATGTTGGATTAGTGGTGGGGTTGGACGGGAGTTGCTGTTGGAGTACTGGGTGTTGTTGGACAGGAGGTGATGTTGGAGTAGGGGTGCGTTGGATAGGAGGTGTTGCTGGATTAGGGGGTGGGTTTGGATGTAGGAGATGTTGGAGTAGGGTTGGGGTTGGACGGGAGATGTTCTTGGAGTTGGAGTGGGGTTGGACGGGATGTGTTGTTGGAGTAGGGATGGTGTTGGACAGGAGATGTTTTTGGAGTAGGGGAGGGGTTGGACGGGAGGTGTTTTTGGAGTAGGGGGTGGGGTTGGACGGGAGGTGTTGTTGGAGTAGGGGTTGTGTTGGACGGGAGGTGTTGTTAGAGTCGGGGTGGGGTTGAATGGGAGGTGTTGTTGGAGTAGGGGTGTGGTTGGATGGGAGGTGCTGTTCGAGTAGGGGGTTGTGTTGTATGGGATGTGCTGTTAGTGTAGGGGGTGGGGTTGGACGGAGGTGATGTTGGAGTAGGGGTGGGGTTGGACGGAGGTGCTGTTGGAGTACTGGGTGTTGTTGGACAGGAGGTGATGTTGGAGTAGGGGTGGGTTGGATAGGAGGTGTTGCTGGATTAGGGGGTGGGTTTGGATGTAGGTGATGTTGGAGTAGGGGTGGGGTTGGACGGGAGATGTTGTTGGAGTTGGAGTGGGGTTGGACGGGATGTGTTGTTGGAGTAGGGGTGGGGTTGGACGGAGGTGATGTTGGATTAGTGGTGGGGTTGGACGGGAGGTGTTGTTGGAGTAGGGCGTGGGGTTGGACGGGAGGTGCTGTTTGAGTAGGGGTGTGGTTGGACGGGATGTGTTGTTGGAGTAGGGGGTGTGGTTTAACGGAGTTGATGTTGGAGTAGGGTTGGGGTTGGACGGGAGGTGTTGTTGGAGTAGTGGGTAGGGATGGACGGGAGGTGATGTTGAAGTCGGGGTGGGGCTGGACGGGAGGTGTTGTTGGAATAGGGGGTTGGGTTGAACGGAGGTGATGTTGGAGTAGGGGTGTGCTTGGACAGGAGGTGTTTTTGGAGTGGGGGTGGGGTTGGACGGTAGGTGTTGTTGGAGTAGGGGTTGTGTTGGATGGGAGGTATTGTTGGAGTAGGGGTGGGATTGGATGGGTGGTGTTGTTGGAGTAGGGCTGGGGTTGGACGAATGTGTTGTTGGAGTAGAGTTTGGGTTGGATGGGAGGTGCTGTTGGAGTAGGGGTGGGTTTGAACAGAGTTGATTTTGGAGTAGGGGTGGGTTTGGACGGGAGGTGATCTTGGAGTTGGGGTGTGATTGGACAGAAGGAGAAGTTGGAGTAGGGAGTGGGGTTGGACGGAGTTGATTTTGGAGTAGGGTTGTGGTTGGACGGAGGTGATGTTGGAGTAGAGTTGGCGTTGGGTGGGAGGTGTTGTTGGAGTAGTGGTTGGGTTGTTTGTAGAGGATGTTTGGGTTGGAATAGAGGTGTTATTGGATTAGGGGACGGGGTTGGACGGGAGGTGATGTTGGAGTCGGGGTCTGGTTGGACGGGCGGTGATGTTGGAGTTTGGGTGTGGTTGGACGGGAGGTGATGTTGGAGTAGGGGTTGGGTTGGATGGGAGGTGTTGTTGGACTTGGGGTGTGGTTGAACGGGAGGTGATGTTGGAGTTGGGGTGGGGTTGGCCGGGAGGTGCTTTTGGAGCTGGTGTGTGGTTGGACGGGAGGTGATGTTGGAGTTGGGGTGTGGTTGGATGGGAGGTGATGTTGGAGTTGGGGTGTGGTTGGACGGGAGGTGATGTTGGAGTTGGGGTGTGGTTGGACGGGAGGTGCTGTTGGAGTTGGGGTGTGGTTGGATGGGAGGTGCTGTTGGAGTGGGGGTGGGGTTGGACGGGAGATGTTGTTGGAGTAGGGGTTGTGTTGGACGGCAGGTGTTGTTAGAGTCGGGGTGGGGTTGAATGGGAGGTGTTGTTGGAGTAGGGGTGTGGTTGGACGGGAGGTGCTGTTCGAGTAGGGGGTTGTGTTGTACGGGATATGCTGTTGGTGTAGGGGGTGGGGTTGGACGGAGGTGATGTTGGAGTAGGGGTGGGGTTGGACGGAGGTGCTGTTGGAGTACTGGGTGTTGTTGGACAGGAGGTGATGTTGGAGTAGTGGTGGGTTGGATAGGAGGTGTTGCTGGATTAGGGGGTGGGTTTGGATGTAGGTGATGTTGGAGTAGGGGTGGGGTTGGACGGGAGATCGTCTTGGAGTTGGAGTGGGGTTGGACGGGATGTGTTGTTGGAGTAGGGATGGGGTTGGACAGGAGATGTTTTTGGAGTAGGGGGAGGGGTTGGACGGGAGGTGTTTTTGGAGTAGGGGGTGGGGTTGGACGGGAGGTGTTGTTGGAGTAGGGGTTGTGTTGGACGGGAGGTGTTGTTAGAGTCGGGGTGGGGTTGAATGGGAGGTGTTGTTGGAGTAGGGGTGTGGTTGGATGGGAGGTGCTGTTCGAGTAGGGGGTTGTGTTGTATGGGATGTGCTGTTAGTGTAGGGGGTGGGGTTGGACGGAGGTGATGTTGGAGTAGGGGTGGGGTTGGACGGAGGTGCTGTTGGAGTACTGGGTGTTGTTGGACAGGAGGTGATGTTGGAGTAGGGGTGGGTTGGATAGGAGGTGTTGCTGGATTAGGGGGTGGGTTTGGATGTAGGTGATGTTGGAGTAGGGGTGGGGTTGGACGGGCGATGTTGTTGGAGTTGGAGTGGGGTTGGACGGGATGTGTTGTTGGAGTAGGGGTGGGGTTGGACGGAGGTGATGTTGGATTAGTGGTGGGGTTGGACGGGAGGTGTTGTTGGAGTAGGGCGTGGGGTTGGACGGGAGGTGCTGTTTGAGTAGGGGTGTGGTTGGACGGGATGTGTTGTTGGAGTAGGGGGTGTGGTTTAACGGAGTTGATGTTGGAGTAGGGTTGGGGTTGGACGGGAGGTGTTGTTGGAGTAGTGGGTGGGGATGGACGGGAGATGATGTTGGAGTAGGGGTGTGGTTGGACGGGAGGTGTTGTTGGAGTAGGGGGTGGGGATGGATGGAGGTGATGTTGAAGTCGGGGTGGGGCTGGACGGGAGGTGTTGTTGGAATAGGGGGTTGGGTTGAACGGAGGTGATGTTGGAGTAGGGGTGTGCTTGGACAGGAGGTGTTTTTGGAGTTGGGGGTGGGGTTGGATGGTAGGTGTTGTTGGAGTAGGGGTTGTGTTGGACGGGAGGTATTGTTGGAGTAGGGGTGGGTTTGGACGGGTGGTGATGTTGGAGTAGGGAGTGGGGTTGGACGGAGTTGATTTTGGAGTAGGGTTGTGGTTGGACGGAGGTGATGTTGGAGCAGAGTTGGCGTTGGGTGGGAGGTGTTGTTGGAGTAGTGGTTGGGTTGTTTGTAGAGGATGTTTGGGTTGGAATAGAGGTGTTATTGGATTAGGGGACGGGGTTGGACGGGAGGTGATGTTGGAGTTGGGGTCTGGTTGGACGGGCGGTGATGTTGGAGTTTGGGTGTGGTTGGACGGTAGGTGATGTTGGAGTAGGGGTTGGGTTGGACGGGAGGTGTTGTTGGACTTGGGGTGTGGTTGAACGGGAGGTGATGTTGGAGTTGGGGTGGGGTTGGCCGGGAGGTGCTTTTGGAGCTGGTGTGTGGTTGGACGGGAGGTGATGTTGGAGTTGGGGTGTGGTTGGACGGGAGGTGATGTTGGAGTTGTGGTGTGGTTGGACGGGGGGTGATGTTGGAGTTGGGGTGTGGTTGGACGGGAGGTGCTGTTGGAGTTGGGGTGGCGTTGTACAGAGGTGATGTTGGAGTAGAGGGTGTGGTGGAATGGGAGGTATGGTTGGAGTAGGGGTGTTGTTGGACGGGAGGTGATGTTGGAGTTGGGGTGGGGTTGGACAGGAGGCGCTGTTGGAGTTGGGGTGTGGTTGGACGGGAGGTGATGTTGGAGTTGGGGTGTGGTTGAACGGGAGGTGATGTTGGAGTAGGGAGTATGGTTGGAAGGGATATGTTGTTGGAGTTGGCATGGGGTTGGACGGGAGTTGCTGTTGGATTAGCGGTGGGGTTGGACGGAGATGATGTTGGAGTAGATGTGGGGCTGGACGGGAGGTGATGTTGGAGTAGGGGGTGAAGTTGGACGGGATGTGCTGTTGGAGTATATGTGGGATTAGACGGGAGGAGCTGTTGGAGTTGGGGTGTGTTTGGACGGGATGTTATGTTAGAGTAGGGCGTGGGGTTGGACGGGAGGTGATGTTGTTGTAGGGGGTGGGGTTGGACACGAGGTGCTGTTGGAGTGCGGGTGGAGTTGGACGGGAGGTGCTGTTGGAGTATTGGTTGGGTTGGACGTGAGGTGATGTTGGAGTAGGGGTTGAGTTGGACGGAGGTGATGTTGGAGTAGGGGTGGGGCTGGACGGAGGTGATGTTGGTCTAGGGGTGGGGTTGGACAGGATGTGTTGTTGGAGTGGGGGTGTGGTTGGACGGAGGTGCTGTTGGAGTAGGGGGTGGGGTTGGATGGAGGTGCTGTTGGAGTAGGGGTGGGGTTGGACGGGAGGTGATGTTGGGGTGTAGTTGGACGGGAGGTTTTGTTGGAGTAGGGGTGGGGTTGGAATGGAGGTGTTATTGGAGTAGGGGACTGGGTTGGATGGGAGGTGATGTTGGAATCGGGGTGTGGTTGGACGGGAGGTGATGTTGGAGTAGGGGTTGGGTTGGACGGGAAGTGTTGTTGGACTTGGGGTGTGGTTGGACGTGAGGTGATGTTGGAGTTGGGTTGGGGTTGGCCGGGAGGTGCTTTTGGAGCTGGGGTGTGGTTGGACGGGGGTTGCTGTTGGAGTTGGGGTGTAGTTGGACGGGGTGTGATGTTGGAATAGGGGTTGGGTTGGATGGGAGAAGTTGTTGGAGTTAGGGTGTGGTTGGACGGGAGGTGATGTTGGAGTAGGATTGGGGTTGGACGGATGTGCTGTTGGAGTAGGGTGTGCGGTTGGACGTAGGTGCTGTTGGAGTAGGGGTGTAGTTGGACGGGAGGTAATGTTGGAGTAGGCGTGGAGTTGGATGGCAGGTGAAGTTGGAGTTGGGGTGGGGTTGGACGGAGATGATGTTGGAGTAGAGGTGGTGTTGGATGGGAGGTGATGTTGGTGTCGGGGTGTGGATGGACAGGAGATGATGTTGGAGTAGGGGTGGAGTTGGACGTGAGGTGATGTTGGAGTACGGGTTGGGTTGGTCGGAGGTGATGTTGGAGTAGAGTTGGGGCTGGACGGAGGTGATGTTGGTGTAGGGGTGGGGTTGGACAGGAGGTGTTGTTGGAGTAGAGGTGGCTTTGGACGGGAGAAGTTGTTGGAGTTGGTGTGGGGTTGGATGGGATGTGTTGTTGGAGTAGGGGTGGGGTTGGACGGAGGTGATGTTGTTGTAGGGGGTGGGGTTGGACAGGAGGTGCTGGTGGAGTAGTTTTGTGGTTGGACTGAGATGATGTTGGAGTAGAGGTGGGGTTGGACGGGAGGTGATGTTGGAGTTGGTGTGGGGTTGGACAGGATGTGTTGTTGGAGTAGGTGTGGGGTTGGACGGAGGTGATGTTGGATTAGTGGTGGGGTTGGACGGGAGGTGTTGTTGGAGTAGTGGGTGGGGTTGGACGGGAGGTGATGTTGGTGTAGGGGTGGGGTTGGACAGGAGGTGTTGTTGGAGTAGGGGTGTGGTTGGACAGAGTTGCTGTTGGAGTAGGGGTTGGGGTTGGACAGATCTGCTGTTGGAGTAGGGGGTGGGATTGGACAGAGATGATGTTGGAGTAGAGGTGGGGTTGGAGGGGAGGTGATGTTGGTGTAGGGGTGGGGTTGGACAGGAGGTGTTGTTGGAGTAGGGGTTGGGTTGGACGGAGGTGATGTTGGAGTAGAGTTGGGGCTGGACGGAGGTGATGTTGGTGTAGGGGTGGGGTTGGACAGGAAGTGTTGTTGGAGTAGAGGTGGCGTTGGACGGGAGAAGTTGTTGGAGTTGGTGTGGGGTTGGACGGGATGAGTTGTTGGAGTAGGGGCAGGGTTGGGCGGAGGTGATGTTGTTGTAGGGGGTGGGCTTGGACAGGAGGTGCTGTTGGAGTAGTGTTGTGGTTGGACTGAGATGATGTTGTAGTAGAGGTGGGGTTGGACGGGAGGTGATGTTGGAGTAGGTGTGGGGTTGGACAGGATGTGTTGTTGGAGTAGGTGTGGGGTTGGACGGAGGTGATGTTGGATTAGTGGTAGGGTTGGACGGGAGGTGTTGTTGGAGTAGTGGGTGGGGTTGGATGGGAGGTGATGTTGGTGTAGGGGTGGGGTTGGACAGGAGGTGTTGTTGGAGTAGGGGTTGGGTTGGACGGAGGTGATGTTGGAGTAGAGTTGGGGCTGGACGGAGGTGATGTTGGTGTAGGGGTGGGGTTGGACAGGAAGTGTTGTTGGAGTAGAGGTGGCGTTGGACGGGAGAAGTTGTTGGAGTTGGTGTGGGGTTGGACGGGATGAGTTGTTGGAGTAGGGGTGGGGTTGGACGGAGGTGATGTTGTTGTAGGGGGTGGGCTTGGACTGGAGGTGCTGTTGGAGTAGTGTTGTGGTTGGACTGAGATGATGTTGGAGTAGAGGTGGGGTTGGACGGGAGGTGATGTTGGAGTTGGTGTGGGGTTGGACAGGATGTGTTGTTGGAGTAGGTGTGGGGTTGGACGGAGGTGATGTTGGATTAGTGGTGGGGTTGGACGGGTGGTGTTGTTGGAGTAGTGGGTGGGGTTGGATGGGAGGTGATGTTGGTGTAGGGGTGGGGTTGGACAGGAGGTGTTGTTGGAGTAGGGGTGTGGTTGGACGGAGGTGCTGTTGGAGTAGGGGGTGGGGTTGGACAGATCTGCTGTTGGAGTAGGGGGTGGGGTTGGACAGAGATGATGTTGGAGTAGAGGTGGGGTTGGACGGGAGGTCTTGTTGGAGTATTTGTTGGGTCGGACGTGAGGTGATGTTGGAGTAGGTGTTTCGTTGGACGGAGGTGATGTTGGAGTAGGGGTTGTGTTGGACGGGAGGTGCCGTTGGAGTAGGGGTGGGGTTGGACGGGAGGTGAAGTTGGAGTTGGGGTGGGGTTGGGCGGAGATGATGTTGGAGTAGGGGGCGTGGTTAGACGCGAGGTGTTGTTGGAGTAGCGGTTGGGTTGGAATGGAGGTATTATTGGATTAGGGGACTGCGTTGGACGGGAGGTGATGTTTGAGTAGTGGTGTGGTTGGACGGGAGGTGATGTTGGAGTTGGGGTGTGGTTGGACGGGAGGTGATGTTGGAGTACGGGTTGGGTTGGACGGGAGGTGTTGTTGGACTTGGGGTGTGGTTGGACGGGAGGTGATGTTGGAGTTGGGGTGGGGTTGGCCGGGAGGTGCTTTTGGAGCTGGGGTGTGGTTGGACGGGAGCTGATGTTGGAGTTGGGGTGTGGTTGGGCGGGAGATGATGTTGGAGTAGGGGTGTGGTTGGACAGGAGGTGAAGTTGGACTTGGGGTGTGGTTGGATGGGAGGTGCTGTTGGAGTTGTGGTGGCGTTGGACTGAGGTGATGTTGGATTAGAGGGTGTGGTTGGACGGGAGGTGATGTTGGAGTTGGGGTTGGGTTGGATGGGAGGTGCTGTTGGAGTTGGAGTGTGGTTGGACGGGAGGTGATGTTGGAGTTGGGGTGTGGTTGGACGGGAGGTGCTGTTGGAGTTGGGGTGGCGTTGGACGGGAGGTGATGTTGGAGTTGGGGTGTGGTTGGACGGGAGGTGCTGTTGGAGTTGGGGTGGCGTTGTACAGAGGTGATGTTGGAGTAGAGGGTGTGGTGGAATGGGAGGTATGGTTGGAGTAGGCGTGGAGTTGGATGGCAGGTGAAGTTGGAGTTGGGGTGGGGTTGGACGGAGATGATGTTGGAGTAGAGGTGGGGTTGGACGGGAGGTGATGTTGGTGTCGGGGTGTGGATGGACAGGAGATGATGTTGGAGTAGGGGTGGAGTTGGACGTGAGGTGATGTTGGAGTACGGGTTGGGTTGGTCGGAGGTGATGTTGGAGTAGAGTTGGGGCTGGACGGAGGTGATGTTGGTGTAGGGGTGGGGTTGGACAGGAGGTGTTGTTGGAGTAGAGGTGGCTTTGGACGGGAGAAGTTGTTGGAGTTGGTGTGGGGTTGGATGGGATGTGTTGTTGGAGTAGGGGTGGGGTTGGACGGAGGTGATGTTGTTGTAGGGGGTGGGGTTGGACAGGAGGTGCTGGTGGAGTAGTTTTGTGGTTGGACTGAGATGATGTTGGAGTAGAGGTGGGGTTGGACGGGAGGTGATGTTGGAGTTGGTGTGGGGTTGGACAGGATGTGTTGTTGGAGTAGGTGTGGGGTTGGACGGAGGTGATGTTGGATTAGTGGTGGGGTTGGACGGGAGGTGTTGTTGGAGTAGTGGGTGGGGTTGGACGGGAGGTGATGTTGGTGTAGGGGTGGGGTTGGACAGGAGGTGTTGTTGGAGTAGGGGTGTGGTTGGACGGAGTTCCTGTTGGAGTAGGGGTTGGGGTTGGACAGATCTGCTGTTGGAGTAGGGGGTGGGATTGGACAGAGATGATGTTGGAGTAGAGGTGGGGTTGGAGGGGAGGTCTTGTTGGAGTATTTGTTGGGTTGGACGTGAGGTGATGTTAGAGTAGGGGTTGGGTTGGATGGAGGTGATGTTGGAGTAGGGGTTGTGTTGGACGGAGGTGCTGTTGGCGTAGGGGGTGGGGTTGGACGTAGGTGCTGTTGGAGTAGGGGTGTGGTTGGACGGGAGGTGCTGTTGGAGTAGGGGTGGGGTTGGATGGGAGGTGAAGTTGGAGTTGGGGTGGGGTTGAGCGGAGATGATGTTGGAGTAGGGGGCGTGGTTAGACGCGAGGTTTTGTTGGAGTAGGGGTTGGGTTGGAATGGAGGTGTTATTGGATTAGGGGACTGCGTTGGACGGGAGGTGATGTTTGAGTCGTGGTGTGGTTGGACGTGAGGAGATGTTGGAGTTGGGGTGTGGTTGGACGGGAGGTGATGTTGGAGTAGGGGTTGGGTTGGACGGGAGGTGTTGTTGGACTTGGGGTGTGGTTGGATGGGAGGTGATGTTGGAGTTGGGGTGGGGTTGGCCGGGAGGTGCTTTTGGAGCTGGGGTATGGTTGGACGGTAGCTGATGTTGGAGTTGGGGTGTGGTTGGGCGGGAGGCGATGTTGGAGTGGGGGTGTGGTTGGACAGGAGGTGAAGTTGGACTTGGGGTGTGGTTGGATGGGAGGTGCTGTTGGAGTTGGTGTGGCGTTGGACAGAGGTGATGTTGGAGTAGAGGGTGTGGTGGAACGGGAGATGTTGTTGGAGTTGGCATGGGGTTGGACGGGAGGTGCTGTTGGATTAGGGGTGGAGTAGGACGGAGATGATGTTGGAGTAGATGTGGGGCTGGACGGGAGGTGATGTTGGAGTAGGGGGTGTGGTTGGACGAGATGTGCTTTTGGAGTATGTGTGGGATTAGACGGGAGGAGCAGTTGGAGTAGGGGTGTGTATGGACGGGATGTTATGTTGGAGTAGGGGCTGGGGTTGGACAGGAGGTGCTGTTTGAGTAGTGTTGTGGTTGGACTGAGATGATGTTGGAGTAGAGGTGGGGTTGGACGGGAGTTGATGTTGGAGTAGGGGGTGGGGTTGGACGGTAGGTGCTGTTGGAGCAGGGGTGGAGTTGGACGTGAGGTGATGTTGGAGTAGGGGTTGGGTTGTACGGAGTTGATGTTGGAGTAGGGGTGGGGCTGGATGGAGGTGATGTTGGTGTAGGGGTGGGGTTGGACAGGAGGTGTTGTTGGAGTAGAGGTGGCGTTGGACGGGAGGTGCTTTTGGAGCTGGGGTGTGGTTGGACGGGAGCTGATGTTGGAGTTGGGGTGTGGTTGGGCGGGAGGTGATGTTGGAGTGGGGGTGTGGTTGGACAGGAGGTGAAGTTGGACTTGGGGTGTGGTTGGATGGGAGGTGCTGTTGGTGTTGGGGTGGCATTGGACAGAGATGATGTTGGAGTAGAGGGTGTGGTGGAACGGGAGATGTTGTTGGAGTTGGCATGGGGTTGGATGGGAGGTGCTGTTGGATTAGGGGTGGGGAAGGACGGAGATGATGTTGGAGTAGATGTGGGGCTGGACGGGAGGTGATGTTGGAGTAGGGGGTGTGGTTGGACGAGGTGTGCTGTTGGAGTATGTGTGGGATTAGACGGGAGGAGCTGTTGGAGAAGGGGTGTGTTTGGACGGGATGTTATGTTGGAGTAGGGCGTGGGGTTGGACGGGAGGTGATGTTGTTGTAGGGGGTGGGGTTGGACAGGAGGTGCTGGTGGAGTAGTGTTGTGGTTGGACTGAGATGATGTTGGAGTAGAGGTGGGGTTGGACGGGAGGTGATGTTGGAGTTGGTGTGGGGTTGGACAGGATGTGTTGTTGGAGTAGGGGTGGGGTTGGACGGAGGTGATGTTGTTGTAGGGGGTGGGGTTGGACAGGAGGTGCTGGTGGAGTAGTTTTGTGGTTGGACTGAGATGATGTTGGAGTAGAGGTGGGGTTGGACGGGAGGTGATGTTGGAGTTGGTGTGGGGTTGGACAGGATGTGTTGTTGGAGTAGGTGTGGGGTTGGACGGAGGTGATGTTGGATTAGTGGTGGGGTTGGACGGGAGGTGTTGTTGGAGTAGTGGGTGGGGTTGGACGGGAGGTGATGTTGGTGTAGGGGTGGGGTTGGACAGGAGGTGTTGTTGGAGTAGGGGTGTGGTTGGACGGAGGTGCTGTTGGAGTAGGGGTTGGGGTTGGACAGATCTGCTGTTGGAGTAGGGGGTGGGATTGGACAGAGATGATGTTGGAGTAGAGGTGGGGTTGGACGGGAGGTCTTGTTGGAGTATTTGTTGGGTTGGACGTGAGGTGATGTTAGAGTAGGGGTTGGGTTGGATGGAGGTGATGTTGGAGTAGGGGTTGTGTTGGACGGAGGTGCTGTTGGCGTAGGGGGTGGGGTTGGACGTAGGTGCTGTTGGAGTAGGGGTGTGGTTGGACGGGAGGTGCTGTTGGAGTAGGGGTGGGGTTGGATGGGAGGTGAAGTTGGAGTTGGGGTGGGGTTGAGCGGAGATGATGTTGGAGTAGGGGGCGTGGTTAGACGCGATGTTTTGTTGGAGTAGGGGTTGGGTTGGAATGGAGGTGTTATTGGATTAGGGGACTGCGTTGGACGGGAGGTGATGTTTGAGTCGTGGTGTGGTTGGACGTGAGGAGATGTTGGAGTTGGGGTGTGGTTGGACGGGAGGTGATGTTGGAGTAGGGGTTGGGTTGGACGGGAGGTGTTGTTGGACTTGGGGTGTGGTTGGATGGGAGGTGATGTTGGAGTTGGGGTGGGGTTGGCCGGGAGGTGCTTTTGGAGCTGGGGTATGGTTGGACGGTAGCTGATGTTGGAGTTGGGGTGTGGTTGGGCGGGAGGCGATGTTGGAGTGGGGGTGTGGTTGGACAGGAGGTAAAGTTGGACTTGGGGTGTGGTTGGATGGGAGGTGCTGTTGGAGTTGGGGTGGCGTTGGACAGAGGTGATGTTGGAGTAGAGGGTGTGGTGGAACGGGAGATGTTGTTGGAGTTGGCATGGGGTTGGACGGGAGGTGCTGTTGGATTAGGGGTGGAGTAGGACGGAGATGATGTTGGAGTAGATGTGGGGCTGGACGGGAGGTGATGTTGGAGTAGGGGGTGTGGTTGGACGAGATGTGCTTTTGGAGTATGTGTGGGATTAGACGGGAGGAGCAGTTGGAGTAGGGGTGTGTATGGACGGGATGTTATGTTGGAGTAGGGCGTGGGGTTGGACGGGAGGTGATGTTGTTGTAGGGGCTGGGGTTGGACAGGAGGTGCTGTTTGAGTAGTGTTGTGGTTGGACTGAGATGATGTTGGAGTAGAGGTGGGGTTGGACGGGAGTTGATGTTGGAGTAGGGGGTGGGGTTGGACGGCAGGTGCTGTTGGAGCAGGGGTGGAGTTGGACGTGAGGTGATGTTGGAGTAGGGGTTGGGTTGTACGGAGTTGATGTTGGAGTAGGGGTGGGGCTGGATGGAGGTGATGTTGGTGTAGGGGTGGGGTTGGACAGGAGGTGTTGTTGGAGTAGAGGTGGCGTTGGACGGGAGGTGCTTTTGGAGCTGGGGTGTGGTTGGACGGGAGCTGATGTTGGAGTTGGGGTGTGGTTGGGCGGGAGGTGATGTTGGAGTGGGGGTGTGGTTGGACAGGAGGTGAAGTTGGACTTGGGGTGTGGTTGGATGGGAGGTGCTGTTGGTGTTGGGGTGGCATTGGACAGAGATGATGTTGGAGTAGAGGGTGTGGTGGATCGGGAGATGTTGTTGGAGTTGGCATGGGGTTGGATGGGAGGTGCTGTTGGATTAGGGGTGGGGAAGGACGGAGATGATGTTGGAGTAGATGTGGGGCTGGACGGGAGGTGATGTTGGAGTAGGGGGTGTGGTTGGACGAGGTGTGCTGTTGGAGTATGTGTGGGATTAGACGGGAGGAGCTGTTGGAGAAGGGGTGTGTTTGGACGGGATGTTATGTTGGAGTAGGGCGTGGGGTTGGACGGGAGGTGATGTTGTTGTAGGGGGTGGGGTTGGACAGGAGGTGCTGGTGGAGTAGTGTTGTGGTTGGACTGAGATGATGTTGGAGTAGAGGTGGGGTTGGACGGGAGGTGATGTTGGAGTTGGTGTGGGGTTGGACAGGATGTGTTGTTGGAGTAGGTGTGGGGTTGGACGGAGGTGATGTTGGATTAGTGGTGGGGTTGGACGGGAGGAGTTGTTGGAGTAGTGGGTGGGGTTGGACGTGACGTGATGTTGGTGTAGGGGTGGGGTTGGACAGGAGGTGTTGTTGGAGTAGGGGTGTGGTTTGATGGAGGTGCTGTTGGAGTAGGGGTTGGGGTTGGACAGATCTGCTGTTGGAGTAGGGGGTGGGATTGGACAGAGATGATGTTGGAGTAGAGGTGGGGTTGGACGGGTGGTCTTGTTGGAGTATTTGTTGGGTTGGACGTGAGGTGATGTTAGAGTAGGGGTTGGGTTGGACGGAGGTGATGTTGGAGTAGGGGTTGTGTTGGACGGAGGTGCTGTTGGCGTAGGGGGTGGGGTTGGACGTAGGTGCTGTTGGAGTAGGGGTGTGGTTGGACGGGAGGTGCTGTTGGAGTAGGGCTGGGGTTGGACGGGAGGTGAAGTTGGAGTTGGGGTGGGGTTGAGCGGAGATGATGTTGGAGTAGGGGGCGTGGTTAGACGCGAGGTGTTGTTGGAGTAGGGGTTGGGTTGGAATGGAGGTGTTATTGGATTAGGGGACTGCGTTGGACGGGAGGTGATGTTTGAGTCGTGGTGTGGTTGGACGGGAGGTGATGTTGGAGTTGGGGTGTGGTTGGACGGGAGGTGATGTTGGAGTAGGGGTTGGGTTGGACGGGAGGTGTTGTTGGACTTGGGGTGTGGCTGGATGGGAGGTGATGTTGGAGTTGGGGTGGGGTTGGCCGGGAGGTGCTTTTGGAGCTGGGGTGTGGTTGGACGGTAGCTGATGTTGGAGTTGGGGTGTGGTTGGGCGGGAGGTGATGTTGGAGTGGGGGAGTGGTTGGACAGGAGGTAAAGTTAGACTTGGGGTGTGGTTCGATGGGAGGTGCTGTTGGAGTTGGGGTGGCGTTGGACAGAGGTGATGTTGGAGTAGAGGGTGTGGTGGAACGGGAGATGTTGTTGGAGTTGGCATGGGGTTGGACAGGAGGTGCTGTTGGATTAGGGGTGGAGTAGGACGGAGATGATGTTGGAGTAGATGTGGGGCTGGACGGGAGGTGATGTTGGAGTAGGGGGTGTGGTTGGACGAGATGTGCTTTTGGAGTATGTGTGGGATTAGACGGGAGGAGCAGTTGGAGTAGGGGTGTGTTTGGACGGGATGTTATGTTGGAGTAGGGCGTGGGGTTGGACGGGAGGTGATGTTGTTGTAGGGGCTGGGGTTGGACAGGAGGTGCTGTTTGAGTAGTGTTGTGGTTGGACTGAGATGATGTTGGAGTAGAGGTGGGGTTGGACGGGAGTTGATGTTGGAGTAGGGGGTGGGGTTGGACGGTAGGTGCTGTTGGAGCAGGGGTGGAGTTGGACGTGAGGTGATGTTGGAGTAGGGGTTGGGTTGTACGGAGGTGATGTTGGAGTAGGTGTGGGGCTGGACGGAGGTGATGTTGGTGTAGGGGTGGGGTTGGACAGGAGGTTTTGTTGGAGTAGAGGTGGCGTTGGACGGGAGAAGTTGTTGGAGTTGCTGTGGGGTTTGACGGGAAGTGTTGTTGGAGTAGGGGTGGGTTTGGACGGAGGTGATGTTGGAGTAGAGGTGTGGTTGGACGGGAGGTGTTGTTGGAGTATTGGTTGGGTTGGACATGAGGTGATGTTGGAGTAGGGATTGGGTTGGACGGAGGTGATGTTGGAGTTGGGGTGGGGTTGGACGGAGGTGCTGTTGGCGTAGGGGTTGGTGTTGGACGTAGGTGCTGTAGGAGTAGGGGTGTGGTTGGACGGGAGGTGCTGTTGGAGTAGGGGTGGGGTTGGACGGGAGGTGAAGTTGGAGTTGGGGTGGGGTGGGACGGAGATGATTTTGGAGTAGAGGTGGGGTTGGACGGGAGGTGATGTTGGAGTCGGGGTGTGGTTGGACAGGAGATGATGTTGGAGTAGGGGGCGTGGTTAGACGCGAGCTGTTGTTGGAGTAGGGGTTGGGTTGGAATGGAGGTGTTATTGGATTAGGGGACTGCGTTGGACGGGAGGTGATGTTGGATTAGTGGTGGGGTTGGACGGGAGGTGTTGCTGGAGTAGTGTGTGGGGTTGGACGGGAGGTGATGTTGGTGTAGTGTTCGGGTTGGACAGGAGGTGTTGTTGGAGTAGGGGTGTGGTTGGACGGAGGTGCTGTTGGAGTAGGGGGTTGGGTTGGACAGATCTGCTGTTGGAATAGGGTGTGGGGTTGGACTGACGTGCTGTTGGAGTAGGGGTGGGGTTGGACTGAGATGATGTTGGAGTAGAGGTGGGGTTGGACGGGAGGTGTTGTTGGAGTATTGGTTGGGTTGGGCGTGAGGTGATGTTGGAGTAGGGGTTGGGTTGGACGGAGGTGATGTTGGAGTTGGGGTGGGGTTGGACGGAGGTGCTGTTGGCGTAGGGGGTGTGGTTGGACGTAGTTGCTGTTGGAGTAGGGGTGTGGTTGGGCGGGAGGTGCTGTTGGAGTAGGGGTGGGGTTGTTCGGGTGGTGAAGTTGGAGTTGGGGTGGGGTTGGACGGAGATGATGTTGGAGTAGAGGTGTGGTTGGACGGGAGGTGACGTTGGAGTTGGGGTGAGGTTGGACGGGAGGTGATGTTGGAGTAGGGGTTGGGTTGGACGGGAGGTGTTGTTGGAGTTGGGGTGGCGTTGGCCGGGAGGTGCTTTTGGAGCTGGGGTGTGGTTGGACGGGAGCTGATGTTGGAGTTTGGGTGTGGTTGGGCGGGAGGTGATGTTGGAGTGGGGGTGTGGTTGGACAGGAGGTGAAGTTGGACTTGGGGTGTGGTTGGATGGGAGGTGCTGTTGGTGTTGGGGTGGCATTGGACAGAGATGATGTTGGAGTAGAGGGTGTGGTGGAACGGGAGATGTTGTTGGAGTTGGCATGGGGTTGGACGGGAGGTGCTGTTGGATTAGGGGTGGGGTAGGACGGAGATGATGTTGGAGTAGATGTGGGGCTCGACGGGAGGTGATGTTGGAGTAGGGGGTGTGGTTGGTCGAGATGTGCTGTTGGAGTATGTGTGGGATTAGACGGGAGGAGCTGTTGGAGTAGGGGTGTGTTTGGACGGGATGTTATGGAGTAGGGCGTGGGGTTGGACGGGAGGTGATTTTGTTGTAGTGGGTCGGGTTGGACAGGAGGTGCTGTTTGAGTAGTGTTGTGGTTGGACTGAGATGATGTTGGAGTAGAGGTGGGGTTGGACGGGAATTGATGTTGGTGTAGGGGGTGGGGTTGGACGGTAGGTGCTGTTGGAGTAGGGGTGGAGTTGGACATGAGGTGATGTTGGAGTAGGGGTTGGGTTGGACGGAGGTGATGTTGGAGTAGGGGTGGGGCTGGACGGAGGTGATGTTGGTGTAGGGGTTGGGTTGGACAGGAGGTGTTATTGGAGTAGAGGTGGCGTTGGATGGGAGATGTTGTTGGAGTTGGTGTGGGGTTGGACGGGATGTGTTGTTGGAGTAGGGGTGGGGTTGGACGGAGGTGATGTTGTTGCAGGGGGTGGGGTTGGACAGGAGGTGCTGTTGGAGTAGTGTTGTGGTTGGACTGAGATGATGTTGGAGTAGAGGTGGGGTTGGACATGAGGTGATGTTGGAGTTGGTGTGGGGTTGGACGGGATGTGTTGTTGGAGTAGGTGTGGGGTTGGACGGAGCTGATGTTGGATTAGTGATGGGGTTGGACGGGAGGTGTTGTTGGAGTATTGGTTGGGTTGGACGTGATGTGATGTTGGAGTAGGGGTTGGGTTGGACGGAGGTGATGTTGGAGTTGGGGTGGGGTTGGACGGAGGTGCTGTTGGCGTTGGGGGTGGGGTTTGATGTAGGTGCTGTTGGAGTAGGGTTGTGGTTGGACGGGAGGTGCTGTTGGAGTAGGGGTGGGGTTGGACCGGAGGTGAAGTTGGAGTTGGGGTGGGGTTGGACGGAGATGATGTTGGAGTAGAGGTGGGGTTGGACGGGAGGTGATGTTGGAGTCAGGGTGTGGTTGGACAGGAGATGATGTTGGAGTAGGGGGCGTGGTTAGACGCGAGGTGTTGTTGGAGTAGGGGTTGCGTTGGAATGGAGGTCTTATTGGATTAGGGGACTGCGTTGGACGGGAGGTGATGTTGGAGTCGTGGTGTGGTTGGACGGGAGGTGATGTTGGAGTTGGGGTGTGGTTGGACGGGAGGTGGTGTTGGAGGAGGGGTTGGGTTGGACGGGAGGTGTTGTTGGACTTGGGGTGTGGTTGGACCGGAGGTGATGTTGGAGTTGGGGTGGGGTTGGCCGGGAGGTGCTTTTGGAGCTGGGGTGTGGTTGGACGGGAGTTGATGTTGGAGTTGGGAGTGGTTGGGCGGGAGGTAATGTTGGAGTGGGGGTTGGGTTGGACAGATGTGATGTTGGAGTTGGGGTGGGGTTGGACGGAGGTGCTGTTGGCATAGGGAGTGGGGTTGGACGTAGGTGCTGTTGGGGTAGGGGTGTGGTTGGATGGGAGGTGCTGTTGGAGTAGGGGTGGGGTTGGACGGGAGGAGAAGTTGGAGTTGGGGTGGGGTTCGACGGAGATGATGTTGGAGTAGAGGTGGGGTTGGACGGGAAGTGATGTTGGAGTCGCGGTGTGGTTGGACAGGAGATGATGTTGAAGTTGGGGGCGTGGTTAGACGCGAGGTGTTGTTGGAGTAGGGGTTGGGTTGGAATGGAGGTGTTATTGGATTAGGGGACTGCGTTGGACGGGAGGTGATGTTGGAGTCGTGGTGTGGTTGGACGGGAGGTGATGTTGGAGTTGGGGTGTGGTTGGACGGGAAGTGATGTTGGAGTAGGGGATGGGTTGGACGGGAGGTGTTGTTGGACTTGGGGTGTGGTTGGGCGTGAGGTGATGTTGGAGTTGCGGTGGCGTTGGACAGAGGTGATGTTGGAGTAGAGGGTGTGGTGGAACGGGAGATGTTGTTGGAGTTGGCATGGGGTTGGACGGGAGGTGCTGTTGGATTAGGGGTGGGGTAGGACGGAGTTGATGTTGGAGTAGATGTGGGGCTGGACGGGAGTTTATGGTTGAGTAGGGGGTGTGGTTGGACGAGATGTGCTGTTGGAGTATGTGTGGGATTAGACGGGAGGAGCTGTTGGAGTAGGGGTGTGTTTGGACGGGATGTTATGTTGGAGTAGGGTTTGGGATGGACGGAGGTGATGTTGGAGTAGGGGTGGGGCTGGACGGAGGTGATGTTTGTTTAGGGGTGGGGATGGACAGGAGGTGTTGTTGGAGTAGAGGTGGCGTTGGACGGGATATGTTGTTGGAGTTGGTGTGGGGTTGAACGGGATGTGTTGTTGGAGTAGGGGTGGGGTTGGACGGAGGTGATGTTGTTGTAGTGGGTGGGGTTGGACAGGAGGTGCTGTTGGAGTAGTGTTGTGGTTGGACGGGAGGTGATTTTGGAGTATGTGTGGGGTTGGACGGGATGTGTTGTTGGAGTAGGTGTTGGGTTGGACGGAGGTGATGTTGGATTAGTGGTTGTGTTTTTACGGGAGGTGTTGTTGGAGTAGGGGTGTGGTTGGACGGAGGTGCTGTTGGAGTAGGGGGTGGGATTGGACAGATCTGCTGTTGGAGTAGGGGGTGGGGTTGGACAGATGTGCTGTTGCAGTAGGGGTAGGGTTAGACTGAGATGATGTTGGAGTAGAGGTGGGATTGGACGGGATGTGTTGTTGGAGTATTGGTTGGGTTGGACGTAAGGTGATGTTGGAGTAGGGGTTGGGTTGGATGGAGGTGATGTTGGATTTGGGGTGGGGTTGGACGGAGGTACTTTTGGCATTGGGGGTGGGGTTGGACATAGGTGCTGTGGGAATAGGGGTGTGGTTGGACGGGAGGAGCTGTTGGAGTAGGGGTGTGGTTGGACGGGAGGTGAAGTTGGAGTTGGGCTGGGTTTGGACGGAGATGATGTTGGAGTAGAGGTGGGGTTGGACGGGAGGTGATGTTGGAGTCGGGGTGTGGTTGGATAGGAGATGATGTTGGAGTAGGGGGCGTGGTTAGACGCGAGGTGTTGTTGGAGTAGGGGTTGTGATGGAATGGAGGTGTTATTGGATTAGGGGACTGCGTTGGACGGGTGGTGATGTTGGAGTCGTGGTGTGGTTGGACGGGAGGTGATGTTGGAGTTGGGGTGTGGTTGGACGGGAGGTGATGTTGGAGTAGGGGTTGGGTTGGACGGGAGGTGTTGTTGGACTTGGGGTGTGGTTGGACGGGAGGTGATGTTGGAGTTGGGCTGGGGTTGGACAGGAGGTAAATTGGAGTTGGGGTGTGGTTGGATGGGAGGTGCTGTTGGAGTATGTGTGGGATTAGATGGGAGGAGCTGTTGGAGTTGGGGTGTGTTTTACGGGATGTTATGTTAGAGTAGGGCGTGGGGTTGGACGGGAGGTGATGTTTTTTTAGGGGGTGGGGTTGGAGAGGAGGTGCTGTTTGAGTAGTGTTGTGGTTGGACTGAGATGATGTTGGTTTAGGGGTGGGGTTGGACAGGAGGTGTTGTTGGAGTAGAGGTGGCGTTGGACGGGAGGTGCTTTTGGAGCTGGGGTGTGGTTGGACGGGAGCTGATGTTGGAGTTGGGGTGTGGTTGGGCGGGAGGTGATGTTGGAGTGGGGGTGTGGTTGGACAGGAGGTGAAGTTGGACTTGGGGTGTGGTTGGATGGGAGGTGCTGTTGGTGTTGGGGTGGCATTGGACAGAGATGATGTTGGAGTAGAGGGTGTGGTGGATCGGGAGATGTTGTTGGAGTTGGCATGGGGTTGGATGGGAGGTGCTGTTGGATTAGGGGTGGGGAAGGACGGAGATGATGTTGGAGTAGATGTGGGGCTGGACGGGAGGTGATGTTGGAGTAGGGGGTGTGGTTGGACGAGGTGTGCTGTTGGAGTATGTGTGGGATTAGACGGGAGGAGCTGTTGGAGAAGGGGTGTGTTTGGACGGGATGTTATGTTGGAGTAGGGCGTGGGGTTGGACGGGAGGTGATGTTGTTGTAGGGGGTGGGGTTGGACAGGAGGTGCTGGTGGAGTAGTGTTGTGGTTGGACTGAGATGATGTTGGAGTAGAGGTGGGGTTGGACGGGAGGTGATGTTGGAGTTGGTGTGGGGTTGGACAGGATGTGTTGTTGGAGTAGGTGTGGGGTTGGACGGAGGTGATGTTGGATTAGTGGTGGGGTTGGACGGGAGGAGTTGTTGGAGTAGTGGGTGGGGTTGGACGTGACGTGATGTTGGTGTAGGGGTGGGGTTGGACAGGAGGTGTTGTTGGAGTAGGGGTGTGGTTTGATGGAGGTGCTGTTGGAGTAGGGGTTGGGGTTGGACAGATCTGCTGTTGGAGTAGGGGGTGGGATTGGACAGAGATGATGTTGGAGTAGAGGTGGGGTTGGACGGGTGGTCTTGTTGGAGTATTTGTTGGGTTGGACGTGAGGTGATGTTAGAGTAGGGGTTGGGTTGGACGGAGGTGATGTTGGAGTAGGGGTTGTGTTGGACGGAGGTGCTGTTGGCGTAGGGGGTGGGGTTGGACGTAGGTGCTGTTGGAGTAGGGGTGTGGTTGGACGGGAGGTGCTGTTGGAGTAGGGCTGGGGTTGGACGGGAGGTGAAGTTGGAGTTGGGGTGGGGTTGAGCGGAGATGATGTTGGAGTAGGGGGCGTGGTTAGACGCGAGGTGTTGTTGGAGTAGGGGTTGGGTTGGAATGGAGGTGTTATTGGATTAGGGGACTGCGTTGGACGGGAGGTGATGTTTGAGTCGTGGTGTGGTTGGACGGGAGGTGATGTTGGAGTTGGGGTGTGGTTGGACGGGAGGTGATGTTGGAGTAGGGGTTGGGTTGGACGGGAGGTGTTGTTGGACTTGGGGTGTGGCTGGACGGGAGGTGATGTTGGAGTTGGGGTGGGGTTGGCCGGGAGGTGCTTTTGGAGCTGGGGTGTGGTTGGACGGTAGCTGATGTTGGAGTTGGGGTGTGGTTGGGCGGGAGGTGATGTTGGAGTGGGGGAGTGGTTGGACAGGAGGTAAAGTTAGACTTGGGGTGTGGTTCGATGGGAGGTGCTGTTGGAGTTGGGGTGGCGTTGGACAGAGGTGATGTTGGAGTAGAGGGTGTGGTGGAACGGGAGATGTTGTTGGAGTTGGCATGGGGTTGGACAGGAGGTGCTGTTGGATTAGGGGTGGAGTAGGACGGAGATGATGTTGGAGTAGATGTGGGGCTGGACGGGAGGTGATGTTGGAGTAGGGGGTGTGGTTGGACGAGATGTGCTTTTGGAGTATGTGTGGGATTAGACGGGAGGAGCAGTTGGAGTAGGGGTGTGTTTGGACGGGATGTTATGTTGGAGTAGGGCGTGGGGTTGGACGGGAGGTGATGTTGTTGTAGGGGCTGGGGTTGGACAGGAGGTGCTGTTTGAGTAGTGTTGTGGTTGGACTGAGATGATGTTGGAGTAGAGGTGGGGTTGGACGGGAGTTGATGTTGGAGTAGGGGGTGGGGTTGGACGGTAGGTGCTGTTGGAGCAGGGGTGGAGTTGGACGTGAGGTGATGTTGGAGTAGGGGTTGGGTTGTACGGAGGTGATGTTGGAGTAGGGGTGGGGCTGGACGGAGGTGATGTTGGTGTAGGGGTGGGGTTGGACAGGAGGTTTTGTTGGAGTAGAGGTGGCGTTGGACGGGAGAAGTTGTTGGAGTTGCTGTGGGGTTTGACGGGAAGTGTTGTTGGAGTAGGGGTGGGTTTGGACGGAGGTGATGTTGGAGTAGAGGTGTGGTTGGACGGGAGGTGTTGTTGGAGTATTGGTTGGGTTGGACATGAGGTGATGTTGGAGTAGGGATTGGGTTGGACGGAGGTGATGTTGGAGTTGGGGTGGGGTTGGACGGAGGTGCTGTTGGCGTAGGGGTTGGTGTTGGACGTAGGTGCTGTAGGAGTAGGGGTGTGGTTGGACGGGAGGTGCTGTTGGAGTAGGGGTGGGGTTGGACGGGAGGTGAAGTTGGAGTTGGGGTGGGGTGGGACGGAGATGATTTTGGAGTAGAGGTGGGGTTGGACGGGAGGTGATGTTGGAGTCGGGGTGTGGTTGGACAGGAGATGATGTTGGAGTAGGGGGCGTGGTTAGACGCGAGCTGTTGTTGGAGTAGGGGTTGGGTTGGAATGGAGGTGTTATTGGATTAGGGGACTGCGTTGGACGGGAGGTGATGTTGGATTAGTGGTGGGGTTGGACGGGAGGTGTTGCTGGAGTAGTGTGTGGGGTTGGACGGGAGGTGATGTTGGTGTAGTGTTCGGGTTGGACAGGAGGTGTTGTTGGAGTAGGGGTGTGGTTGGACGGAGGTGCTGTTGGAGTAGGGGGTTGGGTTGGACAGATCTGCTGTTGGAATAGGGTGTGGGGTTGGACTGACGTGCTGTTGGAGTAGGGGTGGGGTTGGACTGAGATGATGTTGGAGTAGAGGTGGGGTTGGACGGGAGGTGTTGTTGGAGTATTGGTTGGGTTGGGCGTGAGGTGATGTTGGAGTAGGGGTTGGATTGGACGGAGGTGATGTTGGAGTTGGGGTGGGGTTGGACGGAGGTGCTGTTGGCGTAGGGGGTGTGGTTGGACGTAGTTGCTGTTGGAGTAGGGGTGTGGTTGGACGGGAGGTGCTGTTGGAGTAGGGGTGGGGTTGTTCGGGTGGTGAAGTTGGAGTTGGGGTGGGGTTGGACGGAGATGATGTTGGAGTAGAGGTGTGGTTGGACGGGAGGTGACGTTGGAGTTGGGGTGAGGTTGGACGGGAGGTGATGTTGGAGTAGGGGTTGGGTTGGACGGGAGGTGTTGTTGGAGTTGGGGTGGCGTTGGCCGGGAGGTGCTTTTGGAGCTGGGGTGTGGTTGGACGGGAGCTGATGTTGGAGTTTGGGTGTGGTTGGGCGGGAGGTGATGTTGGAGTGGGGGTGTGGTTGGACAGGAGGTGAAGTTGGACTTGGGGTGTGGTTGGATGGGAGGTGCTGTTGGTGTTGGGGTGGCATTGGACAGAGATGATGTTGGAGTAGAGGGTGTGGTGGAACGGGAGATGTTGTTGGAGTTGGCATGGGGTTGGACGGGAGGTGCTGTTGGATTAGGGGTGGGGTAGGACGGAGATGATGTTGGAGTAGATGTGGGGCTCGACGGGAGGTGATGTTGGAGTAGGGGGTGTGGTTGGTCGAGATGTGCTGTTGGAGTATGTGTGGGATTAGACGGGAGGAGCTGTTGGAGTAGGGGTGTGTTTGGACGGGATGTTATGGAGTAGGGCGTGGGGTTGGACGGGAGGTGATTTTGTTGTAGTGGGTCGGGTTGGACAGGAGGTGCTGTTTGAGTAGTGTTGTGGTTGGACTGAGATGATGTTGGAGTAGAGGTGGGGTTGGACGGGAATTGATGTTGGTGTAGGGGGTGGGGTTGGACGGTAGGTGCTGTTGGAGTAGGGGTGGAGTTGGACATGAGGTGATGTTGGAGTAGGGGTTGGGTTGGACGGAGGTGATGTTGGAGTAGGGGTGGGGCTGGACGGAGGTGATGTTGGTGTAGGGGTTGGGTTGGACAGGAGGTGTTATTGGAGTAGAGGTGGCGTTGGATGGGAGATGTTGTTGGAGTTGGTGTGGGGTTGGACGGGATGTGTTGTTGGAGTAGGGGTGGGGTTGGACGGAGGTGATGTTGTTGCAGGGGGTGGGGTTGGACAGGAGGTGCTGTTGGAGTAGTGTTGTGGTTGGACTGAGATGATGTTGGAGTAGAGGTTGGGTTGGACATGAGGTGATGTTGGAGTTGGTGTGGGGTTGGACGGGATGTGTTGTTGGAGTAGGTGTGGGGTTGGACGGAGCTGATTTTGGATTAGTGATGGGGTTGGACGGGAGGTGTTGTTGGAGTATTGGTTGGGTTGGACGTGATGTGATGTTGGAGTAGGGGTTGGGTTGGACGGAGGTGATGTTGGAGTTGGGGTGGGGTTGGACGGAGGTGCTGTTGGCGTTGGGGGTGGGGTTTGATGTAGGTGCTGTTGGAGTAGGGTTGTGGTTGGACGGGAGGTGCTGTTGGAGTAGGGGTGGGGTTGGACCGGAGGTGAAGTTGGAGTTGGGGTGGGGTTGGACGGAGATGATGTTGGAGTAGAGGTGGGGTTGGACGGGAGGTGATGTTGGAGTCAGGGTGTGGTTGGACAGGAGATGATGTTGGAGTAGGGGGCGTGGTTAGACGCGAGGTGTTGTTGGAGTAGGGGTTGCGTTGGAATGGAGGTCTTATTGGATTAGGGGACTGCGTTGGACGGGAGGTGATGTTGGAGTCGTGGTGTGGTTGGACGGGAGGTGATGTTGGAGTTGGGGTGTGGTTGGACGGGAGGTGGTGTTGGAGGAGGGGTTGGGTTGGACGGGAGGTGTTGTTGGACTTGGGGTGTGGTTGGACCGGAGGTGATGTTGGAGTTGGGGTGGGGTTGGCCGGGAGGTGCTTTTGGAGCTGGGGTGTGGTTGGACGGGAGGTGATGTTGGAGTTGGGAGTGGTTGGGCGGGAGGTAATGTTGGAGTGGGGGTTGGGTTGGACAGATGTGATGTTGGAGTTGGGGTGGGGTTGGACGGAGGTGCTGTTGGCATAGGGAGTGGGGTTGGACGTAGGTGCTGTTGGGGTAGGGGTGTGGTTGGATGGGAGGTGCTGTTGGAGTAGGGGTGGGGTTGGACGGGAGGAGAAGTTGGAGTTGGGGTGGGGTTCGACGGAGATGATGTTGGAGTAGAGGTGGGGTTGGACGGGAAGTGATGTTGGAGTCGCGGTGTGGTTGGACAGGAGATGATGTTGAAGTTGGGGGCGTGGTTAGACGCGAGGTGTTGTTGGAGTAGGGGTTGGGTTGGAATGGAGGTGTTATTGGATTAGGGGACTGCGTTGGACGGGAGGTGATGTTGGAGTCGTGGTGTGGTTGGACGGGAGGTGATGTTGGAGTTGGGGTGTGGTTGGACGGGAAGTGATGTTGGAGTAGGGGATGGGTTGGACGGGAGGTGTTGTTGGACTTGGGGTGTGGTTGGGCGTGAGGTGATGTTGGAGTTGCGGTGGCGTTGGACAGAGGTGATGTTGGAGTAGAGGGTGTGGTGGAACGGGAGATGTTGTTGGAGTTGGCATGGGGTTGGACGGGAGGTGCTGTTGGATTAGGGGTGGGGTAGGACGGAGTTGATGTTGGAGTAGATGTGGGGCTGGACGGGAGTTTATGGTTGAGTAGGGGGTGTGGTTGGACGAGATGTGCTGTTGGAGTATGTGTGGGATTAGACGGGAGGAGCTGTTGGAGTAGGGGTGTGTTTGGACGGGATGTTATGTTGGAGTAGGGTTTGGGATGGACGGAGGTGATGTTGGAGTAGGGGTGGGGCTGGACGGAGGTGATGTTTGTTTAGGGGTGGGGATGGACAGGAGGTGTTGTTGGAGTAGAGGTGGCGTTGGACGGGATATGTTGTTGGAGTTGGTGTGGGGTTGAACGGGATGTGTTGTTGGAGTAGGGGTGGGGTTGGATGGAGGTGATGTTGTTGTAGTGGGTGGGGTTGGACAGGAGGTGCTGTTGGAGTAGTGTTGTGGTTGGACGGGAGGTGATTTTGGAGTATGTGTGGGGTTGGACGGGATGTGTTGTTGGAGTAGGTGTTGGGTTGGACGGAGGTGATGTTGGATTAGTGGTTGTGTTTTTACGGGAGGTGTTGTTGGAGTAGGGGTGTGGTTGGACGGAGGTGCTGTTGGAGTAAGGGGTGGGGTTGGACAGATCTGCTGTTGGAGTAGGGGGTGGGGTTGGACAGATGTGCTGTTGCAGTAGGGGTAGGATTAGACTGAGATGATGTTGGAGTAGAGGTGGGATTGGACGGGATGTGTTGTTGGAGTATTGGTTGGGTTGGACGTAAGGTGATGTTGGAGTAGGGGTTGGGTTGGATGGAGGTGATGTTGGATTTGGGGTGGGGTTGGACGGAGGTACTGTTGGCATTGGGGGTGGGGTTGGACATAGGTGCTGTTGGAGTAGGGGTGTGGTTGGACGGGAGGAGCTGTTGGAGTAGGGGTGGGGTTGGACGGGAGGTGAAGTTGGAGTTGGGCTGGGTTTGGACGGAGATGATGTTGGAGTAGAGGTGGGGTTGGACGGGAGGTGATGTTGGAGTCGGGGTGTGGTTGGATAGGAGATGATGTTGGAGTAGGGGGCGTGGTTAGACGCGAGGTGTTGTTGGAGTAGGGGTTGTGATGGAATGGAGGTGTTATTGGATTAGGGGACTGCGTTGGACGGGTGGTGATGTTGGAGTCGTGGTGTGGTTGGACGGGAGGTGATGTTGGAGTTGGGGTGTGGTTGGACGGGAGGTGATGTTGGAGTAGGGGTTGGGTTGGACGGGAGGTGTTGTTGGACTTGGGGTGTGGTTGGACGGGAGGTGATGTTGGAGTTGGGCTGGGGTTGGACAGGAGGTAAATTGGAGTTGGGGTGTGGTTGGATGGGAGGTGCTGTTGGAGTATGTGTGGGATTAGATGGGAGGAGCTGTTGGAGTTGGGGTGTGTTTTACGGGATGTTATGTTAGAGTAGGGCGTGGGGTTGGACGGGAGGTGATGTTTTTTTAGGGGGTGGGGTTGGAGAGGAGGTGCTGTTTGAGTAGTGTTGTGGTTGGACTGAGATGATGTTGGTTTAGGGGTGGGGTTGGGCTGGAGGTGTTGTTGGAGTAGGGCTGTGGTTGGACGGAGGTGCTGTTGGAGTAGGGGTGGGGTTGGATGGGAGGTGATGTTGGAGTAGGCGTGGATTTGGATGGCTGGTGAAGTTGGAGTTGGGGTGGGGTTGGACGGAGATGATGTTGGAGTAGAGGTGGGGTTGGACGGGAGCTGATGTTGGAGTCAGGGTGTGGTTGGACGGGAGATGATGTTGGAGTAGGGGGCGTGGTTAGACGGGAGGTGTTGTTGGAGTAAAGGTGGGGTTGGAATGGTGGTCTTATTGGAGTAGGGGACGGGGTTGGATGGGAGGTAATGTTGGAGTCGGGGTGTGGTTGGACGGGAGGTGATGTTGGAGTAGGGGTTGGGTTGGACGGGAGGTGTTGTTGGACTTGGGATGTGGTTGGACGGGAGGAGCTGTTGGAGTAGGGGTGTGTTTGTACGGGATGTTATGTTAGAGTAGGACGTGGTGTTGGACGGGAGGTGATGTTGTTGTACAGGGTGGGGTTGGACAGGAGGTGCTGTTGGAGTAGTGGTTGGGTTGGACTGGAGGTGTTGTTGGAGTAGGGGGTGGGGTTGGACGGGAGGTAATGTTGGAGTAGGGGGTGGTGTTGGACAGATCTGCTGTTGCAGTAGGGGTGGGGTTGGACTGAGATGATGTTGGAGTAGAGGTGGGGTTGGACGGGAGGTGTTGTTGGAGTATTGGTTGGGTTGGACGTGAGGTGATGTTGGAGTAGGGGTTGGGTTCGACGGAGGTGATGTTGGAGTTGGGGTGGGTTTGGACGGAGGTGCTGTTGGCGTTGGGGGTGGGGTTAGACGTAGGTGCTGTTGGAGTAGGGGTGTGGTTGGATGGGAGGTGCTGTTGGAGTAGGGGTGGGGTTGGAGGGGAGGTGAAGTTGGAGTTGGGGTGGGGTTCGACGGAGATGATGTTGGAGTAGAGGTGGGGTTGGACGGGAGGTGATGTTGGAGTCGCGGTGTGGTTGGACAGGAGACGATGTTGAATTAGGGGGCGTGGTTAGACGCGAGGTGTTGTTGGAGTAGGGGTTGGGTAGGAATGGAGGTGTTATTGGATTAGGGGACTTCGTTGGATGGGAGGTGATGTTGGAGTCGTGGTGTGGTTGGACGGGAGGTGATGTTGGAGTTGGGGTGTGGTTGGACGGGAGGTGATGTTGGAGTAGGGGATGGGTTGGACGGGAGGTGTTGTTGGACTTGGGGTGTGGTTGGGCGTGAGGTGATGTTGGAGTTGGGGTGGCGTTGGACAGAGGTGATGTTGAAGTAGAGGGTGTGGTGGAACGGGAGATGTTGTTGGAGTTGGCATGGGGTTGGACGGGAGGTGCTGTTGGATTAGGGGTGGGGTAGGACGGAGATGATGTTGGAGTAGATGTGGGGCTGGACGGGAGGTTATGTTTGAGTAGGGGGTGTGGTTGGACGAGATGTGCTGTTGGAGTATGTGTGGGATTAGACGGGAGGAGCTGTTGGAGTAGGGGTGTGTTTGGACGGGATGTTATGTTGGAGTAGGGTTTGGGTTGGACGGAGGTGATGTTGGAGTAGGGGTGGGGCTGGACGGAGGTGATGTTGGTTTAGGGGTGGGGTTGGACAGGAGGTGTTGTTGGAGTAGAGGTGGCGTTGGACGGGAGATGTTGTTGGAGTTGGTGTGGGGTTGAACGGGATGTGTTGTTGGAGTAGGGGTGGGGTTGGACGGAGGTGATGTTGTTGAGGGGGTGGGGTTGGACAGGAGGTGCAGTTGGAGTAGTGTTGTGGTTGGACTGAGATGATGTTGGAGTAGAGGTGGGGTTGGACGGGAGGTGATTTTGGAGTATGTGTGGGGTTGGACGGGATGTGTTGTTGGAGTAGGTGTGGGGTTGGACGGAGGTGATGTTGGATTAGTGGTTGGGTTTTTACGGGAGGTGTTGTTGGAGTAGGGGTGTGGTTGGACGTAGGTGCTGTTGGAGTAGGGGTGTGGTTGGACGGGAGGTGCTGTTGGAGTAGGGGTGGGGTTGGACGGGAGGTGAAGTTGGAGTTGGGGTGGTGTTGGACGGAGATGATGTTGCAGTAGAGGTGGGGTTGGACGGGAGGTGATGTTGGAGTCGGGGTTTGGTTGGACAGGAGATGATGTTGGAGTAGGGGGCGTGGTTAGACGCGAGGTGTTGTTGGAGTAGGGTTTGTGTTGGAATGGAGGTGTTATTGGATTAGGGGACTGCGTTGGACGGGTGGTGATGTTGGAGTCGTGGTGTGGTTGGACGGGAGTTGATGTTGGAGTAGGGGGTGGGGTTGGACGGTAGGTGCTGTTGGAGTTGGGGTGTGGTTGGACGGGAGGTGATGTTGGAGTAGGGGTTCGGTTAGACGGGAGTTGTTGTTGGACTTGGGGTGTGCTTGGACGTGAGGTGATGTTGGAGTTGGGGTGTGGTTGGCCGGGAGGTGATGTTGGACTTGGGGTGTGGTTGGACGGGAGGTGATGTTGGAGTTGGGGTGTGGTTGGACGGGAGGTGCTTTTGGAGCTGGTGTGTGGTTGGACGGGAGGTGATGTTGGAGTTGAGGTGGGGCTGGACGGGAGGTGATGTTGGAGTAGGGGGTGTGGTTGGACGGGATGTGCTGTTGGAGTATGTGTGGGATTAGACGGGAGGAGCTGTTGGAGTAGGGGTGTGTTTGACGGGATGTTATGTTACAGTAGGGCGTGGGGTTGAACGGGAGGAGATGTTGTTGTAGGGGCTGGGGTTGGACAGAATGTGCTGTTGGAGTAGTGTTGTGGTTGGACTGAGATGATGTTGGAGTAGAGGTGGGGTTGGACGGGAGGTGATGTTGGAGTAGGGGGTGTGGTTGGACGGGAGGTGCTGTTGGAGTAGGGATGGGGCTGGACAGAGGTGATGTTGGTTTAGGGGTGGGGTTGGACAGGAGGTGTTGTTGGAGTAGGGGTGTGGATGGACGGAGGTGCTGTTGGAGTAGGGGGTGGGGTTGGACGGAGGTGCTGTTGGAGTAGGGGTGCGGTTGGATGGGAGGTGATGTTGGAGTAGGCGTGGATTTGGATGGCTGGTGAAGTTGGAGTTGGGGTGGGGTTGGACGGACATGATGTTGGAGTAGAGGTGGGGTTGGACGGGAGGTGATGTTGGAGTCAGGGTGTGGTTGGACGGGAGATGATGTTGGAGTAGGGGGCGTGGTTAGACGGGAGGTGTTGTTGGAGTAAAGGTGGGGTTGGAATGGAGGTCTTATTGGAGTAGGGGACGGGGTTGGATGGGAGGTAATGTTGGAGTCGGGGTGGGGCTGGACGGGAGGTGATGTTGGAGTAGGGGGTGTGGTTGGACGGGATGTGCTGTTGGAGTATGTGTGGGATTAGACGGGAGGAGCTGTTGGAGTAGGGGTGTGTTTGACGGGATGTTATGTTACAGTAGGGCGTGGGGTTGAACGGGAGGTGATGTTGTTGTAGGGGCTGGGGTTGGACAGAATGTGCTGTTGGAGTAGTGTTGTGGTTGGTCTGTGATGATGTTGGAGTAGAGGTGGGGTTGGACGGGAGGTGATGTTGGAGTAGGGGGTGTGGTTGGACGGGAGGTGCTGTTGGAGTAGGGATGGGGCTGGACAGAGGTGATGTTGGTTTAGGGGTGGGGTTGGACAGGAGGTGTTGTTGGAGTAGGGGTGTGGATGGACGGAGGTGCTGTTGGAGTAGGGGGTGGGGTTGGACGGAGGTGCTGTTGGAGTAGGGGTGCTGTTGGATGGGAGGTGATGTTGGAGTAGGCGTGGATTTGGATGGCTGGTGAAGTTGGAGTTGGGGTGGTGTTGGACGGAGATGATGTTGGAGTAGAGGTGGGGTTGGACGGGAGGTGATGTTGGAGTCAGGGTGTGGTTGGACAGGAGATGATGTTGGAGTAGGGGGCGTGTTTAGACGGGAGGTGTTGTTGGAGTAAAGGTGGGGTTGGAATGGAGGTCTTATTGGAGTAGGTGACGGGGTTGGATGGGAGGTAATGTTGGAGTCGGGGTGTGGTTGGACGGGAGGTGATGTTGGAGTAGGGGTTGGGTTGGACGGAGATGATGTTGGAGTAGAGGTGGGGTTGGACGGGAGGTGATGTTGGAGTCAGGGTGTGGTTGGACGGGAGATGATGTTGGAGTAGGGGGCGTGGTTAGACGGGAGGTGTTGTTGGAGTAAAGGTGGGGTTGGAATGGAGGTCTTATTGGAGTAGGGGACGGGGTTGGATGGGAGGTAATGTTGGAGTCGGGGTGTGGTTGGACGGGAGGTGATGTTGGAGTAGGGGTTGGGTTGGACGGGAGGTGTTGTTGGACTTGGGGTGTGGTTGGACGGGAGGAGCTGTTGGAGTAGGGGTGTGTTTGGACGGGATGTTATGTTAGAGTAGGGCATGGGGTTGGACGGGAGGTGATGTTGTTGTAGGGGGTGGCGTTGGACAGGAGGTGCTGTTGGAGTAGTGGTGGGGTTGGACTGGAGGTGTTGTTGGAGTAGGGGTGGGGTTGGACGGGAGGTGATGTTGGAGTAGGGGGTGGTGTTGGACAGATCTGCTGTTGCAGTAGGGGTGGGGTTTGACTGAGATGATGTTGGAGTAGAGGTGGGGTTGGACGGGAGGTGTTGTTGGAGTATTGGTTGGGTTGGACGTGAGGTGATGTTGGAGTAGGGGTTGGGTTGGACGGAGGTGACGTTGGAGTAGGGGCGTGGTTGGACGGGAGGTGCTGTTGGAGTAGGGGTGGGGTTGGACCGGTGGTGAAGTTGGAGTTGGGGTGGCGTTGGACGGAGATGATGTTGGAGTAGAGGTGGGGTTGGACGGGAGGTGATGTTGGAGTAGGGGGCGTGGTTAGACGCGAGGTGTTGTTGGAGTAGGGGTTGGATTGGAATGGAGGTGTTTGGATTAGGGGACTGCGTTGGACGGGAGGTGATGTTGGAGTCGTGGTGTGGTTGGACGGGAGGTGATGTTGGAGTTGGGGTGTGGTTGGACGGGAGGTGATGTTGGAGTAGTGGTGGGGTTGGACTGGAGGTGTTGTTGGACGGGAGGTGATGTTGGAGTAGTGGTGGGGTTGGACTGGAGGTGTTGTTGGAGTAGGAGTGGGGTTGGCCGGGAGGTGCTTTTGGAGCTGGGGTGTGGTTGGACGGGAGGTGATGTTGGAGTTGGGTGTGGTTGGGCGGGAGGTAATGTTAGAGTGGCGGTTGAGTTGGACAGAGGTTATGTTGGAGTTGGGGTGGCATTGGACGGAGGTGCTGTTGGCATAGGGGGTGGGGTTGGACGTAGGTGCTGTTAGAGTAGGGGTGTGGTTGGATGGGAGGTGCTGTTGGAGTAGGGGTGGTGTTGGACGGGAGGTGAAATTGGAGTTGGGGTGGGGTTCGACAGAGATGATGTTGGAGTAGAGGTGGGGTTGGACGGGAAGTGATGTTGGAGTCGGGGTGTGGTTGGACAGGAGATGATGTTGAAGTAGGGGGCGTGGTTAGACGCGAGGTGTTGTTGGAGTAGGAGTTGGGTTGGAATGGAGGTGTTATTGTATTAGGGGACTGCGTTGGACGGGAGGTCTTGTTGGAGTCGTGGTGTGGTTGGACGGGAGGTGATGTTGGAGTAGGGGATGGGTTGGACGGGAGGTGTTGTTGGACTTGGGGTGTGGTTGGGCGTGAGGTGATGTTGGAGTGGCGTGTGGTTGGACAGGAGGTGAAGTTGTACTTGGGGTGTGGTTGGATGGGAGGTGCTGTTGGAGTTGGGGTGGCGTTGGACAGAGGTGATGTTGGAGTACAGGGTGTGGTGGAACGGGAGATGTTGTTGGAGTTGGCATGGGGATGGACGGGAGGTGCTGTTGGATTAGGGGTGGGGTTGGACAGGAGGTGTTGTTGGAGTAGGGGTGTGGCTGGACGGAGGTGCTGTTGGAGTAGGGGGTGGGGTTGGACGGAGGTGCTGTTGGAGTATGAGTGGGATTAGACGGGAGGATCTGATGGAGTAGGGGTGTGTTTGGACGGGATGTTATGTTGGAGTAGGGCGTGGGGTTGGACGGGAGGTGATGTTGTTGTAGGGGGTGGGGTTGGACAGGAGGTGCTGTTGGAGTACTGTTGTGGTTGGACTGAGATGATGTTGGAGTAGAGGTCGGGTTGGACGGGAGTTGATGTTGGAGTAGGGGGTGGGGTTGTATGGTAGGAGCTGTTGGAGTAGGGGTGGAGTTGGACGTGAGGTGATGTTGGAGTAGTGGTTGGGTTGGACGGAGGTGATGTTGGAGCAGGGGTGGGGCTGGACGGAGGTGATGTTGGTTTAGGGGTGGGGTTGGACAGGAGGTGTTGTTGGAGTAGAGGTGTCGTTGGACGGGAGATGTTGTTGGAGTTGGTGTGGGGTTGGACGGGATGTGTTGTTGGAGTAGGGGTGGTGTTGGACGGAGGTGATGTTGTTGTAGGGGGTGGGGTTGGACTGGAGGTGCTGTTGGAGTAGTGTTGTGTTTGGACTGAGATGATGTTGGAGTAGGTGTGGGGTTGGACGGAGGTGATGTTGGATTAGTGGTGGGGTTGGACGGGAGGTGTTGTTGGAGTAGGGGTGTGGTTGGACGGAGGTGCTGTTGGAGTAGGGGGTGGGGTAGGACAGATCAGATGTTCGAGTAGAGGGTGGGGTTGGACAGATGTGCTGTTGCAGTAGGGGTGGGGTTGGACTGAGATGATGTTGGAGTAGAGGTGGGGTTGGACGGGAGGTGTTGTTGGAGTATTGGTTGGGTTGGACTTAAGGTGATGTTGGAGTAGGGGTTGGGTTGGACGGAGGTGATGTTGGAGTTGGGGTGGGGTTGGACGGAGGTACTGTTGGCATTGGGGGTGGGGTTGGACGTAGGTGCTGTTGGAGTAGGTGTGTGGTTGGACGGGAGGTGCTGTTGGAGTAGGGGTGGGGTTGGACGGGAGGTGAAGTTGGAGTTGGGGTGGTGTTGGACGGAGATGATGTTGCAGTAGAGGTGGGGTTGGACGGGAGGTGATGTTGGAGTCGGGGTGTGGTTGGACAGGAGATGATGTTGGAGTAGGGGGCGTGGTTAGACGCGAGGTGTTGTTGGAGTAGGGTTTGTGTTGGAATGGAGGTGTTATTGGATTAGGGGACTGCGTTGGACGGGTGGTGATGTTGGAGTCGTGGTGTGGTTGGACGGGAGGTGATGTTGGAGTTGGGGTGTGGTTGGACGGGAGGTGATGTTGGAGTAGGGGTTGGGTTGGACGGGAGGTGTTGTTGGACTTGGGGTGTGGTTGGACGGGAGGTGATGTTGGAGTGGCGGTTGAGTTGGACAGAGGTTATGTTGGAGTTGGGGTGGCATTGGACGGAGGTGCTGTTGGCATAGGGGGTGGGGTTGGACGTAGGTGCTGTTAGAGTAGGGGTGTGGTTGGATGGGAGGTGCTGTTGGAGTAGGGGTGGTGTTGGACGGGAGGTGAAATTGGAGTTGGGGTGGGGTTCGACAGAGATGATGTTGGAGTAGAGGTGGGGTTGGACGGGAAGTGATGTTGGAGTCGGGGTGTGGTTGGACAGGAGATGATGTTGAAGTAGGGGGCGTGGTTAGACGCGAGGTGTTGTTGGAGTAGGAGCTGGGTTGGAATGGAGGTGTTATTGTATTAGGGGACTGCGTTGGACGGGAGGTCTTGTTGGAGTCGTGGTGTGGTTGGACGGGAGGTGATGTTGGAGTAGGGGATGGGTTGGACGGGAGGTGTTGTTGGACTTGGGTTGTGGTTGGGCGTGAGGTGATGTTGGAGTGGCGTGTGGTTGGACAGGAGGTGAAGTTGTACTTGGGGTGTGGTTGGATGGGAGGTGCTGTTGGAGTTGGGGTGTGGTTGGACGGGAGGTGATGTTGGAGTAGTGGTGGGGTTGGACTGGAGGTGTTGTTGGACGGGAGGTGATGTTGGAGTTGGGGTGTGGTTGGACGGGAGGTGATGTTGGAGTAGTGGTGGGGTTGGACTGGAGGTGTTGTTGGACGGGAGGTGATGTTGGAGTAGTGGTGGGGTTGGACTGGAGGTGTTGTTGGAGTAGGAGTGGGGTTGGCCGGGAGGTGCTTTTGGAGCTGGGGTGTGGTTGGACGGGAGGTGATGTTGGAGTTGGGTGTGGTTGGGCGGGAGGTAATGTTGGAGTGGCGGTTGAGTTGGACATAGGTTATGTTGGAGTTGGGGTGGCATTGGACGGAGGTGCTGTTGGCATAGGGGGTGGGGTTGGACGTAGGTGCTGTTAGAGTAGGGGTGTGGTTGGATGGGAGGTGCTGTTGGAGTAGGGGTGGTGTTGGACGGGAGGTGAAATTGGAGTTGGGGTGGGGTTCGACAGAGATGATGTTGGAGTAGAGGTGGGGTTGGACGGGAAGTGATGTTGGAGTCGGGGTGTGGTTGGACAGGAGATGATGTTGAAGTAGGGGGCGTGGTTAGACGCGAGGTGTTGTTGGAGTAGGAGTTGGGTTGGAATGGAGGTGTTATTGTATTAGGGGACTGCGTTGGACGGGAGGTCTTGTTGGAGTCGTGGTGTGGTTGGACGGGAGGTGATGTTGGAGTAGGGGATGGGTTGGACGGGAGGTGTTGTTGGACTTGGGGTGTGGTTGGGCGTGAGGTGATGTTGGAGTGGCGTGTGGTTGGACAGGAGGTGAAGTTGTACTTGGGGTGTGGTTGGATGGGAGGTGCTGTTGGAGTTGGGGTGGCGTTGGACAGAGGTGATGTTGGAGTACAGGGTGTGGTGGAACGGGAGATGTTGTTGGAGTTGGCATGGGGATGGACGGGAGGTGCTGTTGGATTAGGGGTGGGGTTGGACAGGAGGTGTTGTTGGAGTAGGGGTGTGGATGGACGGAGGTGCTGTTGGAGTAGGGGGTGGGGTTGGACGGAGGTGCTGTTGGAGTATGAGTGGGATTAGACGGGAGGATCTGATGGAGTAGGGGTGTGTTTGGACGGGATGTTATGTTGGAGTAGGGCGTGGGGTTGGACGGGAGGTGATGTTGTTGTAGGGGGTGGGGTTGGACAGGAGGTGCTGTTGGAGTACTGTTGTGGTTGGACTGAGATGATGTTGGAGTAGAGGTCGGGTTGGACGGGAGTTGATGTTGGAGTAGGGGGTGGGGTTGGATGGTAGGAGCTGTTGGAGTAGGGGTTCGGTTAGACGGGAGTTGTTGTTGGACTTGGGGTGTGCTTGGACGTGAGGTGATGTTGGAGTTGGGGTGTGGTTGGCCGGGAGGTGATGTTGGACTTGGGGTGTGGTTGGACGGGAGGTGATGTTGGAGTTGGGGTGTGGTTGGACGGGAGGTGCTTTTGGAGCTGGTGTGTGGTTGGACGGGAGGTGATGTTGGAGTTGAGGTGGGGCTGGACGGGAGGTGATGTTGGAGTAGGGGGTGTGGTTGGACGGGATGTGCTGTTGGAGTATGTGTGGGATTAGACGGGAGGAGCTGTTGGAGTAGGGGTGTGTTTGACGGGATGTTATGTTACAGTAGGGCGTGGGGTTGAACGGGAGGAGATGTTGTTGTAGGGGCTGGGGTTGGACAGAATGTGCTGTTGGAGTAGTGTTGTGGTTGGACTGAGATGATGTTGGAGTAGAGGTGGGGTTGGACGGGAGGTGATGTTGGAATAGGGGGTGTGGTTGGACGGGAGGTGCTGTTGGAGTAGGGATGGGGCTGGACAGAGGTGATGTTGGTTTAGGGGTGGGGTTGGACAGGAGGTGTTGTTGGAGTAGGGGTGTGGATGGACGGAGGTGCTGTTGGAGTAGGGGGTGGGGTTGGACGGAGGTGCTGTTGGAGTAGGGGTGCGGTTGGATGGGAGGTGATGTTGGAGTAGGCGTGGATTTGGATGGCTGGTGAAGTTGGAGTTGGGGTGGGGTTGGACGGACATGATGTTGGAGTAGAGGTGGGGTTGGACGGGAGGTGATGTTGGAGTCAGGGTGTGGTTGGACGGGAGATGATGTTGGAGTAGGGGGCGTGGTTAGACGGGAGGTGTTGTTGGAGTAAAGGTGGGGTTGGAATGGAGGTCTTATTGGAGTAGGGGACGGGGTTGGATGGGAGGTAATGTTGGAGTCGGGGTGGGGCTGGACGGGAGGTGATGTTGGAGTAGGGGGTGTGGTTGGACGGGATGTGCTGTTGGAGTATGTGTGGGATTAGACGGGAGGAGCTGTTGGAGTAGGGGTGTGTTTGACGGGATGTTATGTTACAGTAGGGCGTGGGGTTGAACGGGAGGTGATGTTGTTGTAGGGGCTGGGGTTGGACAGAATGTGCTGTTGGAGTAGTGTTGTGGTTGGTCTGTGATGATGTTGGAGTAGAGGTGGGGTTGGACGGGAGGTGATGTTGGAGTAGGGGGTGTGGTTGGACGGGAGGTGCTGTTGGAGTAGGGATGGGGCTGGACAGAGGTGATGTTGGTTTAGGGGTGGGGTTGGACAGGAGGTGTTGTTGGAGTAGGGGTGTGGATGGACGGAGGTGCTGTTGGAGTAGGGGGTGGGGTTGGACGGAGGTGCTGTTGGAGTAGGGGTGCTGTTGGATGGGAGGTGATGTTGGAGTAGGCGTGGATTTGGATGGCTGGTGAAGTTGGAGTTGGGGTGGTGTTGGACGGAGATGATGTTGGAGTAGAGGTGGGGTTGGACGGGAGGTGATGTTGGAGTCAGGGTGTGGTTGGACAGGAGATGATGTTGGAGTAGGGGGCGTGTTTAGACGGGAGGTGTTGTTGGAGTAAAGGTGGGGTTGGAATGGAGGTCTTATTGGAGTAGGTGACGGGGTTGGATGGGAGGTAATGTTGGAGTCGGGGTGTGGTTGGACGGGAGGTGATGTTGGAGTAGGGGTTGGGTTGGACGGAGATGATGTTGGAGTAGAGGTGGGGTTGGACGGGAGGTGATGTTGGAGTCAGGGTGTGGTTGGACGGGAGATGATGTTGGAGTAGGGGGCGTGGTTAGACGGGAGGTGTTGTTGGAGTAAAGGTGGGGTTGGAATGGAGGTCTTATTGGAGTAGGGGACGGGGTTGGATGGGAGGTAATGTTGGAGTCGGGGTGTGGTTGGACGGGAGGTGATGTTGGAGTAGGGGTTGGGTTGGACGGGAGGTGTTGTTGGACTTGGGGTGTGGTTGGACGGGAGGAGCTGTTGGAGTAGGGGTGTGTTTGGACGGGATGTTATGTTAGAGTAGGGCATGGGGTTGGACGGGAGGTGATGTTGTTGTAGGGGGTGGCGTTGGACAGGAGGTGCTGTTGGAGTAGTGGTGGGGTTGGACTGGAGGTGTTGTTGGAGTAGGGGTTGGGTTGGACGGGAGGTGATGTTGGAGTAGGGGGTGGTGTTGGACAGATCTGCTGTTGCAGTAGGGGTGGGGTTTGACTGAGATGATGTTGGAGTAGAGGTGGGGTTGGACGGGAGGTGTTGTTGGAGTATTGGTTGGGTTGGACGTGAGGTGATGTTGGAGTAGGGGTTGGGTTGGACGGAGGTGACGTTGGAGTAGGGGCGTGGTTGGACGGGAGGTGCTGTTGGAGTAGGGGTGGGGTTGGACCGGTGGTGAAGTTGGAGTTGGGGTGGCGTTGGACGGAGATGATGTTGGAGTAGAGGTGGGGTTGGACGGGAGGTGATGTTGGAGTAGGGGGCGTGGTTAGACGCGAGGTGTTGTTGGAGTAGGGGTTGGATTGGAATGGAGGTGTTTGGATTAGGGGACTGCGTTGGACGGGAGGTGATGTTGGAGTCGTGGTGTGGTTGGACGGGAGGTGATGTTGGAGTTGGGGTGTGGTTGGACGGGAGGTGATGTTGGAGTAGTGGTGGGGTTGGACTGGAGGTGTTGTTGGACGGGAGGTGATGTTGGAGTAGTGGTGGGGTTGGACTGGAGGTGTTGTTGGAGTAGGAGTGGGGTTGGCCGGGAGGTGCTTTTGGAGCTGGGGTGTGGTTGGACGGGAGGTGATGTTGGAGTTGGGTGTGGTTGGGCGGGAGGTAATGTTAGAGTGGCGGTTGAGTTGGACAGAGGTTATGTTGGAGTTGGGGTGGCATTGGACGGAGGTGCTGTTGGCATAGGGGGTGGGGTTGGACGTAGGTGCTGTTAGAGTAGGGGTGTGGTTGGATGGGAGGTGCTGTTGGAGTAGGGGTGGTGTTGGACGGGAGGTGAAATTGGAGTTGGGGTGGGGTTCGACAGAGATGATGTTGGAGTAGAGGTGGGGTTGGACGGGAAGTGATGTTGGAGTCGGGGTGTGGTTGGACAGGAGATGATGTTGAAGTAGGGGGCGTGGTTAGACGCGAGGTGTTGTTGGAGTAGGAGTTGGGTTGGAATGGAGGTGTTATTGTATTAGGGGACTGCGTTGGACGGGAGGTCTTGTTGGAGTCGTGGTGTGGTTGGACGGGAGGTGATGTTGGAGTAGGGGATGGGTTGGACGGGAGGTGTTGTTGGACTTGGGGTGTGGTTGGGCGTGAGGTGATGTTGGAGTGGCGTGTGGTTGGACAGGAGGTGAAGTTGTACTTGGGGTGTGGTTGGATGGGAGGTGCTGTTGGAGTTGGGGTGGCGTTGGACAGAGGTGATGTTGGAGTACAGGGTGTGGTGGAACGGGAGATGTTGTTGGAGTTGGCATGGGGATGGACGGGAGGTGCTGTTGGATTAGGGGTGGGGTTGGACAGGAGGTGTTGTTGGAGTAGGGGTGTGGCTGGACGGAGGTGCTGTTGGAGTAGGGGGTGGGGTTGGACGGAGGTGCTGTTGGAGTATGAGTGGGATTAGACGGGAGGATCTGATGGAGTAGGGGTGTGTTTGGACGGGATGTTATGTTGGAGTAGGGCGTGGGGTTGGACGGGAGGTGATGTTGTTGTAGGGGGTGGGGTTGGACAGGAGGTGCTGTTGGAGTACTGTTGTGGTTGGACTGAGATGATGTTGGAGTAGAGGTCGGGTTGGACGGGAGTTGATGTTGGAGTAGGGGGTGGGGTTGTATGGTAGGAGCTGTTGGAGTAGGGGTGGAGTTGGACGTGAGGTGATGTTGGAGTAGTGGTTGGGTTGGACGGAGGTGATGTTGGAGCAGGGGTGGGGCTGGACGGAGGTGATGTTGGTTTAGGGGTGGGGTTGGACAGGAGGTGTTGTTGGAGTAGAGGTGTCGTTGGACGGGAGATGTTGTTGGAGTTGGTGTGGGGTTGGACGGGATGTGTTGTTGGAGTAGGGGTGGTGTTGGACGGAGGTGATGTTGTTGTAGGGGGTGGGGTTGGACTGGAGGTGCTGTTGGAGTAGTGTTGTGTTTGGACTGAGATGATGTTGGAGTAGGTGTGGGGTTGGACGGAGGTGATGTTGGATTAGTGGTGGGGTTGGACGGGAGGTGTTGTTGGAGTAGGGGTGTGGTTGGACGGAGGTGCTGTTGGAGTAGGGGGTGGGGTAGGACAGATCAGATGTTCGAGTAGAGGGTGGGGTTGGACAGATGTGCTGTTGCAGTAGGGGTGGGGTTGGACTGAGATGATGTTGGAGTAGAGGTGGGGTTGGACGGGAGGTGTTGTTGGAGTATTGGTTGGGTTGGACTTAAGGTGATGTTGGAGTAGGGGTTGGGTTGGACGGAGGTGATGTTGGAGTTGGGGTGGGGTTGGACGGAGGTACTGTTGGCATTGGGGGTGGGGTTGGACGTAGGTGCTGTTGGAGTAGGTGTGTGGTTGGACGGGAGGTGCTGTTGGAGTAGGGGTGGGGTTGGACGGGAGGTGAAGTTGGAGTTGGGGTGGTGTTGGACGGAGATGATGTTGCAGTAGAGGTGGGGTTGGACGGGAGGTGATGTTGGAGTCGGGGTGTGGTTGGACAGGAGATGATGTTGGAGTAGGGGGCGTGGTTAGACGCGAGGTGTTGTTGGAGTAGGGTTTGTGTTGGAATGGAGGTGTTATTGGATTAGGGGACTGCGTTGGACGGGTGGTGATGTTGGAGTCGTGGTGTGGTTGGACGGGAGGTGATGTTGGAGTTGGGGTGTGGTTGGACGGGAGGTGATGTTGGAGTAGGGGTTGGGTTGGACGGGAGGTGTTGTTGGACTTGGGGTGTGGTTGGACGGGAGGTGATGTTGGAGTGGCGGTTGAGTTGGACAGAGGTTATGTTGGAGTTGGGGTGGCATTGGACGGAGGTGCTGTTGGCATAGGGGGTGGGGTTGGACGTAGGTGCTGTTAGAGTAGGGGTGTGGTTGGATGGGAGGTGCTGTTGGAGTAGGGGTGGTGTTGGACGGGAGGTGAAATTGGAGTTGGGGTGGGGTTCGACAGAGATGATGTTGGAGTAGAGGTGGGGTTGGACGGGAAGTGATGTTGGAGTCGGGGTGTGGTTGGACAGGAGATGATGTTGAAGTAGGGGGCGTGGTTAGACGCGAGGTGTTGTTGGAGTAGGAGCTGGGTTGGAATGGAGGTGTTATTGTATTAGGGGACTGCGTTGGACGGGAGGTCTTGTTGGAGTCGTGGTGTGGTTGGACGGGAGGTGATGTTGGAGTAGGGGATGGGTTGGACGGGAGGTGTTGTTGGACTTGGGGTGTGGTTGGGCGTGAGGTGATGTTGGAGTGGCGTGTGGTTGGACAGGAGGTGAAGTTGTACTTGGGGTGTGGTTGGATGGGAGGTGCTGTTGGAGTTGGGGTGTGGTTGGATGGGAGGTGATGTTGGAGTAGTGGTGGGGTTGGACTGGAGGTGTTGTTGGACGGGAGGTGATGTTGGAGTTGGGGTGTGGTTGGACGGGAGGTGATGTTGGAGTAGTGGTGGGGTTGGACTGGAGGTGTTGTTGGACGGGAGGTGATGTTGGAGTAGTGGTGGGGTTGGACTGGAGGTGTTGTTGGAGTAGGAGTGGGGTTGGCCGGGAGGTGCTTTTGGAGCTGGGGTGTGGTTGGACGGGAGGTGATGTTGGAGTTGGGTGTGGTTGGGCGGGAGGTAATGTTGGAGTGGCGGTTGAGTTGGACAGAGGTTATGTTGGAGTTGGGGTGGCATTGGACGGAGGTGCTGTTGGCATAGGGGGTGGGGTTGGACGTAGGTGCTGTTAGAGTAGTGGTGTGGTTGGATGGGAGGTGCTGTTGGAGTAGGGGTGGTGTTGGACGGGAGGTGAAATTGGAGTTGGGGTGGGGTTCGACAGAGATGATGTTGGAGTAGAGGTGGGGTTGGACGGGAAGTGTTGTTGGAGTCGGGGTGTGGTTGGACAGGAGATGATGTTGAAGTAGGGGGCGTGGTTAGACGCGAGGTGTTGTTGGAGTAGGAGTTGGGTTGGAATGGAGGTGTTATTGTATTAGGGGACTGCGTTGGACGGGAGGTCTTGTTGGAGTCGTGGTGTGGTTGGACGGGAGGTGATGTTGGAGTAGGGGATGGGTTGGACGGGACGTGTTGTTGGACTTGGGGTGTGGTTGGGCGTGAGGTGATGTTGGAGTGGCGTGTGGTTGGACAGGAGGTGAAGTTGTACTTGGGGTGTGGTTGGATAGGAGGTGCTGTTGGAGTTGGGGTGGCGTTGGACAGAGGTGATGTTGGAGTACAGGGTGTGGTGGAACGGGAGATGTTGTTGGAGTTGGCATGGGGATGGACGGGAGGTGCTGTTGGATTAGGGGTGGGGTTGGACAGGAGGTGTTGTTGGAGTAGGGGTGTGGATGGACGGAGGTGCTGTTGGAGTAGGGGGTGGGGTTGGACGGAGGTGCTGTTGGAGTATGAGTGGGATTAGACGGGAGGATCTGATGGAGTAGGGGTGTGTTTGGACGGGATGTTATGTTGGAGTAGGGCGTGGGGTTGGACGGGAGGTGATGTTGTTGTAGGGGGTGGGGTTGGACAGGAGGTGCTGTTGGAGTACTGTTGTGGTTGGACTGAGATGATGTTGGAGTAGAGGTCGGGTTGGACGGGAGTTGATGTTGGAGTAGGGGGTGGGGTTGGATGGTAGGAGCTGTTGGAGTAGGGGTGGAGTTGGACGTGAGGTGATGTTGGAGTAGTGGTTGGGTTGGACGGAGGTGATGTTGGAGCAGGGGTGGGGCTGGACGGAGGTGATGTTGGTTTAGGGGTGGGGTTGGACAGGAGGTGTTGTTGGAGTAGAGGTGTCGTTGGACGGGAGATGTTGTTGGAGTTGGTGTGGGGTTGGACGGGATGTGTTGTTGGAGTAGGGGTGGTGTTGGACGGAGGTGATGTTGTTGTAGGGGGTGGGGTTGGACTGGAGGTGCTGTTGGAGTAGTGTTGTGTTTGGACTGAGATGATGTTGGAGTAGGTGTGGGGTTGGACGGAGGTGATGTTGGATTAGTGGTGGGGTTGGACGGGAGGTGTTGTTGGAGTAGGGGTGTGGTTGGACGGAGGTGCTGTTGGAGTAGGGGGTGGGGTAGGACAGATCAGATGTTCGAGTAGAGGGTGGGGTTGGACAGATGTGCTGTTGCAGTAGGGGTGGGGTTGGACTGAGATGATGTTGGAGTAGAGGTGGGGTTGGACGGGAGGTGTTGTTGGAGTATTGGTTGGGTTGGACTTAAGGTGATGTTGGAGTAGGGGTTGGGTTGGACGGAGGTGATGTTGGAGTTGGGGTGGGGTTGGACGGAGGTACTGTTGGCATTGGGGGTGGGGTTGGACGTAGGTGCTGTTGGAGTAGGTGTGTGGTTGGACGGGAGGTGCTGTTGGAGTAGGGGTGGGGTTGGACGGGAGGTGAAGTTGGAGTTGGGGTGGTGTTGGACGGAGATGATGTTGCAGTAGAGGTGGGGTTGGACGGGAGGTGATGTTGGAGTCGGGGTGTGGTTGGACAGGAGATGATGTTGGAGTAGGGGGCGTGGTTAGACGCGAGGTGTTGTTGGAGTAGGGTTTGTGTTGGAATGGAGGTGTTATTGGATTAGGGGACTGCGTTGGACGGGTGGTGATGTTGGAGTCGTGGTGTGGTTGGACGGGAGGTGATGTTGGAGTTGGGGTGTGGTTGGACGGGAGGTGATGTTGGAGTAGGGGTTGGGTTGGACGGGAGGTGTTGTTGGACTTGGGGTGTGGTTGGACGGGAGGTGATGTTGGAGTGGCGGTTGAGTTGGACAGAGGTTATGTTGGAGTTGGGGTGGCATTGGACGGAGGTGCTGTTGGCATAGGGGGTGGGGTTGGACGTAGGTGCTGTTAGAGTAGGGGTGTGGTTGGATGGGAGGTGCTGTTGGAGTAGGGGTGGTGTTGGACGGGAGGTGAAATTGGAGTTGGGGTGGGGTTCGACAGAGATGATGTTGGAGTAGAGGTGGGGTTGGACGGGAAGTGATGTTGGAGTCGGGGTGTGGTTGGACAGGAGATGATGTTGAAGTAGGGGGCGTGGTTAGACGCGAGGTGTTGTTGGAGTAGGAGTTGGGTTGGAATGGAGGTGTTATTGTATTAGGGGACTGCGTTGGACGGGAGGTCTTGTTGGAGTCGTGGTGTGGTTGGACGGGAGGTGATGTTGGAGTAGGGGATGGGTTGGACGGGAGGTGTTGTTGGACTTGGGGTGTGGTTGGGCGTGAGGTGATGTTGGAGTGGCGTGTGGTTGGACAGGAGGTGAAGTTGTACTTGGGGTGTGGTTGGATGGGAGGTGCTGTTGGAGTTGGGGTGGCGTTGCACAGAGGTGATGTTGGAGTACAGGGTGTGGTGGAACGGGAGATGTTGTTGGAGTTGGCATGGGGATGGACGGGAGGTGCTGTTGGATTAGGGGTGGGGTTGGACAGGAGGTGTTGTTGGAGTAGGGGTGTGGATGGACGGAGGTGCTGTTGGAGTAGGGGGTGGGGTTGGACGGAGGTGCTGTTGGAGTATGAGTGGGATTAGACGGGAGGATCTGATGGAGTAGGGGTGTGTTTGGACGGGATGTTATGTTGGAGTAGGGCGTGGGGTTGGACGGGAGGTGATGTTGTTGTAGGGGGTGGGGTTGGACAGGAGGTGCTGTTGGAGTACTGTTGTGGTTGGACTGAGATGATGTTGGAGTAGAGGTCGGGTTGGACGGGAGTTGATGTTGGAGTAGGGGGTGGGGTTGGATGGTAGGAGCTGTTGGAGTAGGGGTGGAGTTGGACGTGAGGTGATGTTGGAGTAGTGGTTGGGTTGGACGGAGGTGATGTTGGAGCAGGGGTGGGGCTGGACGGAGGTGATGTTGGTTTAGGGGTGGGGTTGGACAGGAGGTGTTGTTGGAGTAGAGGTGTCGTTGGACGGGAGATGTTGTTGGAGTTGGTGTGGGGTTGGACGGGATGTGTTGTTGGAGTAGGGGTGGTGTTGGACGGAGGTGATGTTGTTGTAGGGGGTGGGGTTGGACTGGAGGTGCTGTTGGAGTAGTGTTGTGTTTGGACTGAGATGATGTTGGAGTAGGTGTGGGGTTGGACAGATGTGCTGTTGCAGTAGGGGTGGGGTTGGACTGAGATGATGTTGGAGTAGAGGTGGGGTTGGACGGGAGGTGTTGTTGGAGTATTGGTTGGGTTGGACTTAAGGTGATGTTGGAGTAGGGGTTGGGTTGGACGGAGGTGATGTTGGAGTTGGGGTGGGGTTGGACGGAGGTACTGTTGGCATTGGGGGTGGGGTTGGACGTAGGTGCTGTTGGAGTAGGTGTGTGGTTGGACTGGAGGTGCTGTTGGAGTAGGGGTGGGGTTGGACGGGAGGTGAAGTTGGAGTTGGGGTGGTGTTGGACGGAGATGATGTTGCAGTAGAGGTGGGGTTGGACGGGAGGTGATGTTGGAGTCGGGGTGTGGTTGGACAGGAGATGATGTTGGAGTAGGGGGCGTGGTTAGACGCGAGGTGTTGTTGGAGTAGGGTTTGTGTTGGAATGGAGGTGTTATTGGATTAGGGGACTGCGTTGGACGGGTGGTGATGTTGGAGTCGTGGTGTGGTTGGACGGGAGGTGATGTTGGAGTTGGGGTGTGGTTGGACGGAAGGTGATGTTGGAGTAGGGGTTGGGTTGGACGGGAGGTGTTGTTGGACTTGGGGTGTGGTTGGACGGGATGTGATGTTGGAGTTGGGCTGGGGTTGGACAGGAGGTAAGTTGGAGTTGGGGTGTGGTTGGACGGGAGGTGATGTTGGAGTAGGGGTTCGGTTAGACGGGAGTTGTTGTTGGACTTGGGGTGTGGTTGGACGTGAGGTGATGTTGGAGTTGGGTTGTGGTTGGCCGGGAGGTGATGTTGGACTTGGGGTGTGGTTGGACGGGAGGTGATGTTGGAGTTGGGGTGTGGTTGGACGGGAGGTGCTTTTGGCGCTGGTGTGTGGTTGGACGGGAGGTGATGTTGGAGTTGAGGTGGGGCTGGACGGGAGGTGATGTTGGAGTAGGGGGTGTGGTTGGACGGGATGTGCTGTTGGAGTATGTGTGGGATTAGACGGGAGGAGCTGTTGGAGTAGGGGTGTGTTTGACGGGATGTTATGTTACAGTAGGGCGTGGGGTTGAACGGGAGGTGATGTTGTTGTAGGGGCTGGGGTTGGACAGAATGTGCTGTTGGAGTAGTGTTGTGGTTGGTCTGTGATGATGTTGGAGTAGAGGTGGGGTTGGACGGGAGGTGATGTTGGAGTAGGGGGTGTGGTTGGACGGGAGGTGCTGTTGGAGTAGGGATGGGGCTGGACAGAGGTGATGTTGGTTTAGGGGTGGGGTTGGACAGGAGGTGTTGTTGGAGTAGGGGTGTGGATGGACGGAGGTGCTGTTGGAGTAGGGGGTGGGGTTGGACGGAGGTGCTGTTGGAGTAGGGGTGCGGTTGGATGGGAGGTGATGTTGGAGTAGGCGTGGATTTGGATGGCTGGTGAAGTTGGAGTTGGGGTGGTGTTGGACGGAGATGATGTTGGAGTAGAGGTGGGGTTGGACGGGAGGTGATGTTGGAGTCAGGGTGTGGTTGGACGGGAGATGATGTTGGAGTAGGGGGCGTGGTTAGACGGGAGGTGTTGTTGGAGTAAAGGTGGGGTTGGAATGGAGGTCTTATTGGAGTAGGGGACGGGGTTGGATGGGAGGTAATGTTGGAGTCGGGGTGTGGTTGGACGGGAGGTGATGTTGGAGTAGGGGTTGGGTTGGACGGGAGGTGTTGTTGGACTTGGGGTGTGGTTGGACGGGAGGAGCTGTTGGAGTAGGGGTGTGTTTGGACGGGATGTTATGTTAGAGTAGGGCATGGGGTTGGACGGGAGGTGATGTTGTTGTAGGGGGTGGCGTTGGACAGGAGGTGCTGTTGGAGTAGTGGTGGGGTTGGACTGGAGGTGTTGTTGGAGTAGGGGTGGGGTTGGACGGGAGGTGATGTTGGAGTAGGGGGTGGTGTTGGACAGATCTGCTGTTGCAGTAGGGGTGGGGTTTGACTGAGATGATGTTGGAGTAGAGGTGGGGTTGGACGGGAGGTGTTGTTGGAGTATTGGTTGGGTTGGACGTGAGGTGATGTTGGAGTAGGGGTTGGGTTGGACGGAGGTGACGTTGGAGTAGGGGCGTGGTTGGACGGGAGGTGCTGTTGGAGTAGGGGTGGGGTTGGACCGGTGGTGAAGTTGGAGTTGGGGTGGCGTTGGACGGAGATGATGTTGGAGTAGAGGTGGGGTTGGACGGGAGGTGATGTTGGAGTAGGGGGCGTGGTTAGACGCGAGGTGTTGTTGGAGTAGGGGTTGGATTGGAATGGAGGTGTTTGGATTAGGGGACTGCGTTGGACGGGAGGTGATGTTGGAGTCGTGGTGTGGTTGGACGGGAGGTGATGTTGGAGTTGGGGTGTGGTTGGACGGGAGGTGATGTTGGAGTAGTGGTGGGGTTGGACTGGAGGTGTTGTTGGAGTAGGAGTCGGGTTGGCCGGGAGGTGCTTTTGGAGCTGGGGTGTGGTTGGACGGGAGGTGATGTTGGAGTTGGGTGTGGTTGGGCGGGAGGTAATGTTGGAGTGGCGGTTGAGTTGGACAGAGGTGATGTTGGAGTTGGGGTGGCGTTGGACGGAGGTGCTGTTGGCATAGGGGGTGGGGTTGGACGTAGGTGCTGTTAGAGTAGGGGTGTGGTTGGATGGGAGGTGCTGTTGGAGTAGGGGTGGTGTTGGACGGGAGGTGAAATTGGAATTGGGGTGGGGTTCGACAGAGATGATGTTGGAGTAGAGGTGGGGTTGGACGGGAAGTGATGTTGGAGTCGGGGTGTGGTTGGACAGGAGATGATGTTGAAGTAGGGGGCGTGGTTAGACGCGAGGTGTTGTTGGAGTAGGAGTTGGGTTGGAATGGAGGTGTTATTGTATTAGGGGACTGCGTTGGACGGGAGGTCTTGTTGGAGTCGTGGTGTGGTTGGACGGGAGTTGATGTTGGAGTTGGGGTGTGGTTGGACGGGAGGTGATGTTGGAGTAGGGGATGGGTTGGACGGGAGGTGTTGTTGGACTTGGGGTGTGGTTGGGCGTGAGGTGATGTTGGAGTGGCGTGTGGTTGGACAGGAGGTGAAGTTGTACTTGGGGTGTGGTTGGATGGGAGGTGCTGTTGGAGTTGGGGTGGCGTTGGACAGAGGTGATGTTGGAGTACAGGGTGTGGTGGAACGGGAGATGTTGTTGGAGTTGGCATGGGGATGGACGGGAGGTGCTGTTGGATTAGGGGTGGGGTAGGACGGAGAAGATGTTGGAGTTGATGTGGGGCTGGATGGGAGGTGATGTTGGAGTAGGGGGTGTGGTTGGGCGAGATGTTCTGTTGGAGTATGAGTGGGATTAGACGGGAGGATCTGATGGAGTAGGGGTGTGTTTGGACGGGATGTTATGTTGGAGTAGGGCGTGGGGTTGGACGGGAGGTGATGTTGTTGTAGGGGGTGGGGTTGGACAGGAGGTGCTGTTGGAGTACTGTTGTGGTTGGACTGAGATGATGTTGGAGTAGAGGTCGGGTTGGACGGGAGTTGATGTTGGAGTAGGGGGTGGGGTTGGATGGTAGGAGCTGTTGGAGTAGGGGTGGAGTTGGACGTGAGGTGATGTTGGAGTAGTGGTTGGGTTGGACGGAGGTGATGTTGGAGCAGGGGTGGGGCTGGACGGAGGTGATGTTGGTTTAGGGGTGGGGTTGGACAGGAGGTGTTGTTGGAGTAGAGGTGTCGTTGGACGGGAGATGTTGTTGGAGTTGGTGTGGGGTTGGACGGGATGTGTTGTTGGAGTAGGGGTGGTGTTGGACGGAGGTGATGTTGTTGTAGGGGGTGGGGTTGGACTGGAGGTGCTGTTGGAGTAGTGTTGTGTTTGGACTGAGATGATGTTGGAGTAGGTGTGGGGTTGGACGGAGGTGATGTTGGATTAGTGGTGGGGTTGGACGGGAGGTGTTGTTGGAGTAGGGGTGTGGTTGGACGGAGGTGCTGTTGGAGTAGGGGGTGGGGTAGGACAGATCAGATGTTCGAGTAGAGGGTGGGGTTGGACAGATGTGCTGTTGCAGTAGGGGTGGGGTTGGACTGAGATGATGTTGGAGTAGAGGTGGGGTTGGACGGGAGGTGTTGTTGGAGTATTGGTTGGGTTGGACTTAAGGTGATGTTGGAGTAGGGGTTGGGTTGGACGGAGGTGATGTTGGAGTTGGGGTGGGGTTGGACGGAGGTACTGTTGGCATTGGGGGTGGGGTTTGACGTAGGTGCTGTTGGAGTAGGGGTGTGGTTGGACGGGAGGTGCTGTTGGAGTAGGGGTGGGGTTGGACGGGAGGTGAAGTTGGAGTTGGGGTGGGGTTGGACGGAGATGATGTTGGAGTAGGAGGCGTGGTTAGACGGGAGATGTTGTTGGAGTAAAGGTGGGGTTGGAATGGAGGTGTTATTGGAGTAGGGGACTGGGTTGGATGGGAGGTAATGTTGGAGTCCGGGTGTGGTTGGACGGGAGGTGATGTTGGAGTAGGGGTTGGGTTGGACGGGAGGTTTTGATGGACGTGGGGTGTGGTTGGACGGGAGGAGCTGTTGGAGTAGGGGTGTGTTTGGACGGGATGTTATGTTAGAGTAGGTCGTGGGGTTGGACGGGAGGTGATGTTGTTGTAGGGGGTGGGGTTGGACAGGAGGTGCTGTTGGAGTAGTGTTGTGGTTGGACTGAGATGATGTTGGAGTAGAGGTGGGGTTGGACGGGAGGTGATGTTGGAGTTGGTGTGGGGTTGGACGGGATGTGTTGTTGGAGTAGGAGTCGGGTTGGCCGGGAGGTGCTTTTGGAGCTGGGGTGTGGTTGGACGGGAGGTGATGTTGGAGTTGGGTGTGGTTGGGCGGGAGGTAATGTTGGAGTGGCGGTTGAGTTGGACAGAGGTGATGTTGGAGTTGGGGTGGCGTTGGACGGAGGTGCTGTTGGCATAGGGGGTGGGGTTGGACGTAGGTGCTGTTAGAGTAGGGGTGTGGTTGGATGGGAGTTGCTGTTGGAGTAGGGGTGGTGTTGGACGGGAGGTGAAATTGGAATTGGGGTGGGATTCGACAGAGATGATGTTGGAGTAGAGGTGGGGTTGGACGGGAAGTGATGTTGGAGTCGGGGTGTGGTTGGACAGGAGATGATGTTGAAGTAGGGGGCGTGGTTAGACGCGAGGTGTTGTTGGAGTAGGAGTTGGGTTGGAATGGAGGTGTTATTGTATTAGGGGACTGCGTTGGACGGGAGGTCTTGTTGGAGTCGTGGTGTGGTTGGACGGGATGTGATGTTGGAGTTGGGGTGTGGTTGGACGGGAGGTGATGTTGGAGTAGGGGATGGGTTGGACGGGAGGTGTTGTTGGACTTGGGGTGTGGTTGGGCGTGAGGTGATGTTGGAGTGGCGTGTGGTTGGACAGGAGGTGAAGTTGTACTTGGGGTGTGGTTGGATGGGAGGTGCTGTTGGAGTTGGGGTGGCGTTGGACAGAGGTGATGTTGGAGTAAAGGGTGTGGTGGAACGGGAGATGTTGTTGGAGTTGGCATGGGGATGGACGGGAGGTGCTGTTGGATTAGGGGTGGGGTAGGACGGAGAAGATGTTGGAGTTGATGTGGGGCTGGATGGGAGGTGATGTTGGAGTAGGGGGTGTGGTTGGGCGAGATGTTCTGTTGGAGTACGAGTGGGATTAGACGGGAGGATCTGATGGAGTAGGGGTGTGTTTGGACGGGATGTTATGTTGGAGTAGGGCGTGGGGTTGGACGGGAGGTGATGTTGTTGTAGGGGGTGGGGTTGGACAGGAGGTGCTGTTGGAGTACTGTTGTGGTTGGACTGAGATGATGTTGGAGTAGAGGTCGGGTTGGACGGGAGTTGATGTTGGAGTAGGGGGTGGGGTTGGATGGTAGGAGCTGTTGGAGTAGGGGTGGAGTTGGACGTGAGGTGATGTTGGAGTAGTGGTTGGGTTGGACGGAGGTGATGTTGGAGCAGGGGTGGGGCTGGACGGAGGTGATGTTGGTTTAGGGGTGGGGTTGGACAGGAGGTGTTGTTGGAGTAGAGGTGTCGTTGGACGGGAGATGTTGTTGGAGTTGGTGTGGGGTTGGACGGGATGTGTTGTTGGAGTAGGGGTGGTGTTGGACGGAGGTGATGTTGTTGTAGGGGGTGGGGTTGGACTGGAGGTGCTGTTGGAGTAGTGTTGTGTTTGGACTGAGATGATGTTGGAGTAGGTGTGGGGTTGGACGGAGGTGATGTTGGATTAGTGGTGGGGTTGGACGGGAGGTGTTGTTGGAGTAGGGGTGTGGTTGGACGGAGGTGCTGTTGGAGTAGGGGGTGGGGTAGGACAGATCAGATGTTCGAGTAGAGGGTGGGGTTGGACAGATGTGCTGTTGCAGTAGGGGTGGGGTTGGACTGAGATGATGTTGGAGTAGAGGTGGGGTTGGACGGGAGGTGTTGTTGGAGTATTGGTTGGGTTGGACTTAAGGTGATGTTGGAGTAGGGGTTGGGTTGGACGGAGGTGATGTTGGAGTTGGGGTGGGGTTGGACGGAGGTACTGTTGGCATTGGGGGTGGGGTTTGACGTAGGTGCTGTTGGAGTAGGGGTGTGGTTGGACGGGAGGTGCTGTTGGAGTAGGGGTGGGGTTGGACGGGAGGTGAAGTTGGAGTTGGGGTGGGGTTGGACGGAGATGATGTTGGAGTAGGAGGCGTGGTTAGACGGGAGATGTTGTTGGAGTAAAGGTGGGGTTGGAATGGAGGTGTTATTGGAGTAGGGGACTGGGTTGGATGGGAGGTAATGTTGGAGTCCGGGTGTGGTTGGACGGGAGGTGATGTTGGAGTAGGGGTTGGGTTGGACGGGAGGTTTTGATGGACGTGGGGTGTGGTTGGACGGGAGGAGCTGTTGGAGTAGGGGTGTGTTTGGACGGGATGTTATGTTAGAGTAGGTCGTGGGGTTGGACGGGAGGTGATGTTGTTGTAGGGGGTGGGGTTGGACAGGAGGTGCTGTTGGAGTAGTGTTGTGGTTGGACTGAGATGATGTTGGAGTAGAGGTGGGGTTGGACGGGAGGTGATGTTGGAGTTGGTGTGGGGTTGGACGGGATGTGTTGTTGGAGTAGGTGTGGGGTTGGATGGAGCTGATGTTGGATTAGTGGTGGGGTTGGACGGGAGGTGTTGTTGGAGTAGGGGGTGGGGTTGGACGGGAGGTGATGTTGGAGTAGGGGGTGGTGTTGGACAGATCTGCTGTTGCAGTAGGGGTGGGGTTGGACTAAGATGATGTTGGTGTAGAGGTGGGGTTGGACGGGAGGTGTTGTTGGAGTATTGGTTGGGTTGGACGTGAGGTGATGTTGGAGTAGGGGTTGGGTTGGACGGAGGTGATGTTGGAGTTGGGGTGGGGTTGGACGGAGGTTCTGTTGGCGTTGGGGGTGGGGTTGGACGTAGGTGCTGTTGGAGAAGGGGTGTGGTTGGACGGGAGGTGCTGTTGGAGTAGGGGTGTGGTTGGACGGGAGGTGCTGTTGGAGTAGGCGGTGGGGTTGGACAGATCAGATGTTGGAGTAGAGGGTGGGGTTGGACAGATGTGCTGTTGCAGTAGGGGTGGGGTTGGACTGAGATGATGTTGGAGTAGAGGTGGGGTTGGACGGGAGGTGTTGTTGGAGTATTGGTTGGGTTGGACGTAAGGTGATGTTGGAGTAGGGGTTGGGTTGGACGGAGGTGATGTTGGAGTTGGGGTGGGGTTGGACGGAGGTACTGTTGGCATTGGGGGTGGGGTTGGACGTAGGTGCTGTTGGAGTAGGGGTGTGGTTGGACGGGAGGTGCTGTTGGAGTAGGGGTGGGGTTGGACGGGAGGTGAAGTTGGAGTTGGGGTGGGGTTGGACGGAGATGATGTTGGAGTAGAGGTGGGGTTGGACTGGAGGTGATGTTGGAGTCAGGGTGGGGTTGGACGGGAGATGATGTTGGAGTAGGGGGCGTGGTTAGACGGGAGGTGTTGTTGGAGTAAAGGTGGGGTTGGAATGGAGGTGTTATTGGAGTAGGGGACTGGGTTGGATGGGAGGTAATGTTGGAGTCGGGGTGTGGTTGGACGGGAGGTGATGTTGGATTAGGGGTTGGGTTGGACGGGAGGTGTTTTTGGACTTGGGGTGTGGTTGGACGGGAGGAGCTGTTGGAGTAGGGGTGTGTTTGGACGGGATGTTATGTTAGAGTAGGGCGTGGGGTTGGACGGGAGGTGATGTTGTTGTAGGGGGTGGGGTTGGACAGGAGGTGCTGTTGGAGTAGTGTTGTGGTTGGACTGAGATGATGTTGGAGTAGAGGTGGGTTTGGACGGGAGGTGATGTTGGAGTTGGTGTGGGCTTGGACGGGATGTGTTGTTGGAGTAGGTGTGGGGTTGGACGGAGCTGATGTTGGATTAGTGGTGGGGTTGGACGGGAGGTGTTGTTGGAGTAGGGGGTGGGTTTGGACGGGAGGTGATGTTGGAGTAGGGGGTGGTGTTGGACAGATCTGCTGTTGCAGTAGGGGTGGGGTTGGACTGAGATGATGTTGGAGTAGAGGTGGGGTTGGACGGGAGGTCTTGTTGGAGTATTGGTTGGGTTGGACGTGAGGTGATGTTGGAGTAGGGGTTGGGTTGGACGGAGGTGATGTTGGAGTTGGGGTGGGGTTGGACGGAGGTGCTGTTGGCGTTGGGGGTGGGGTTGGACGTAGGTGCTGTTGGAGTAGGGGTGTGGTTGGACGGGAGGTGCTGTTGGAGTAGGGGTTGGGTTGGACCGGAGGTGAAGTTGGAGTTGGGGTGGCGTTGCACGGAGATGATGTTGGAGTAGAGGTGGGGTTGGACGGGAGGTGATGTTGGAGTCGGGGTGTGGTTGGACAGGAGATGATGTTGGAGTAGGGGGCGTGGTTAGACGCGAGGTGTTGTTGGAGTAGGGGTTGGGTTGGAATGGAGGTGTTATTGGATTAGGGGACTGCGTTGGATGGGAGGTGATGTTGGAGTCGTGGTGTGGTTGGACGGGAGGTGATGTTGGAGTTGGGGTGTGGTTGGACGGGAGGTGATGTTGGAGTAGGGGTTGGGTTGGACCGGAGGTGTTGTTGGAGTTGGGGTGGGGTTGGCCGGGAGTTGCTTTTGGAGCTGGGGTGTGGTTGGACGGGAGTTGGGTGTGGTTGGGTGGGAGGTAATGTTGGAGTGGGGGTTGGGTTGGACGGAGGTGATGTTGGAGTTGGGGTGAGGTTGGACGGAGGTGCTGTTGGCATAGGGGGTTGGGTTGGATGTAGGTGCTGTTGGAGTAGGGGTGTGGTTGGATGGGAGGTGCTGTTGGAGTAGGGGTGGGGTTGGACGTGAGGTGAAGTTGGAGTTGGGGTGGGGTTCGACGGAGATGATGTTGGAGTAGAGGTGGGGTTGGACGGGAAGTGATGTTGGAGTCGGGGTGTGGTTGGACAGGAGATGATGTTGAATTAGGGGGCGTGGTTAGACGTGAGGTGTTGTTGGAGTTGGGGTAGGGTTGGAATGGAGGTGTTATTGGATTAGGGGACTGCGTTGGACGGGAGGTGATGTTGGAGTCGTGGTGTGGTTGGACGGGAGGTGATGTTGGAGTTGGGGTGTGGTTGGACGGGAGGTGATGTTGGAGTAGGGGATGGGTTGGACGGGATGTGTTGCTGGACTTGGGGTGTGGTTGGGCGTGAGGTGATGTTGGAGTTGGGGTGGCGTTGGACAGAGGTGATGTTGGAGTAGAGGGTGTGGTGGAACGGGAGATGTTGTTGGAGTTGGCTGGGGATGGACGGGACGTGCTGTTGGATTAGGGGTGGGGTAGGATGGAGATGATGTTGGAGTAGATGTGGGGCTGGACGGGAGGTGATGTTGGAGTAGGGGGTGTGGTTGGACCGGAGGTGTTGTTGGAGTTGGGGTGGGGTTGGCCGGGAGGTGCATTTGGAGCTGGGGTGAGGTTGGACGGGAGGTGATGTTGGAGTTGGGTGTGGTTGGGCGGGAGGTAATGTTGGAGTATGTGTGGGATTAGATGGGAGGAGCTGTTGGAGTAGGGGTGTCTTTGGACGGGATGTTATGTTGGAGTAGGGCGTGGGGTTGGACGCGAGGTGATGTGGTTGTAGGGGGTGGGGTTGGACAGGAGGTGTTGTTGGAGTAGAGGTGGCGTTGGACGGGAGATGTTGTTGGAGTTGGTGTGGGGTTGGACGGGATGTGTTGTTGGAGTAGGGGTGGGGTTGGACGGAGGTGATGTTGTTGTAGGGGGTGGGGTTGGACAGGAGGTGCTGTTGGAGTAGTGTTGTGGTTGGACTGAGATGATGTTGGAGTAGAGGTGGGGTTGGACGGGAGGTGATTTTGGAGTATGTGTGGGGTTGGACGGGATGTGTTGTTGGAGTAGGTGTGGGGTTGGACGGAGGTGATGTTGGATTAGTGGTGGGGTTGGACGGGAGGTGTTGTTGGAGTAGGGGTGTGGTTGGACGGAGGTGCTGTTGGAGTAGGGGGTGGGGTTGGACAGATCTGCTGTTGGCGTAGAGGGTGGGGTTGGACAGATGTGCTGTTGCAGTAGGGGTGGGGTTGGACTGAGATGATGTTGGAGTAGAGGTGGGGTTGGACGGGATGTGTTGTTGGAGTATTGGTTGGGTTGGACGTAAGCTGATGTTGGAGTAGGGGTTGGGTTGGACGGAGGTGATGTTGGAGTTGGGGTGGGGTTGGACGGAGGTACTGTTGGAATTGGGGGTGGGGTTGGATGTAGGTGCTGTTGGAGTAGGGGTGTGGTTGGACGGGAGGTGCTGTTGGAGTAGGGGTGGGGTTGGACGGGAGGTGAAGTTGGAGTTGGGGTGGGGTTGGACGGAGATGATGTTGGAGTAGAGGTGGGGTTGGACGGGAGGTGATGTTGGAGTCAGGGTGTGGTTGGACGGGAGATGATGTTGGAGTAGGGGGCGTGGTTAGACGGGAGGTGTTGTTGGAGTAAAGGTGGGGTTGGAATGGAGGTGTTATTGGAGTAGGGGACTGGGTTGGATGGGAGGTAATGTTGGAGTCGGGGTGTGGTTGGACGGGAGGTGATGTTGGAGTAGGCGTTGGGTTGGACGGGAGGTGTTGTTGGACTTGGGGTGTGGTTGGACGGGAGGAGCTGTTGGAGTAGGGGTGTGTTTGGAAGGGATGTTATGTTAGAGTAGGGCGTGGGGTTGGACGGGAGGTGATGTTGTTGTAGGGGGTGGAGTTGGACAGGAGGTGCTGTTGGAGTAGTTTTGTGGTTGGACTGAGATGATGCTGGAGTAGAGGTGGGGTTGGACGGGAGGTGATGTTGGAGTTGGTGTGGGGTTGGACGGGATGTGTTGTTGGAGTAGGTGTGGGGTTGGACGGAGCTGATGTTGGATTAGTGGTGGGGTTGGACGGGAGGTGTTGTTGGAGTAGGGGGTGGGGTTGGACGGGAGGTGATCTTGGAGTAGGGGGTGGTGTTGGACAGATCTGCTGTTGCAGTAGGGTTGGGGTTGGACGGAGGTGCTGTTGGAGTAGGGGTTTGGTTGGACGGGAGGTGCTGTTGGAGTAGGGGTGGGGTTGGACCGGAGGTGAAGTTGGAGTTGGGGGTGGCGATGGACGGAGATGATGTTGGAGTAGAGGTGGGGTTGGACGGGAGGTGATGTTGGAGTCGGGGTGTGGTTGGACAGGAGATGATGTTGGAGTAGGGGGCGTGGTTAGACGCGAGGTGTTGTTGGAGTAGGGGTTGTGTTGGAATGGAGGTGTTATTGGATTAGGGGACTGCGTTGGACGGGAGGTGATGTTGGAGTCGTGGTGTGGTTGGACGAGAGGTGATGTTGGAGTTGGGGTATGGTTGGACGGGAGGTGATGTTGGAGTAGGGGTTGGGTTGGACCGGAGGTGTTGTTGGAGTTGGGGTGGGGTTGGCCGGGAGTTGCTTTTGGAGCTGGGGTGTGGTTGGACGGGAGGTGATGTTGGAGTTGGGTGTGGTTGGGCGGGAGGTAATGTTGGAGTGGGGGTTGGGTTGGACGGAGGTGATGTTGGAGTTGGGGTGAGGTTGGACGGAGGTGCTGTTGGCATAGGGGGTGGGGTTGGACATAGGTGCTGTTGGAGTAGGGGTGTGGTTGGATGGGAGGTGCTGTTGGAGTAGGGGTGGGGTTGGACGGGAGGTGAAGTTGGAGTTGGGGTGGGGTTCGACGGAGATGATGTTGGAGTCGGGGTGTGGTTGGACAGGAGATGATGTTGAAGTAGGGGGCGTGGTTAGACGTGAGGTGTTGTTGGAGTTGGGGTAGGGTTGGAATGGAGGTGTTATTGGATTAGGGGACTGCGTTGGACGGGAGGTGATGTTGGAGTCGTGGTGTGGTTGGACGGGAGGTGATGTTGGAGTTGGGGTGTGGTTGGACGGGAGGTGATGTTGGAGTAGGGGATGGGTTGGACGGGAGGTGTTGTTGGACTTGGGGTGTGGTTGGGCGTGAGGTGATGTTGGAGTTGGGGTGGCGTTGGACAGAGGTGATGTTGGAGTAGAGGGTGTGGTGGAACGGGAGATGTTGTTGGAGTCGGCTGGGGATGGACGGGACGTGCTGTTGGATTAGGGGTGGGGTAGGACGGAGATGATGTTGGAGTAGATGTGGGGCTGGACGGGAGGTGATGTTGGAGTAGTGGGTGTGGTTGGACGAGATGTGCTGTTGGAGTATGTGTGGGATTAGACGTGAGGAGCTGTTGGAGTAGGGGTGTCTTTGGACGGGATGTTATGTTGGAGTAGGGCGTGGGGTTGGACGGGAGGTGATGTTGTTGTAGGGGGTGGGGTTGGACAGGAGGTGCTGTTTGAGTAGTGTTGTGGTTGGACTGAGATGATGTTGGAGTAGAGGTGGGGTTGGACGGGAGTTGATGTTGGAGTAAGGGGTGGGGTTGGACGGTAGGTGCTGTTGGAGTAGGGGTGGAGTTGGACGTGAGGTGATGTTGGAGTAGGGGTTGGGTTGGACGGAGGTGATGTTGGAGTAGGGGTGGGGCTGGACGGAGGTGATGTTGGTTTAGGGGTGGGGTTGGACAGGAGGTGTTGTTGGAGTAGAGGTGGCGTTGGAAGGGAGATGTTGTTGGAGTTGGTGTGAGGTTGGACGGGATGAGTTGTTGGAGTAGGGGTGGGGTTGGACGGAGGTGATGTTGTTGTAGGGGGTGGGGTTGGACAGGAGGTGCTGTTGGAGTAGTGTTGTGGTTGGACTGAGGTGATGTTGGAGTAGAGGTGGGGTTGGACGGGAGTTGATGTTGGAGTAGGGGGTGGTGTTGGACGTGAGGTGATGTTGGAGTAGGGGTTGGGTTGGACGGAGGTGATGTTGGAGTAGGGGTGGGGCTGGACGGAGGTGATGTTGGTTTAGGGGGTGGGGTTGTACGGTAGGTGCTGTTGGAGTTGGGGTGTGGTTGGACGGGAGGTGATGTTGGAGTAGGGGTTGGGTTAGACGGGAGTTGTTGTTGGACTTGGGGTGTGGTTGGACATGAGGTGATGTTGGAGTTGGGGTGTGGTTGGCCGGGAGGTGGTGTTGGACTTGGGGTGTGGTTGGACGGGAGGTGATGTTGGAGTTGGGGTGTGGTTGGACGGGAGGTGCTTTTGGAGCTGGTGTGTGGTTGGACGGGAGGTGATGTTGGAGTTGGGGTGGGGCTGGACGGGAGGTGATGTTGGAGTAGGGGGTGTGGTTGGACGGGATTTGCTGTTGGAGTATGTGTGGGATTAGACGGGAGGAGCTGTTGGAGTAGGGGTGTGTTTGACGGGATGTTATGTTAGAGTAGGGCGTGGGGTTGGACGGGAGGTGATGTTGTTGTAGGGGCTGGGGTTGGACAGGATGTGCTGTTGGAGTAGTGTTGTGGTTGGACTGAGATGATGTTGGAGTAGAGGTGGGGTTGGACGGAGGTGATGTTGGAGTTGGGGTGGGGTTGGACGGAGGTACTGTTGGCATTGGGGGTGGGGTTGGACGTAGGTGCTGTTGGAGTAGGGGTGTGGTTGGACGGGAGGTGCTGTTGGAGTAGGGGTGGGGTTGGACGGGAGGTGAAGTTGGAGTTGGGGTGGGGTTGGACGGAGATGATGTTGGAGTAGAGGTGGGGTTGGACTGGAGGTGATGTTGGAGTCAGGGTGGGGTTGGACGGGAGATGATGTTGGAGTAGGGGGCGTGGTTAGACGGGAGGTGTTGTTGGAGTAAAGGTGGGGTTGGAATGGAGGTGTTATTGGAGTAGGGGACTGGGTTGGATGGGAGGTAATGTTGGAGTCGGGGTGTGGTTGGACGGGAGGTGATGTTGGAGTAGGGGTTGGGTTGGACGGGAGGTGTTTTTGGACTTGGGGTGTGGTTGGACGGGAGGAGCTGTTGGAGTAGGGGTGTGTTTGGACGGGATGTTATGTTAGAGTAGGGCGTGGGGTTGGACGGGAGGTGATGTTGTTGTAGGGGGTGGGGTTGGACAGGAGGTGCTGTTGGAGTAGTGTTGTGGTTGGACTGAGATGATGTTGGAGTAGAGGTGGGGTTGGATGGGAGGTGATGTTGGAGTTGGTGTGGGCTTGGACGGGATGTGTTGTTGGAGTAGGTGTGGGGTTGGACGGAGCTGATGTTGGATTAGTGGTGGGGTTGGACGGGAGGTGTTGTTGGAGTAGGGGGTGGGTTTGGACGGGAGGTGATGTTGGAGTAGGGGGTGGTGTTGGACAGATCTGCTGTTGCAGTAGGGGTGGGGTTGGACTGAGATGATGTTGGAGTAGAGGTGGGGTTGGACGGGAGGTCTTGTTGGAGTATTGGTTGGGTTGGACGTGAGGTGATGTTGGAGTAGGGGTTGGGTTGGACGGAGGTGATGTTGGAGTTGGGGTGGGGTTGGACGGAGGTGCTGTTGGCGTTGGGGGTGGGGTTGGACGTAGGTGCTGTTGGAGTAGGGGTGTGGTTGGACGGGAGGTGCTGTTGGAGTAGGGGTTGGGTTGGACCGGAGGTGAAGTTGGAGTTGGGGTGGCGTTGCACGGAGATGATGTTGGAGTAGAGGTGGGGTTGGACGGGAGGTGATGTTGGAGTCGGGGTGTGGTTGGACAGGAGATGATGTTGGAGTAGGGGGCGTGGTTAGACGCGAGGTGTTGTTGGAGTAGGGGTTGGGTTGGAATGGAGGTGTTATTGGATTAGGGGACTGCGTTGGATGGGAGGTGATGTTGGAGTCGTGGTGTGGTTGGACGGGAGGTGATGTTGGAGTTGGGGTGTGGTTGGACGGGAGGTGATGTTGGAGTAGGGGTTGGGTTGGACCGGAGGTGTTGTTGGAGTTGGGGTGGGGTTGGCCGGGAGTTGCTTTTGGAGCTGGGGTGTGGTTGGACGGGAGTTGGGTGTGGTTGGGTGGGAGGTAATGTTGGAGTGGGGGTTGGGTTGGACGGAGGTGATGTTGGAGTTGGGGTGAGGTTGGACGGAGGTGCTGTTGGCATAGGGGGTGGGGTTGGATGTAGGTGCTGTTGGAGTAGGGGTGTGGTTGGATGGGAGGTGCTGTTGGAGTAGGGGTGGGGTTGGACGGGATGAGTTGTTGGAGTAGGGGTGGGGTTGGACGGAGGTGATGTTGTTGTAGGGGGTGGGGTTGGACAGGAGGTGCTGTTGGAGTAGTGTTGTGGTTGGACTGAGGTGATGTTGGAGTAGAGGTGGGGTTGGACGGGAGTTGATGTTGGAGTAGGGGGTGGTGTTGGACGTGAGGTGATGTTGGAGTAGGGGTTGGGTTGGACGGAGGTGATGTTGGAGTAGGGGTGGGGCTGGACGGAGGTGATGTTGGTTTAGGGGGTGGGGTTGTACGGTAGGTGCTGTTGGAGTTGGGGTGTGGTTGGACGGGAGGTGATGTTGGAGTAGGGGTTGGGTTAGACGGGAGTTGTTGTTGGACTTGGGGTGTGGTTGGACATGAGGTGATGTTGGAGTTGGGGTGTGGTTGGCCGGGAGGTGGTGTTGGACTTGGGGTGTGGTTGGACGGGAGGTGATGTTGGAGTTGGGGTGTGGTTGGACGGGAGGTGCTTTTGGAGCTGGTGTGTGGTTGGACGGGAGGTGATGTTGGAGTTGGGGTGGGGCTGGACGGGAGGTGATGTTGGAGTAGGGGGTGTGGTTGGACGGGATTTGCTGTTGGAGTATGTGTGGGATTAGACGGGAGGAGCTGTTGGAGTAGGGGTGTGTTTGACGGGATGTTATGTTAGAGTAGGGCGTGGGGTTGGACGGGAGGTGATGTTGTTGTAGGGGCTGGGGTTGGACAGGATGTGCTGTTGGAGTAGTGTTGTGGTTGGACTGAGATGATGTTGGAGTAGAGGTGGGGTTGGACGGAGGTGATGTTGGAGTTGGGGTGGGGTTGGACGGAGGTACTGTTGGCATTGGGGGTGGGGTTGGACGTAGGTGCTGTTGGAGTAGGGGTGTGGTTGGACGGGAGGTGCTGTTGGAGTAGGGGTGGGGTTGGACGGGAGGTGAAGTTGGAGTTGGGGTGGGGTTGGACGGAGATGATGTTGGAGTAGAGGTGGGGTTGGACTGGAGGTGATGTTGGAGTCAGGGTGGGGTTGGACGGGAGATGATGTTGGAGTAGGGGGCGTGGTTAGACGGGAGGTGTTGTTGGAGTAAAGGTGGGGTTGGAATGGAGGTGTTATTGGAGTAGGGGACTGGGTTGGATGGGAGGTAATGTTGGAGTCGGGGTGTGGTTGGACGGGAGGTGATGTTGGAGTAGGGGTTGGGTTGGACGGGAGGTGTTTTTGGACTTGGGGTGTGGTTGGACGGGAGGAGCTGTTGGAGTAGGGGTGTGTTTGGACGGGATGTTATGTTAGAGTAGGGCGTGGGGTTGGACGGGAGGTGATGTTGTTGTAGGGGGTGGGGTTGGACAGGAGGTGCTGTTGGAGTAGTGTTGTGGTTGGACTGAGATGATGTTGGAGTAGAGGTGGGGTTGGACGGGAGGTGATGTTGGAGTTGGTGTGGGCTTGGACGGGATGTGTTGTTGGAGTAGGTGTGGGGTTGGACGGAGCTGATGTTGGATTAGTGGTGGGGTTGGACGGGAGGTGTTGTTGGAGTAGGGGGTGGGTTTGGACGGGAGGTGATGTTGGAGTAGGGGGTGGTGTTGGACAGATCTGCTGTTGCAGTAGGGGTGGGGTTGGACTGAGATGATGTTGGAGTAGAGGTGGGGTTGGACGGGAGGTCTTGTTGGAGTATTGGTTGGGTTGGACGTGAGGTGATGTTGGAGTAGGGGTTGGGTTGGACGGAGGTGATGTTGGAGTTGGGGTGGGGTTGGACGGAGGTGCTGTTGGCGTTGGGGGTGGGGTTGGACGTAGGTGCTGTTGGAGTAGGGGTGTGGTTGGACGGGAGGTGCTGTTGGAGTAGGGGTTGGGTTGGACCGGAGGTGAAGTTGGAGTTGGGGTGGCGTTGCACGGAGATGATGTTGGAGTAGAGGTGGGGTTGGACGGGAGGTGATGTTGGAGTCGGGGTGTGGTTGGACAGGAGATGATGTTGGAGTAGGGGGCGTGGTTAGACGCGAGGTGTTGTTGGAGTAGGGGTTGGGTTGGAATGGAGGTGTTATTGGATTAGGGGACTGCGTTGGATGGGAGGTGATGTTGGAGTCGTGGTGTGGTTGGACGGGAGGTGATGTTGGAGTTGGGGTGTGGTTGGACGGGAGGTGATGTTGGAGTAGGGGTTGGGTTGGACCGGAGGTGTTGTTGGAGTTGGGGTGGGGTTGGCCGGGAGTTGCTTTTGGAGCTGGGGTGTGGTTGGACGGGAGTTGGGTGTGGTTGGGTGGGAGGTAATGTTGGAGTGGGGGTTGGGTTGGACGGAGGTGATGTTGGAGTTGGGGTGAGGTTGGACGGAGGTGCTGTTGGCATAGGGGGTGGGGTTGGATGTAGGTGCTGTTGGAGTAGGGGTGTGGTTGGATGGGAGGTGCTGTTGGAGTAGGGGTGGGGTTGGACGGGAGGTGAAGTTGGAGTTGGGGTGGGGTTCGACGGAGATGATGTTGGAGTAGAGGTGGGGTTGGACGGGAAGTGATGTTGGAGTCGGGGTGTGGTTGGACAGGAGATGATGTTGAAGTAGGGGGCGTGGTTAGACGTGAGGTGTTGTTGGAGTTGGGGTAGGGTTGGAATGGAGGTGTTATTGGATTAGGGGACTGCGTTGGACGGGAGGTGATGTTGGAGTCGTGGTGTGGTTGGACGGGAGGTGATGTTGGAGTTGGGGTGTGGTTGGACGGGAGGTGATGTTGGAGTAGGGGATGGGTTGGACGGGATGTGTTGCTGGACTTGGGGTGTGGTTGGGCGTGAGGTGATGTTGGAGTTGGGGTGGCGTTGGACAGAGGTGATGTTGGAGTAGAGGGTGTGGTGGAACGGGAGATGTTGTTGGAGTTGGCTGGGGATGGACGGGACGTGCTGTTGGATTAGGGGTGGGGTAGGATGGAGATGATGTTGGAGTAGATGTGGGGCTGGACGGGAGGTGATGTTGGAGTAGGGGGTGTGGTTGGACCGGAGGTGTTGTTGGAGTTGGGGTGGGGTTGGCCGGGATGTGTTGTTGGAGTAGGGGTGGGGTTGGACGGAGGTGATGTTGTTGTAGGGGGTGGGGTTGGACAGGAGGTGCTGTTGGAGTAGTGTTGTGGTTGGACTGAGATGATGTTGGAGTAGAGGTGGGGTTGGACGGGAGGTGATTTTGGAGTATGTGTGGGGTTGGACGGGATGTGTTGTTGGAGTAGGTGTGGGGTTGGACGGAGGTGATGTTGGATTAGTGGTGGGGTTGGACGGGAGGTGTTGTTGGAGTAGGGGTGTGGTTGGACGGAGGTGCTGTTGGAGTAGGGGGTGGGGTTGGACAGATCTGCTGTTGGCGTAGAGGGTGGGGTTGGACAGATGTGCTGTTGCAGTAGGGGTGGGGTTGGACTGAGATGATGTTGGAGTAGAGGTGGGGTTGGACGGGATGTGTTGTTGGAGTATTGGTTGGGTTGGACGTAAGCTGATGTTGGAGTAGGGGTTGGGTTGGACGGAGGTGATGTTGGAGTTGGGGTGGGGTTGGACGGAGGTACTGTTGGAATTGGGGGTGGGGTTGGATGTAGGTGCTGTTGGAGTAGGGGTGTGGTTGGACGGGAGGTGCTGTTGGAGTAGGGGTGGGGTTGGACGGGAGGTGAAGTTGGAGTTGGGGTGGGGTTGGACGGAGATGATGTTGGAGTAGAGGTGGGGTTGGACGGGAGGTGATGTTGGAGTCAGGGTGTGGTTGGACGGGAGATGATGTTGGAGTAGGGGGCGTGGTTAGACGGGAGGTGTTGTTGGAGTAAAGGTGGGGTTGGAATGGAGGTGTTATTGGAGTAGGGGACTGGGTTGGATGGGAGGTAATGTTGGAGTCGGGGTGTGGTTGGACGGGAGGTGATGTTGGAGTAGGCGTTGGGTTGGACGGGAGGTGTTGTTGGACTTGGGGTGTGGTTGGACGGGAGGAGCTGTTGGAGTAGGGGTGTGTTTGGAAGGGATGTTATGTTAGAGTAGGGCGTGGGGTTGGACGGGAGGTGATGTTGTTGTAGGGGGTGGAGTTGGACAGGAGGTGCTGTTGGAGTAGTTTTGTGGTTGGACTGAGATGATGCTGGAGTAGAGGTGGGGTTGGACGGGAGGTGATGTTGGAGTTGGTGTGGGGTTGGACGGGATGTGTTGTTGGAGTAGGTGTGGGGTTGGACGGAGCTGATGTTGGATTAGTGGTGGGGTTGGACGGGAGGTGTTGTTGGAGTAGGGGGTGGGGTTGGACGGGAGGTGATCTTGGAGTAGGGGGTGGTGTTGGACAGATCTGCTGTTGCAGTAGGGTTGGGGTTGGACGGAGGTGCTGTTGGAGTAGGGGTTTGGTTGGACGGGAGGTGCTGTTGGAGTAGGGGTGGGGTTGGACCGGAGGTGAAGTTGGAGTTGGGGTGGCGATGGACGGAGATGATGTTGGAGTAGAGGTGGGGTTGGACGGGAGGTGATGTTGGAGTCGGGGTGTGGTTGGACAGGAGATGATGTTGGAGTAGGGGGCGTGGTTAGACGCGAGGTGTTGTTGGAGTAGGGGTTGTGTTGGAATGGAGGTGTTATTGGATTAGGGGACTGCGTTGGACGGGAGGTGATGTTGGAGTCGTGGTGTGGTTGGACGAGAGGTGATGTTGGAGTTGGGGTATGGTTGGACGGGAGGTGATGTTGGAGTAGGGGTTGGGTTGGACCGGAGGTGTTGTTGGAGTTGGGGTGGGGTTGGCCGGGAGTTGCTTTTGGAGCTGGGGTGTGGTTGGACGGGAGGTGATGTTGGAGTTGGGTGTGGTTGGGCGGGAGGTAATGTTGGAGTGGGGGTTGGGTTGGACGGAGGTGATGTTGGAGTTGGGGTGAGGTTGGACGGAGGTGCTGTTGGCATAGGGGGTGGGGTTGGACATAGGTGCTGTTGGAGTAGGGGTGTGGTTGGATGGGAGGTGCTGTTGGAGTAGGGGTGGGGTTGGACGGGAGGTGAAGTTGGAGTTGGGGTGGGGTTCGACGGAGATGATGTTGGAGTAGAGGTGGGGTTGGACGGGAAGTGATGTTGGAGTCGGGGTGTGGTTGGACAGGAGATGATGTTGAAGTAGGGGGCGTGGTTAGACGTGAGGTGTTGTTGGAGTTGGGGTAGGGTTGGAATGGAGGTGTTATTGGATTAGGGGACTGCGTTGGACGGGAGGTGATGTTGGAGTCGTGGTGTGGTTGGACGGGAGGTGATGTTGGAGTTGGGGTGTGGTTGGACGGGAGGTGATGTTGGAGTAGGGGATGGGTTGGACGGGAGGTGTTGTTGGACTTGGGGTGTGGTTGGGCGTGAGGTGATGTTGGAGTTGGGGTGGCGTTGGACAGAGGTGATGTTGGAGTAGAGGGTGTGGTGGAACGGGAGATGTTGTTGGAGTCGGCTGGGGATGGACGGGACGTGCTGTTGGATTAGGGGTGGGGTAGGACGGAGATGATGTTGGAGTAGATGTGGGGCTGGACGGGAGGTGATGTTGGAGTAGTGGGTGTGGTTGGACGAGATGTGCTGTTGGAGTATGTGTGGGATTAGACGTGAGGAGCTGTTGGAGTAGGGGTGTCTTTGGACGGGATGTTATGTTGGAGTAGGGCGTGGGGTTGGACGGGAGGTGATGTTGTTGTAGGGGGTGGGGTTGGACAGGAGGTGCTGTTTGAGTAGTGTTGTGGTTGGACTGAGATGATGTTGGAGTAGAGGTGGGGTTGGACGGGAGTTGATGTTGGAGTAAGGGGTGGGGTTGGACGGTAGGTGCTGTTGGAGTAGGGGTGGAGTTGGACGTGAGGTGATGTTGGAGTAGGGGTTGGGTTGGACGGAGGTGATGTTGGAGTAGGGGTGGGGCTGGACGGAGGTGATGTTGGTTTAGGGGTGGGGTTGGACAGGAGGTGTTGTTGGAGTAGAGGTGGCGTTGGAAGGGAGATGTTGTTGGAGTTGGTGTGGGGTTGGACGGGATGAGTTGTTGGAGTAGGGGTGGGGTTGGACGGAGGTGATGTTGTTGTAGGGGGTGGGGTTGGACAGGAGGTGCTGTTGGAGTAGTGTTGTGGTTGGACTGAGGTGATGTTGGAGTAGAGGTGGGGTTGGACGGGAGTTGATGTTGGAGTAGGGGGTGGTGTTGGACGTGAGGTGATGTTGGAGTAGGGGTTGGGTTGGACGGAGGTGATGTTGGAGTAGGGGTGGGGCTGGACGGAGGTGATGTTGGTTTAGGGGGTGGGGTTGTACGGTAGGTGCTGTTGGAGTTGGGGTGTGGTTGGACGGGAGGTGATGTTGGAGTAGGGGTTGGGTTAGACGGGAGTTGTTGTTGGACTTGGGGTGTGGTTGGACATGAGGTGATGTTGGAGTTGGGGTGTGGTTGGCCGGGAGGTGGTGTTGGACTTGGGGTGTGGTTGGACGGGAGGTGATGTTGGAGTTGGGGTGTGGTTGGACGGGAGGTGCTTTTGGAGCTGGTGTGTGGTTGGACGGGAGGTGATGTTGGAGTTGGGGTGGGGCTGGACGGGAGGTGATGTTGGAGTAGGGGGTGTGGTTGGACGGGATTTGCTGTTGGAGTATGTGTGGGATTAGACGGGAGGAGCTGTTGGAGTAGGGGTGTGTTTGACGGGATGTTATGTTAGAGTAGGGCGTGGGGTTGGACGGGAGGTGATGTTGTTGTAGGGGCTGGGGTTGGACAGGATGTGCTGTTGGAGTAGTGTTGTGGTTGGACTGAGATGATGTTGGAGTAGAGGTGGGGTTGGACGGGAGGTGATGTTGGAGTAGGGGGTGTGGTTGGACGGGAGGTGCTGTTGATGTAGGGGTGGGGCTGGACGGAGGTGATGTTGGTTTAGGGGTAGGGTTGGACAGGAGGTGTTGTTGGAGTAGGGGTGTGGTTGGACGGAGGTGCTGTTGGAGTAGGGGTGGGGTTGGACGGAGGTGCTGTTGGAGTAGGGGTGGGGTTGGATGGGAGATGATGTTGGAGTAGGCGTGGAGTTGGATGGCTGGTGAAGTTGGAGTTGGGGTGGGGTTGGACGGAGATGATGTTGGAGTGGAGGTGGGGTTGGACGGGAGGTGATGTTGGAGTCAGGGTGTGGTTGGACGGGAGATGATGTTGGAGTAGGGGGCGTGGTTAGACGGGAGGTGTTGTTGGAGTAAAGGTGGGGTTGGAATGGAGGTGTTATTGGAGTAGGGGACGGGGTTGGATGGGAGGTAATGTTGGAGTCGAGGTGTGGTTTGACGGGAGGTGATGTTGGAGTAGGGGTTGGGTTGGACGGGAGGTGTTGTTGGACTTGGGGTGTGGTTGGACGGGAGGAGCTGTTGGAGTAGGGGTGTGTTTGGACGGGATGTTATGTTAGAGTACGGCGTGGGGTTGGACGGGAGGTGATGTTGTTGTAGGGGGTGGGGTTGGACAGGAGGTGCTGTTGGAGTAGTGTTGTGGTTTGACTGAGATGATGTTGGAGTAGAGGTGGGGTTGGACTGGAGGTGATGTTGGAGTAGGGGGTGGGGTTGGACGGGAGGTGCTGCTGGAGTAGGGGTGGAGTTGGATGGGAGGTGCTGTTGGAGTATTGGTTGTGTTGGACGTGAGGTGATGTTGGAGTAGGGGTTGGGTTGGACGGATGTGATGTTGGAGTAGGAGTGGGGCTGGACGGAGGTGATGTTGGTGTAGGGGTGGTGTTGGACAGGAGGTGATGTTGGAGTTGGGGTGTGGTTGGACGGGAGGTGATGTTGGAGTCGGGGTGTGGATGGACAGGAGATGATGTTGGAGTAGGGGGCGTGGTTAGACGGGATGTGTTGTTGGAGTAGGGGTGGGGTTGGACGGAGGTGATGTTGTTGTAGGGGGTGGGGTTGGACAGGAGGTGCTGTTGGAGTAGTGTTGTGGTTGGACTGAGATGATGTTGGAGTAGAGGTGGGGTTGGACGGGAGGTGATGTTGGAGTTGGTGTGGGGTTGGACAAGATGTGTTGTTGGAGTAGGTGTGGGGTTCGACGGAGGTGATGTTGGATTAGTGGTGGGGTTGGACGGGAGGTGTTGTTGGAGTAGTGGGTGGGGTTGGACGGGAGGTGATGTTGGTGTAGGGGTGTGGTTGGACAGGAGGTGTTCTTGGAGTAGGGGTGTGGTTGGACGGAGGTGCTGTTGGAGTAGGGGGTGGGGTTGGACAGATCTGCTGTTGGAGTAGTGGGTGGGGTTGGACAGATGTGGTGTTGGAGTAGGGGTGGGGTTGGACTGAGATGATGTTGGAGTAGAGGTGGGGTTGGACGGGAGGTGTTGTTGGAGTATTGGTTGGGTTGGACGTGAGGTGATGTTGGAGTAGGGATTGGGTTGGACGGAGTTGATGTTGGAGTTGGGGTGGAGTTGGACGGAGGTGCTGTTGGCGTAGGGGTTGTTGTTGGACGTAGGTGCTGTTGGAGTAGGGGTGTGGTTGGACGGGAGGTGCTGTTGGAGTAGGGGTGGGGTTGGACGGGAGGTGAAGTTGTAGTTGGGGTGGGGTTCGACGGAGATGATGTTGTAGTAGAGGTGGGGTTGGACAGGAGATGATGTTGGAGTAGGGGGCGTGGTTAGACGCGAGGTGTTGTTGGAGTAGGGGTTGGGTTCGAATGGAGGTGTTATTGGATTAGGGGACTGCGTTGGACGGGAGGTGATATTGGAGTCGTGGTTTGGTTGGATGGGAGGTGATGTTGGAGTTGGGGTGTGGTTGGACGGGAGGTGATGTTGGAGTAGGGGATGGGTTGGACGGGAGGTGTTGTTGGACTTGGGGTGTGGTTGGGCGTGAGGTGATGTTGGAGTTGCGGTGGCGTTGGACAGAGGTGATGTTGGAGTAGAGGGTGTGGTGGAACGGGAGATGTTGTTGGAGTTGGCATGGGGTTGGACGGGAGGTGCTGTTGGATTAGGGGTGCGGTAGGACGGAGTTGATGTTGGAGTAGATGTGGGGCTGGACGGGAGTTTATGGTTGAGTAGGGGGTGTGGTTGGACGAGATGTGCTGTTGGAGTATGTGTGGGATTAGACGGGAGGAGCTGTTGGAGTAGGGGTGTGTTTGGACGGGATGTTATGTTGGAGTAGGGTTTGGGTTGGACGGAGGTGATGTTGGAGTAGGGGTGGGGCTGGACGGAGGTGATGTTTGTTTAGGGGTGGGGTTGGACAGGAGGTGTTGTTGGAGTAGAGGTGGCGTTGGAAGGGATATGTTGTTGGAGTTGGTGTGGGGTTGAACGGGATGTGTTGTTGGAGTAGGGGTGGGGTTGGACGGAGGTGATGTTGTTGTAGTGGGTGGGGTTGGACAGGAGGTGCTGTTGGAGTAGTGTTGTGGTTGGACTGAGATGATGTTGGAGTAGAGGTGGGGTTGGACGGGATGTGTTGTTGGTGTAGGTGTTGGGTTGGACGGAGGTGATGTTGGATTAGTGGTTGGGTTTTTATAGGAGGTGTTGTTGGAGTAGGGGTGTGGTTGGACGGAGGTGCTGTTGGAGTAGGGGGTGGGGTTGGACAGGTCTGCTGTTGGAATAGGGGGTGGGGTTGGACAGATGTGCTGTTGCAGTAGGGGTGGGGTTAGACTGAGATGATGTTGGAGTAGAGGTGGGGTTGGACGGGAGGTGTTGTTGGAGTTGGGGTGGGGTTGGACGGAGGTACTGTTGGAATTGGGGGTGGGGTTGGATGTAGGTGCTGTTGGAGTAGGGGTGTGGTTGGACGGGAGGTGCTGTTGGAGTAGGGGTGGGGTTGGACGGGAGGTGAAGTTGGAGTTGGGGTGGGGTTGGACGGAGATGATGTTGGAGTAGAGGTGGGGTTGGACGGGAGGTGATGTTGGAGTCAGGGTGTGGTTGGACGGGAGATGATGTTGGAGTAGGGGGCGTGGTTAGACGGGAGGTGTTGTTGGAGTAAAGGTGGGGTTGGAATGGAGGTGTTATTGGAGTAGGGGACTGGGTTGGATGGGAGGTAATGTTGGAGTCGGGGTGTGGTTGGACGGGAGGTGATGTTGGAGTAGGGGTTGGGTTGGACGGGAGGTGTTGTTGGACTTGGGGTGTGGTTGGACGGGAGGAGCTGTTGGAGTAGGGGTGTGTTTGGACGGGATGTTATGTTAGAGTAGGGCGTGGGGTTGGACGGGAGGTGATGTTGTTGTAGGGGGTGGAGTTGGACAGGAGGTGCTGTTGGAGTAGTGTTGTGGTTGGACTGAGATGATGCTGGAGTAGAGGTGGGGTTGGACGGGAGGTGATGTTGGAGTTGGTGTGGGGTTGGACGGGATGTGTTGTTGGAGTAGGTGTGGGGTTGGACGGAGCTGATGTTGGATTAGTGGTGGGGTTAGACGGGAGGTGTTGTTGGAGTAGGGGGTGGGGTTGGACGGGAGGTGATGTTGGAGTAGGGGGTGGTGTTGGACAGATCTGCTGTTGCAGTAGGGGTGGGGTTGGACGGCGGTGCTGTTGGCGTTGGGGGTGGGGTTGGACGTAGGTGCTGTTGGAGTAGGGGTGTGGTTGGACGGGAGGTGCTGTTGGAGTAGGGGTGGGGTTGGACCGGAGGTGAAGTTGGAGTTGGGGTGGCGATGGACGGAGATGATGTTGGAGTAGAGGTGGGGTTGGACGGGAGGTGATGTTGGAGTCGGGGTGTGGTTGGACAGGAGATGATGTTGGAGTAGGGGGCGTGGTTAGACGCGAGGTGTTGTTGGAGTAGGGGTTGGGTTGGAATGGAGGTGTTATTGGATTAGGGGACTGCGTTGGACGGGAGGTGATGTTGGAGTCGTAGTGTGGTTGGACGAGAGGTGATGTTGGAGTTGGGTTATGGTTGGACGGGAGGTGATGTTGGAGTTGGGTGTGGTTGGGCGGGAGGTAATGTTGGAGTAGGGGTTGGGTTGGACGGAGGTGATGTTGGAGTTGGGGTGAGGTTGGACGGAGGTGCTGTTGGCATAGGGGGTGGGGTTGGACGTAGGTGCTGTTGGAGTAGGGGTGTGGTTGGATGGGAGGTGCTGTTGGAGTAGGGGTGGGGTTGGACGGGAGGTGAAGTTGGAGTTGGGGTGGGGTTCGACGGAGATGATGTTGGAGTAGAGGTGGGGTTGGACGGGAAGTGATGTTGGAGTCGGGGTGTGGTTGGACAGGAGATGATGTTGAAGTAGGGGGCGTGGTTAGACGTGAGGTGTTGTTGGAGTTGGGGTAGGGTTGGAATGGAGGTGTTATTGGATTAGGGGACTGCGTTGGACGGGAGGTGATGTTGGAGTCGTGGTGTGGTTGGACGGGAGGTGATGTTGGAGTTGGGGTGTGGTTGGACGGGAGGTGATGTTGGAGTAGGGGATGGGTTGGACGGGAGGTGTTGTTGGACTTGGGGTGTGGTTGGGCGTGAGGTGATGTTGGAGTTGGGGTGGCGTTGGACAGAGGTGATGTTGGAGTAGAGGGTGTGGTGGAATGGGAGATGTTGTTGTAGTTGGCTGGGGATGGACGGGACGTGCTGTTGGATTATGGGTGGGGTAGGACGGAGATGATGTTGGAGTAGATGTGGGGCTGGACGGGAGGTGATGTTGGAGTAGGGGGTGTGGTTGGACGAGATGTGCTGTTGGAGTATGTGTGGGATTAGACGTGAGGAGCTGTTGGAGTAGGGGTGTCTTTGGACGGGATGTTATGTTGGAGTAGGGCGTGGGGTTGGACGGGAGGTGATGTTGTTGTAGGGGGTGGGGTTGGACAAGAGGTGCTGTTTGAGTAGTGTTGTGGTTGGACTGAGATGATGTTGGAGTAGAGGTGGGGTTGGACGGGAGTTGATGTTGGAGTAGGGGTTGGGGTTGGACGGTAGGTGCTGTTGGAGTAGGGGTGGAGTTGGACGTGAGGTGATGTTGGAGTAGGGGTTGGGTTGGACGGAGGAGATGTTGCAGTAGGGGTGGGGCTGGACGGAGGTGATGTTGGTTTAGGGGTGGGGTTGGACAGGAGGTGTTGTTGGAGTAGAGGTGGCGTTGGACGGGAGATGTTGTTGGAGTTGGTGTGGGGTTGGACGGGATGTGTTGTTGGAGTAGGGGTGGGGTTGGACGGAGGTGATGTTGTTGTAGGGGGTGGGGTTGGACAGGAGGTGCTGTTGGAGTAGTGTTGTGGTTGGACTGAGATGATGTTGGAGTAGAGGTGGGGTTGGACGGGAGTTGATGTTGGAGTAGGGGGTGGGGTTGGACGGTAGGTGCTGTTGGAGTAGGGGTGGAGTTGGACGTGAGGTGATGTTGGAGTAGGGGTTGGGTTGGACGGAGGTGATGTTGGAGTAGGGGTGGGGCTGGACGGAGGTGATGTTGGTTTAGGGGTGGGGTTGGTCAGGAGGTGTTGTTGGAGTAGAGGTGGCGTTGGACGGGAGATGTTATTGGAGTTGGTGTGGGATTGGACGGGATGTGTTGTTGGAGTAGGGGTGGGGTTGGACGGAGGTGATGTTGTTGTAGGGGGTGGGGTTGGACAGGAGCTGCTGTTGGAGTAGTGTTGTGGTTGGACTGAGATGATGTTGGAGTAGAGGTGGGGTTGGACGGGAGGTGATTTTGGAGTATGTGTGGGGTTGGACGGGATGTACTGTTGGAGTAGGTGTGGGGTTGGACGGAGGTGTTGTTGGATTAGTGGTGGGGTTGGACGGGAGGTGTTGTTGGAGTAGGGGTGTGGTTAGACGGAGGTGCAGTTGGAGTAGGGGATGGGGTTGGACAGATCTGCTGTTGGAGTAGGGGGTGGGGTTGGACAGATGTGCTGTTGCAGTAGGGGTGGGGTTGGACTGAGATGATGTTGGAGTAGAGGTGGGGTTGGACGGGAGGTGTTGTTGGAGTATTGGTTGGGTTGGACGTAAGGTGATGTTGGAGTAGGGGTTGGGTTGGACGGAGGTGATGTTGGAGTTGGGGTGGGGTTGGACGGAGGTACTGTTGGCATTGGGGGTGGGGTTGGACGTAGGTGCTGTTGGAGTAGGGGTGTGGTTGGACGGGAGGTGCTGTTGGAGTAGGGGTAGGGTTGGACGGGACGTGAATTTGGAGTTGGGGTGGGGTTGGACGGGAGGTGTTGTTGGAGTATTGGTTGGGTTGGACGTAAGGTGATGTTGGAGTAGGGGTTGGGTTGGACGGAGGTGATGTTGGAGTTGCGGTGGGGTTGGACGGAGGTGCTGTTGGCATTGGGGGTGGGGTTGGACGTAGGTGCTGTTGGAGTAGGGGTGTCGTTGGACGGGAGGTGCTGTTGGAGTAGGGGTGGGGTTGGACTGGAGGTGAAGTTGGAGTTGGGGTGGGGTTGGATGGAGATGATGTTGGAGTAGAGGTGGGGTTGGACGGGAGGTGATGTTGGAGTAGGCGTGGATTTGTATGGCTGGTGAAGTTGGAGTTGGGGTGGGGTTGGACGGAGATGATGTTGGAGTAGAGGTGGGGTTGGACAGGAGGTGATGTTGGAGTCAGGGTGTGGTTGGACGGGAGATGATGTTGGAGTAGGGGGCGTGGTTAGACGGGAGGTGTTGTTGGAGTAAAGGTGGGGTTGGAATGGAGGTGTTATTGGAGTAGGGGACGGGGTTGGATGGGAGGTAATGTTGGAGTCGAGGTGTGGTTTGACGGGAGGTGATGTTGGAGTAGGGGTTGGGTTGGACGGAGGTGATGTTGGAGTAGGGGTGGGGCTGGACGGAGGTGATGTTTGTTTAGGGGTGGGGTTGGACAGGAGGTGTTGTTGGAGTAGAGGTGGCGTTGGAAGGGATATGTTGTTGGAGTTGGTGTGGGGTTGAACGGGATGTGTTGTTGGAGTAGGGGTGGGGTTGGACGGAGGTGATGTTGTTGTAGTGGGTGGGGTTGGACAGGAGGTGCTGTTGGAGTAGTGTTGTGGTTGGACTGAGATGATGTTGGAGTAGAGGTGGGGTTGGACGGGATGTGTTGTTGGTGTAGGTGTTGGGTTGGACGGAGGTGATGTTGGATTAGTGGTTGGGTTTTTATAGGAGGTGTTGTTGGAGTAGGGGTGTGGTTGGACGGAGGTGCTGTTGGAGTAGGGGGTGGGGTTGGACAGGTCTGCTGTTGGAATAGGGGGTGGGGTTGGACAGATGTGCTGTTGCAGTAGGGGTGGGGTTAGACTGAGATGATGTTGGAGTAGAGGTGGGGTTGGACGGGAGGTGTTGTTGGAGTTGGGGTGGGGTTGGACGGAGGTACTGTTGGAATTGGGGGTGGGGTTGGATGTAGGTGCTGTTGGAGTAGGGGTGTGGTTGGACGGGAGGTGCTGTTGGAGTAGGGGTGGGGTTGGACGGGAGGTGAAGTTGGAGTTGGGGTGGGGTTGGACGGAGATGATGTTGGAGTAGAGGTGGGGTTGGACGGGAGGTGATGTTGGAGTCAGGGTGTGGTTGGACGGGAGATGATGTTGGAGTAGGGGGCGTGGTTAGACGGGAGGTGTTGTTGGAGTAAAGGTGGGGTTGGAATGGAGGTGTTATTGGAGTAGGGGACTGGGTTGGATGGGAGGTAATGTTGGAGTCGGGGTGTGGTTGGACGGGAGGTGATGTTGGAGTAGGGGTTGGGTTGGACGGGAGGTGTTGTTGGACTTGGGGTGTGATTGGACGGGAGGAGCTGTTGGAGTAGGGGTGTGTTTGGACGGGATGTTATGTTAGAGTAGGGCGTGGGGTTGGACAGATGTGCTGTTGCAGTAGGGGTGGGGTTAGACTGAGATGATGTTGGAGTAGAGGTGGGGTTGGACGGGAGGTGTTGTTGGAGTTGGGGTGGGGTTGGACGGAGGTACTGTTGGAATTGGGGGTGGGGTTGGATGTAGGTGCTGTTGGAGTAGGGGTGTGGTTGGACGGGAGGTGCTGTTGGAGTAGGGGTGGGGTTGGACGGGAGGTGAAGTTGGAGTTGGGGTGGGGTTGGACGGAGATGATGTTGGAGTAGGGGGCGTGGTTAGACGGGAGGTGTTGTTGGAGTAAAGGTGGGGTTGGAATGGAGGTGTTATTGGAGTAGGGGACTGGGTTGGATGGGAGGTAATGTTGGAGTCGGGGTGTGGTTGGACGGGAGGTGATGTTGGAGTAGGGGTTGGGTTGGACGGGAGGTGTTGTTGGACTTGGGGGTGTGGTTGGACGGGAGGTGCTGTTGGAATAGGGGTGGGGCTGGACGGAGGTGATGTTGGTTTAGGGGTGGGGTTGGACAGGAGGTGTTGTTGGAGTAGGGGTGTGGTTGGACAGAGGTGCTGTTGGAGTAGGGGGTGGGGTTGGACGCAGGTGCTGTTGGAGTAGGGGTGGGGTTGGATGGGAGGTGATGTTGGAGTAGGCGTGGATTTGGATGGCTGGTGAAGTTGGAGTTGGGGTGGGGTTGGACGGAGATGATGTTGGAGTAGAGGTGGGGTTGGACGGGAGGTGATGTTGGAGTCAGGGTGTGGTTGGACGGGAGATGATGTTGGAGTAGGGGGCGTGGTTAGACGGGAGGTGTTGTTGGAGTAAAGGTGGGGTTGGAATGGAGGTGTTATTGGAGTAGGGGACTGGGTTGGATGGGAGGTAATGTTGGAGTCGGGGTGTGGTTTGACGGGAGGTGATGTTGGAGTAGGGGTTGCGTTGGACGGGAGGTGTTGTTGGACTTGGGGTGTGGTTGGACGGGAGGAGCTGTTGGAGTAGGGGTGTGTTTGGACGGGATGTTATGTTAGAGTACGGCGTTGGGTTGGACGGGAGGTGATGTTGTTGTAGGGGGTGGGGTTGGACAGGAGGTGCTGTTGGAGTAGTGTTGTGGTTGGACTGAGATGATGTTGGAGTAGAGGAGGGGTTGGACTGGAGGTGATGTTGGAGTAGGGGGTGGGGTTGGACGGGATGTGCTGCTGGAGTAGGGGTGGAGTTGGATTGGAGGTGCTGTTGGAGTATTGGTTGGGTTGGACGTGAGGTGATGTTGGAGTAGGGGTTGGGTTGGACGGATGTGATGTTGGAGTAGGAGTGGGGCTGGACGGAGGTGCTGTTGGAGTAGGGGTGGGGTTGGACGGGAGGTGAAGTTGGAGTTGGGGTGGGGTTGGACGGAGATGATGTTGGAGTAGAGGTGGGGTTGGACGGGAGGTGATGTTGGAGTCAGGGTGTGGTTGGACGGGAGATGATGTTGGAGTAGGGGGCGTGGTTAGACGGGAGGTGTTGTTGGAGTAAAGGTGGGGTTGGAATGGAGGTGTTATTGGAGTAGGGGACTGGGTTGGATGGGAGGTAATGTTGGAGTCGGGGTGTGGTTGGACGGGAGGTGATGTTGGAGTAGGGGTTGGGTTGGACGGGAGGTGTTGTTGGACTTGGGGTGTGGTTGGACGGGAGGAGCTGTTGGAGTAGGGGTGTGTTTGGACGGGATGTTATGTTAGAGTAGGGCGTGGGGTTGGACGGGAGGTGATGTTGTTGTAGGGGGTGGAGTTGGACAGGAGGTGCTGTTGGAGTAGTGTTGTGGTTGGACTGAGATGATGCTGGAGTAGAGGTGGGGTTGGACGGGAGGTGATGTTGGAGTTGGTGTGGGGTTGGACGGGATGTGTTGTTGGAGTAGGTGTGGGGTTGGACGGAGCTGATGTTGGATTAGTGGTGGGGTTAGACGGGAGTTGTTGTTGGAGTAGGGGGTGGGGTTGGACAGGAGGTGATGTTGGAGTAGGGGGTGGTGTTGGACAGATCTGCTGTTGCAGTAGGGGTGGGGTTGGACGGAGGTGCTGTTGGCGTTGGGGGTGGGGTTGGACGTAGGTGCTATTGGAGTAGGGGTGTGGTTGGACGGGAGGTGCTGTTGGAGTAGGGGTGGGGTTGGACCGGAGGTGAAGTTGGAGTTGGGGTGGCGATGGACGGAGATGATGTTGGAGTAGAGGTGGGGTTGGACGGGAGGTGATGTTGGAGTCGGGGTGTGGTTGGACAGGAGATGATGTTGGAGTAGGGGGCGTGGTTAGACGCGAGGTGTTGTTGGAGTAGGGGTTGGGTTGGAATGGAGGTGTTATTGGATTAGGGGACTGCGTTGGACGGGAGGTGATGTTGGAGTCGTGGTGTGGTTGGACGAGAGGTGATGTTGGAGTTGGGTTATGGTTGGACGGGAGGTGATGTTGGAGTTGGGTGTGGTTGGGCGGGAGGTAATGTTGGAGTGGGGGTTGGGTTGGACGGAGGTGATGTTGGAGTTGGGGTGAGGTTGGACGGAGGTGCTGTTGGCATAGGGGGTGGGGTTGGACGTAGGTGCTGTTGGAGTAGGGGTGTGGTTGGATGGGAGGTGCTGTTGGAGTAGGGGTGGGGCTGGACGGAGGTGATGTTGGTTTAGGGGTAGGGTTGGACAGGAGGTGTTGTTGGAGTAGGGGTGTGGTTGGACGGAGGTGCTGTTGGAGTAGGGGTGGGGTTGGACGGAGGTGCTGTTGGAGTAGGGGTGGGGTTGGATGGGAGATGATGTTGGAGTAGGCGTGGATTTGGATGGCTGGTGAAGTTGGAGTTGGGGTGGGGTTGGACGGAGATGATGTTGGAGTGGAGGTGGGGTTGGACGGGAGGTGATGTTGGAGTCAGGGTGTGGTTGGACGGGAGATGATGTTGGAGTAGGGGGCGTGGTTAGACGGGAGGTGTTGTTGGAGTAAAGGTGGGGTTGGAATGGAGGTGTTATTGGAGTAAGGGACGGGGTTGGATGGGAGGTAATGTTGGAGTCGAGGTGTGGTTTGACGGGAGGTGATGTTGGAGTAGGGGTTGGGTTGGACGGGAGGTGTTGTTGGACTTGGGGTGTGGTTGGACGGGAGGAGCTGTTGGAGTAGGGGTGTGTTTGGACGGGATGTTATGTTAGAGTACGGCGTGGGGTTGGACGGGAGGTGATGTTGTTGTAGGGGGTGGGGTTGGACAGGAGGTGCTGTTGGAGTAGTGTTGTGGTTTGACTGAGATGATGTTGGAGTAGAGGTGGGGTTGGACTGGAGGTGATGTTGGAGTAGGGGGTGGGGTTGGACGGGAGGTGCTGCTGGAGTAGGGGTGGAGTTGGATGGGAGGTGCTGTTGGAGTATTGGTTGGGTTGGACGTGAGGTGATGTTGGAGTAGGGGTTGGGTTGGACGGATGTGATGTTGGAGTAGGAGTGGGGCTGGACGGAGGTGATGTTGGTGTAGGGGTGGTGTTGGACAGGAGGTGATGTTGGAGTTGGGGTGTGGTTGGACGGGAGGTGATGTTGGAGTCGGGGTGTGGATGGACAGGAGATGATGTTGGAGTAGGGGGCGTGGTTAGACGGGATGTGTTGTTGGAGTAGGGGTGGGGTTGGACGGAGGTGATGTTGTTGTAGGGGGTGGGGTTGGACAGGAGGTGCTGTTGGAGTAGTGTTGTGGTTGGACTGAGATGATGTTGGAGTAGAGGTGGGGTTGGACGGGAGGTGATGTTGGAGTTGGTGTGGGGTTGGACAAGATGTGTTGTTGGAGTAGGTGTGGGGTTCGACGGAGGTGATGTTGGATTAGTGGTGGGGTTGGACGGGAGGTGTTGTTGGAGTAGTGGGTGGGGTTGGACGGGAGGTGATGTTGGTGTAGGGGTGTGGTTGGACAGGAGGTGTTGTTGGAGTAGGGGTGTGGTTGGACGGAGGTGCTGTTGGAGTAGGGGGTGGGGTTGGACAGATCTGCTGTTGGAGTAGTGGGTGGGGTTGGACAGATGTGGTGTTGGAGTAGGGGTGGGGTTGGACTGAGATGATGTTGGAGTAGAGGTGGGGTTGGACGGGAGGTGTTGTTGGAGTATTGGTTGGGTTGGACGTGAGGTGATGTTGGAGTAGGGATTGGGTTGGACGGAGTTGATGTTGGAGTTGGGGTGGGTTTGGACGGAGGTGCTGTTGGCGTAGGGGTTGTTGTTGGACGTAGGTGCTGTTGGAGTAGGGGTGTGGTTGGACGGGAGGTGCTGTTGGAGTAGGGGTGGGGTTGGACGGGAGGTGAAGTTGTAGTTGGGGTGGGGTTCGACGGAGATGATGTTGGAGTAGAGGTGGGGTTGGACAGGAGATGATGTTGGAGTAGGGGGCGTGGTTAGACGCGAGGTGTTGTTGGAGTAGGGGTTGGGTTGGAATGGAGGTGTTTTTGGATTAGGGGACTGCGTTGGACGGGAGGTGATATTGGAGTCGTGGTTTGGTTGGACGGGAGGTGATGTTGGAGTTGGGGTGTGGTTGGACGGGAGGTGATGTTGGAGTAGGGGATGGGTTGGACGGGAGGTGTTGTTGGACTTGGGGTGTGGTTGGGCGTGAGGTGATGTTGGAGTTGCGGTGGCGTTGGACAGAGGTGATGTTGGAGTAGAGGGTGTGGTGGAACGGGAGATGTTGTTGGAGTTGGCATGGGGTTGGACGGGAGGTGCTGTTGGATTAGGGGTGCGGTAGGACGGAGTTGATGTTGGAGTAGATGTGGGGCTGGACGGGAGTTTATGGTTGAGTAGGGGGTGTGGTTGGACGAGATGTGCTGTTGGAGTATGTGTGGGATTAGACGGGAGGAGCTGTTGGAGTAGGGGTGTGTTTGGACGGGATGTTATGTTGGAGTAGGGTTTGGGTTGGACGGAGGTGATGTTGGAGTAGGGGTGGGGCTGGACGGAGGTGATGTTTGTTTAGGGGTGGGGTTGGAGAGGAGGTGTTGTTGGAGTAGAGGTGGCATTGGAAGGGATATGTTGTTGGAGTTGGTGTGGGGTTGAACGGGATGTGTTGTTGGAGTAGGGGTGGGGTTGGACGGAGGTGATGTTGTTGTAGTGGGTGGGGTTGGACAGGAGGTGCTGTTGGAGTAGTGTTGTGGTTGGACTGAGATGATGTTGGAGTAGAGGTGGTGTTGGACGGGATGTGTTGTTGGTGTAGGTGTTGGGTTGGACGGAGGTGATGTTGGATTAGTGGTTGGGTTTTTATAGGAGGTGTTGTTGGAGTAGGGGTGTGGTTGGATGGAGGTGCTGTTGGAGTAGGGGGTGGGGTTGGACAGGTCTGCTGTTGGAGTAGGGGGTGGGGTTGGACAGATGTGCTGTTGCAGTAGGGGTGGGGTTAGACTGAGATGATGTTGGAGTAGAGGTGGGGTTGGACGGGAGGTGTTGTTGGAGTTGGGGTGGGGTTGGACGGAGGTACTGTTGGAATTGGGGGTGGGGTTGGATGTAGGTGCTGTTGGAGTAGGGGTGTGGTTGGACGGGAGGTGCTGTTGGAGTAGGGGTGGGGTTGGACGGGAGGGGAAGTTGGAGTTGGGGTGGGGTTGGACGGAGATGATGTTGGAGTAGAGGTGGGGTTGGACGGGAGGTGATGTTGGAGTCAGGGTGTGGTTGGACGGGAGATGATGTTGGAGTAGGGGGCGTGGTTAGACGGGAGGTGTTGTTGGAGTAAAGGTGGGGTTGGAATGGAGGTGTTATTGGAGTAGGGGACTGGGTTGGATGGGAGGTAATGTTGGAGTCGGGGTGTGGTTGGACGGGAGGTGATGTTGGAGTAGGGGTTGGGTTGGACGGGAGGTGTTGTTGGACTTGGGGTGTGGTTGGACGGGAGGAGCTGTTGGAGTAGGGGTGTGTTTGGACGGGATGTTATGTTAGAGTAGGGCGTGGGGTTGGACGGGAGGTGATGATGTTGTAGGGGGTGGAGTTGGACAGGAGGTGCTGTTGGAGTAGTGTTGTGGTTGGACTGAGATGATGCTGGAGTAGAGGTGGGGTTGGACGGGAGGTGATGTTGGAGTTGGTGTGGGGTTGGACGGGATGTGTTGTTGGAGTAGGTGTGGGGTTGGACGGAGCTGATGTTGGATTAGTGGTGGGGTTAGACGGGAGGTGTTGTTGGAGTAGGGGGTGGGGTTGGACGGGAGGTGATGTTGGAGTAGGGGGTGGTGTTGGACAGATCTGCTGTTGCAGTAGGGGTGGGGTTGGACGGAGGTGCTGTTGGCGTTGGGGGTGGGGTTGGACGTAGGTGCTGTTGGAGTAGGGGTGTGGTTGGACGGGAGGTGCTGTTGGAGTAGGGGTGGGGTTGGACCGGAGGTGAAGTTGGAGTTGGGGTGGCGATGGACGGAGATGATGTTGGAGTAGAGGTGGGGTTGGACGGGAGGTGATGTTGGAGTCGGGGTGTGGTTGGACAGGAGATGATGTTGGAGTAGGGGGCGTGGTTAGACGCGAGGTGTTGTTGGAGTAGGGGTTGGGTTGGAATGGAGGTGTTATTGGATTAGGGGACTGCGTTGGACGGGAGGTGATGTTGGAGTCGTAGTGTGGTTGGACGAGAGGTGATGTTGGAGTTGGGTTATGGTTGGACGGGAGGTGATGTTGGAGTTGGGTGTGGTTGGGCGGGAGGTAATGTTGGAGTAGGGGTTGGGTTGGACGGAGGTGATGTTGGAGTTGGGGTGAGGTTGGACGGAGGTGCTGTTGGCATAGGGGGTGGGGTTGGACGTAGGTGCTGTTGGAGTAGGGGTGTGGTTGGATGGGAGGTGCTGTTGGAGTAGGGGTGGGGTTGGACGGGAGGTGAAGTTGGAGTTGGGGTGGGGTTCGACGGAGATGATGTTGGAGTAGAGGTGGGGTTGGACGGAAAGTGATGTTGGAGTCGGGGTGTGGTTGGACAGGAGATGATGTTGAAGTAGGGGGCGTGGTTAGACGTGAGGTGTTGTTGGAGTTGGGGTAGGGTTGGAATGGAGGTGTTATTGGATTAGGGGACTGCGTTGGACGGGAGGTGATGTTGGAGTCGTGGTGTGGTTGGACGGGAGGTGATGTTGGAGTTGGGGTGTGGTTGGACGGGAGGTGATGTTGGAGTAGGGGATGGGTTGGACGGGAGGTGTTGTTGGACTTGGGGTGTGGTTGGGCGTGAGGTGATGTTGGAGTTGGGGTGGCGTTGGACAGAGGTGATGTTGGAGTAGAGGGTGTGGTGGAATGGGAGGTGTTGTTGGAGTTGGCTGGGGATGGACGGGACGTGCTGTTGGATTATGGGTGGGGTAGGACGGAGATGATGTTGGAGTAGATGTGGGGCTGGACGGGAGGTGATGTTGGAGTAGGGGGTGTGGTTGGACGAGATGTGCTGTTGGAGTATGTGTGGGATTAGACGTGAGGAGCTGTTGGAGTAGGGGTGTCTTTGGACGGGATGTTATGTTGGAGTAGGGCGTGGGGTTGGACGGGAGGTGATGTTGTTGTAGGGGGTGGGGTTGGACAGGAGGTGCTGTTTGAGTAGTGTTGTGGTTGGACTGAGATGATGTTGGAGTAGAGGTGGGGTTGGACGGGAGTTGATGTTGGAGTAGGGGTTGGGGTTGGACGGTAGGTGCTGTTGGAGTAGGGGTGGAGTTGGACGTGAGGTGATGTTGGAGTAGGGGTTGGGTTGGACGGATGTGATGTTGGAGTAGGAGTGGGGCTGGACGGAGGTGCTGTTGGAGTAGGGGTGGGGTTGGACGGGAGGTGAAGTTGGAGTTGGGGTGGGGTTGGACGGAGATGATGTTGGAGTAGAGGTGGGGTTGGACGGGAGGTGATGTTGGAGTCAGGGTGTGGTTGGACGGGAGATGATGTTGGAGTAGGGGGCGTGGTTAGACGGGAGGTGTTGTTGGAGTAAAGGTGGGGTTGGAATGGAGGTGTTATTGGAGTAGGGGACTGGGTTGGATGGGAGGTAATGTTGGAGTCGGGGTGTGGTTGGACGGGAGGTGATGTTGGAGTAGGGGTTGGGTTGGACGGGAGGTGTTGTTGGACTTGGGGTGTGGTTGGACGGGAGGAGCTGTTGGAGTAGGGGTGTGTTTGGACGGGATGTTATGTTAGAGTAGGGCGTGGGGTTGGACGGGAGGTGATTTTGTTGTAGGGGGTGGAGTTGGACAGGAGGTGCTGTTGGAGTAGTGTTGTGGTTGGACTGAGATGATGCTGGAGTAGAGGTGGGGTTGGACGGGAGGTGATGTTGGAGTTGGTGTGGGGTTGGACGGGATGTGTTGTTGGAGTAGGTGTGGGGTTGGACGGAGCTGATGTTGGATTAGTGGTGGGGTTAGACGGGAGTTGTTGTTGGAGTAGGGGGTGGGGTTGGACAGGAGGTGATGTTGGAGTAGGGGGTGGTGTTGGACAGATCTGCTGTTGCAGTAGGGGTGGGGTTGGACGGAGGTGCTGTTGGCGTTGGGGGTGGGGTTGGACGTAGGTGCTATTGGAGTAGGGGTGTGGTTGGACGGGAGGTGCTGTTGGAGTAGGGGTGGGGTTGGACCGGAGGTGAAGTTGGAGTTGGGGTGGCGATGGACGGAGATGATGTTGGAGTAGAGGTGGGGTTGGACGGGAGGTGATGTTGGAGTCGGGGTGTGGTTGGACAGGAGATGATGTTGGTGTAGGGGGCGTGGTTAGACGCGAGGTGTTGTTGGAGTAGGGGTTGGGTTGGAATGGAGGTGTTATTGGATTAGGGGACTGCGTTGGACGGGAGGTGATGTTGGAGTCGTGGTGTGGTTGGACGAGAGGTGATGTTGGAGTTGTGTTATGGTTGGACGGGAGGTGATGTTGGAGTTGGGTGTGGTTGGGCGGGAGGTAATGTTGGAGTGGGGGTTGGGTTGGACGGAGGTGATGTTGGAGTTGGGGTGAGGTTGGACGGAGGTGCTGTTGGCATAGGGGGTGGGGTTGGACGTAGGTGCTGTTGGAGTAGGGGTGTGGTTGGATGGGAGGTGCTGTTGGAGTAGGGGTGGGGTTGGACGGGAGGTGAAGTTGGAGTTGGGGTGGGGTTCGACGGAGATGATGTTGGAGTAGAGGTGGGGTTGGACGGGAAGTGATGTTGGAGTCGGGGTGTGGTTGGACAGGAGATGATGTTGAAGTAGGGGGCGTGGTTAGACGTGAGGTGTTGTTGGAGTTGGGGTAGGGTTGGAATGGAGGTGTTATTGGATTAGGGGACTGCGTTGGACGGGAGGTGATGTTGGAGTCGTGGTGTGGTTGGACGGGAGGTGATGTTGGAGTTGGGGTGTGGTTGGACGGGCGGTGATGTTGGAGTAGGGGATGGGTTGGACGGGAGGTGTTGTTGGACTTGGGGTGTGGTTGGGCGTGAGGTGATGTTGGAGTTGGGGTGGCGTTGGACAGAGGTGATGTTGGAGTAGAGGGTGTGGTGGAATGGGAGATGTTGTTGGAGTTGGCTGGGGATGGACGGGACGTGCTGTTGGATTATGGGTGGGGTAGGACGGAGATGATGTTGGAGTAGATGTGGGGCTGGACGGGAGGTGATGTTGGAGTAGGGGGTGTGGTTGGACGAGATGTGCTGTTGGAGTATGTGTGGGATTAGACGTGAGGAGCTGTTGGAGTAGGGGTGTCTTTGGACGGGATGTTATGTTGGAGTAGGGCGTGGGGTTGGACGGGAGGTGATGTTGTTGTAGGGGGTGGGGTTGGACAGGAGGTGCTGTTTGAGTAGTGTTGTGGTTGGACTGAGATGATGTTGGAGTAGAGGTGGGGTTGGACGGGAGTTGATGTTGGAGTAGGGGTTGGGGTTGGACGGTAGGTGCTGTTGGAGTAGGGGTGGAGTTGGACGTGAGGTGATGTTGGAGTAGGGGTTGGGTTGGACGGAGGTGATGTTGCAGTAGGGGTGGGGCTGGACGGAGGTGATGTTGGTTTAGGGGTGGGGTTGGACAGGAGGTGATGTTGTTGTAGGGGGTGGGGTTGGACAGGAGGTGCTGTTTGAGTAGTGTTGTGGTTGGACTGAGATGATGTTGGAGTAGAGATGGGGTTGGACGGGAGTTGATGTTGGAGTAGGGGTTGGGGTTGGACGGTAGGTGCTGTTGGAGTTGGGGTGTGGTTGGACGGGTGGTGATGTTGGAGTAGGGGATGGGTTGGACGGGAGGTGTTGTTGGACTTGGGGTGTGGTTGGGCGTGAGGTGATGTTGGAGTTGGGGTGGCGTTGGACAGAGGTGATGTTGGAGTAGAGGGTGTGGTGGAATGGGAGATGTTGTTGGAGTTGGCTGGGGATGGACGGGACGTGCTGTTGGATTATGGGTGGGGTAGGACGGAGATGATGTTGGAGTAGATGTGGGGCTGGACGGGAGGTGATGTTGGAGTAGGGGGTGTGGTTGGACGAGATGTGCTGTTGGAGTATGTGTGGGATTAGACGTGAGGAGCTGTTGGAGTAGGGGTGTCTTTGGACGGGATGTTATGTTGGAGTAGGGCGTGGGGTTGGACGGGAGGTGATGTTGTTGTAGGGGGTGGGGTTGGACAGGAGGTGCTGTTTGAGTAGTGTTGTGGTTGGACTGAGATGATGTTGGAGTAGAGGTGGGGTTGGACGGGAGTTGATGTTGGAGTAGGGGTTGGGGTTGGACGGTAGGTGCTGTTGGAGTAGGGGTGGAGTTGGACGTGAGGTGATGTTGGAGTAGGGGTTGGGTTGGACGGAGGTGATGTTGCAGTAGGGGTGGGGCTGGACGGAGGTGCTGTTGGAGTAGGGGGTGGGGTTGGACAGATCTGCTGTTGGAGTAGTGGGTGGGGTTGGACAGATGTGGTGTTGGAGTAGGGGTGGGGTTGGACTGAGATGATGTTGGAGTAGAGGTGGGGTTGGACGGGAGGTGTTGTTGGAGTATTGGTTGGGTTGGACGTGAGGTGATGTTGGAGTAGGGATTGGGTTGGACGGAGTTGATGTTGGAGTTGGGGTGGGTTTGGACGGAGGTGCTGTTGGCGTAGGGGTTGTTGTTGGACGTAGGTGCTGTTGGAGTAGGGGTGTGGTTGGACGGGAGGTGCTGTTGGAGTAGGGGTGGGGTTGGACGGGAGGTGAAGTTGTAGTTGGGGTGGGGTTCGACGGAGATGATGTTGGAGTAGAGGTGGGGTTGGACAGGAGATGATGTTGGAGTAGGGGGCGTGGTTAGACGCGAGGTGTTGTTGGAGTAGGGGTTGGGTTGGAATGGAGGTGTTTTTGGATTAGGGGACTGCGTTGGACGGGAGGTGATATTGGAGTCGTGGTTTGGTTGGACGGGAGGTGATGTTGGAGTTGGGGTGTGGTTGGACGGGAGGTGATGTTGGAGTAGGGGTGGGGCTGGACGGAGGTGATGTTTGTTTAGGGGTGGGGTTGGAGAGGAGGTGTTGTTGGAGTAGAGGTGGCATTGGAAGGGATATGTTGTTGGAGTTGGTGTGGGGTTGAACGGGATGTGTTGTTGGAGTAGGGGTGGGGTTGGACGGAGGTGATGTTGTTGTAGTGGGTGGGGTTGGACAGGAGGTGCTGTTGGAGTAGTGTTGTGGTTGGACTGAGATGATGTTGGAGTAGAGGTGGTGTTGGACGGGATGTGTTGTTGGTGTAGGTGTTGGGTTGGACGGAGGTGATGTTGGATTAGTGGTTGGGTTTTTATAGGAGGTGTTGTTGGAGTAGGGGTGTGGTTGGATGGAGGTGCTGTTGGAGTAGGGGGTGGGGTTGGACAGGTCTGCTGTTGGAGTAGGGGGTGGGGTTGGACAGATGTGCTGTTGCAGTAGGGGTGGGGTTAGACTGAGATGATGTTGGAGTAGAGGTGGGGTTGGACGGGAGGTGTTGTTGGAGTTGGGGTGGGGTTGGACGGAGGTACTGTTGGAATTGGGGGTGGGGTTGGATGTAGGTGCTGTTGGAGTAGGGGTGTGGTTGGACGGGAGGTGCTGTTGGAGTAGGGGTGGGGTTGGACGGGAGGGGAAGTTGGAGTTGGGGTGGGGTTGGACGGAGATGATGTTGGAGTAGAGGTGGGGTTGGACGGGAGGTGATGTTGGAGTCAGGGTGTGGTTGGACGGGAGATGATGTTGGAGTAGGGGGCGTGGTTAGACGGGAGGTGTTGTTGGAGTAAAGGTGGGGTTGGAATGGAGGTGTTATTGGAGTAGGGGACTGGGTTGGATGGGAGGTAATGTTGGAGTCGGGGTGTGGTTGGACGGGAGGTGATGTTGGAGTAGGGGTTGGGTTGGACGGGAGGTGTTGTTGGACTTGGGGTGTGGTTGGACGGGAGGAGCTGTTGGAGTAGGGGTGTGTTTGGACGGGATGTTATGTTAGAGTAGGGCGTGGGGTTGGACGGGAGGTGATGATGTTGTAGGGGGTGGAGTTGGACAGGAGGTGCTGTTGGAGTAGTGTTGTGGTTGGACTGAGATGATGCTGGAGTAGAGGTGGGGTTGGACGGGAGGTGATGTTGGAGTTGGTGTGGGGTTGGACGGGATGTGTTGTTGGAGTAGGTGTGGGGTTGGACGGAGCTGATGTTGGATTAGTGGTGGGGTTAGACGGGAGGTGTTGTTGGAGTAGGGGGTGGGGTTGGACGGGAGGTGATGTTGGAGTAGGGGGTGGTGTTGGACAGATCTGCTGTTGCAGTAGGGGTGGGGTTGGACGGAGGTGCTGTTGGCGTTGGGGGTGGGGTTGGACGTAGGTGCTGTTGGAGTAGGGGTGTGGTTGGACGGGAGGTGCTGTTGGAGTAGGGGTGGGGTTGGACCGGAGGTGAAGTTGGAGTTGGGGTGGCGATGGACGGAGATGATGTTGGAGTAGAGGTGGGGTTGGACGGGAGGTGATGTTGGAGTCGGGGTGTGGTTGGACAGGAGATGATGTTGGAGTAGGGGGCGTGGTTAGACGCGAGGTGTTGTTGGAGTAGGGGTTGGGTTGGAATGGAGGTGTTATTGGATTAGGGGACTGCGTTGGACGGGAGGTGATGTTGGAGTCGTAGTGTGGTTGGACGAGAGGTGATGTTGGAGTTGGGTTATGGTTGGACGGGAGGTGATGTTGGAGTTGGGTGTGGTTGGGCGGGAGGTAATGTTGGAGTAGGGGTTGGGTTGGACGGAGGTGATGTTGGAGTTGGGGTGAGGTTGGACGGAGGTGCTGTTGGCATAGGGGGTGGGGTTGGACGTAGGTGCTGTTGGAGTAGGGGTGTGGTTGGATGGGAGGTGCTGTTGGAGTAGGGGTGGGGTTGGACGGGAGGTGAAGTTGGAGTTGGGGTGGGGTTCGACGGAGATGATGTTGGAGTAGAGGTGGGGTTGGACGGAAAGTGATGTTGGAGTCGGGGTGTGGTTGGACAGGAGATGATGTTGAAGTAGGGGGCGTGGTTAGACGTGAGGTGTTGTTGGAGTTGGGGTAGGGTTGGAATGGAGGTGTTATTGGATTAGGGGACTGCGTTGGACGGGAGGTGATGTTGGAGTCGTGGTGTGGTTGGACGGGAGGTGATGTTGGAGTTGGGGTGTGGTTGGACGGGAGGTGATGTTGGAGTAGGGGATGGGTTGGACGGGAGGTGTTGTTGGACTTGGGGTGTGGTTGGGCGTGAGGTGATGTTGGAGTTGGGGTGGCGTTGGACAGAGGTGATGTTGGAGTAGAGGGTGTGGTGGAATGGGAGGTGTTGTTGGAGTTGGCTGGGGATGGACGGGACGTGCTGTTGGATTATGGGTGGGGTAGGACGGAGATGATGTTGGAGTAGATGTGGGGCTGGACGGGAGGTGATGTTGGAGTAGGGGGTGTGGTTGGACGAGATGTGCTGTTGGAGTATGTGTGGGATTAGACGTGAGGAGCTGTTGGAGTAGGGGTGTCTTTGGACGGGATGTTATGTTGGAGTAGGGCGTGGGGTTGGACGGGAGGTGATGTTGTTGTAGGGGGTGGGGTTGGACAGGAGGTGCTGTTTGAGTAGTGTTGTGGTTGGACTGAGATGATGTTGGAGTAGAGGTGGGGTTGGACGGGAGTTGATGTTGGAGTAGGGGTTGGGGTTGGACGGTAGGTGCTGTTGGAGTAGGGGTGGAGTTGGACGTGAGGTGATGTTGGAGTAGGGGTTGGGTTGGACGGATGTGATGTTGGAGTAGGAGTGGGGCTGGACGGAGGTGCTGTTGGAGTAGGGGTGGGGTTGGACGGGAGGTGAAGTTGGAGTTGGGGTGGGGTTGGACGGAGATGATGTTGGAGTAGAGGTGGGGTTGGACGGGAGGTGATGTTGGAGTCAGGGTGTGGTTGGACGGGAGATGATGTTGGAGTAGGGGGCGTGGTTAGACGGGAGGTGTTGTTGGAGTAAAGGTGGGGTTGGAATGGAGGTGTTATTGGAGTAGGGGACTGGGTTGGATGGGAGGTAATGTTGGAGTCGGGGTGTGGTTGGACGGGAGGTGATGTTGGAGTAGGGGTTGGGTTGGACGGGAGGTGTTGTTGGACTTGGGGTGTGGTTGGACGGGAGGAGCTGTTGGAGTAGGGGTGTGTTTGGACGGGATGTTATGTTAGAGTAGGGCGTGGGGTTGGACGGGAGGTGATTTTGTTGTAGGGGGTGGAGTTGGACAGGAGGTGCTGTTGGAGTAGTGTTGTGGTTGGACTGAGATGATGCTGGAGTAGAGGTGGGGTTGGACGGGAGGTGATGTTGGAGTTGGTGTGGGGTTGGACGGGATGTGTTGTTGGAGTAGGTGTGGGGTTGGACGGAGCTGATGTTGGATTAGTGGTGGGGTTAGACGGGAGTTGTTGTTGGAGTAGGGGGTGGGGTTGGACAGGAGGTGATGTTGGAGTAGGGGGTGGTGTTGGACAGATCTGCTGTTGCAGTAGGGGTGGGGTTGGACGGAGGTGCTGTTGGCGTTGGGGGTGGGGTTGGACGTAGGTGCTATTGGAGTAGGGGTGTGGTTGGACGGGAGGTGCTGTTGGAGTAGGGGTGGGGTTGGACCGGAGGTGAAGTTGGAGTTGGGGTGGCGATGGACGGAGATGATGTTGGAGTAGAGGTGGGGTTGGACGGGAGGTGATGTTGGAGTCGGGGTGTGGTTGGACAGGAGATGATGTTGGTGTAGGGGGCGTGGTTAGACGCGAGGTGTTGTTGGAGTAGGGGTTGGGTTGGAATGGAGGTGTTATTGGATTAGGGGACTGCGTTGGACGGGAGGTGATGTTGGAGTCGTGGTGTGGTTGGACGAGAGGTGATGTTGGAGTTGTGTTATGGTTGGACGGGAGGTGATGTTGGAGTTGGGTGTGGTTGGGCGGGAGGTAATGTTGGAGTGGGGGTTGGGTTGGACGGAGGTGATGTTGGAGTTGGGGTGAGGTTGGACGGAGGTGCTGTTGGCATAGGGGGTGGGGTTGGACGTAGGTGCTGTTGGAGTAGGGGTGTGGTTGGATGGGAGGTGCTGTTGGAGTAGGGGTGGGGTTGGACGGGAGGTGAAGTTGGAGTTGGGGTGGGGTTCGACGGAGATGATGTTGGAGTAGAGGTGGGGTTGGACGGGAAGTGATGTTGGAGTCGGGGTGTGGTTGGACAGGAGATGATGTTGAAGTAGGGGGCGTGGTTAGACGTGAGGTGTTGTTGGAGTTGGGGTAGGGTTGGAATGGAGGTGTTATTGGATTAGGGGACTGCGTTGGACGGGAGGTGATGTTGGAGTCGTGGTGTGGTTGGACGGGAGGTGATGTTGGAGTTGGGGTGTGGTTGGACGGGCGGTGATGTTGGAGTAGGGGATGGGTTGGACGGGAGGTGTTGTTGGACTTGGGGTGTGGTTGGGCGTGAGGTGATGTTGGAGTTGGGGTGGCGTTGGACAGAGGTGATGTTGGAGTAGAGGGTGTGGTGGAATGGGAGATGTTGTTGGAGTTGGCTGGGGATGGACGGGACGTGCTGTTGGATTATGGGTGGGGTAGGACGGAGATGATGTTGGAGTAGATGTGGGGCTGGACGGGAGGTGATGTTGGAGTAGGGGGTGTGGTTGGACGAGATGTGCTGTTGGAGTATGTGTGGGATTAGACGTGAGGAGCTGTTGGAGTAGGGGTGTCTTTGGACGGGATGTTATGTTGGAGTAGGGCGTGGGGTTGGACGGGAGGTGATGTTGTTGTAGGGGGTGGGGTTGGACAGGAGGTGCTGTTTGAGTAGTGTTGTGGTTGGACTGAGATGATGTTGGAGTAGAGGTGGGGTTGGACGGGAGTTGATGTTGGAGTAGGGGTTGGGGTTGGACGGTAGGTGCTGTTGGAGTAGGGGTGGAGTTGGACGTGAGGTGATGTTGGAGTAGGGGTTGGGTTGGACGGAGGTGATGTTGCAGTAGGGGTGGGGCTGGACGGAGGTGATGTTGGTTTAGGGGTGGGGTTGGACAGGAGGTGATGTTGTTGTAGGGGGTGGGGTTGGACAGGAGGTGCTGTTTGAGTAGTGTTGTGGTTGGACTGAGATGATGTTGGAGTAGAGATGGGGTTGGACGGGAGTTGATGTTGGAGTAGGGGTTGGGGTTGGACGGTAGGTGCTGTTGGAGTTGGGGTGTGGTTGGACGGGTGGTGATGTTGGAGTAGGGGATGGGTTGGACGGGAGGTGTTGTTGGACTTGGGGTGTGGTTGGGCGTGAGGTGATGTTGGAGTTGGGGTGGCGTTGGACAGAGGTGATGTTGGAGTAGAGGGTGTGGTGGAATGGGAGATGTTGTTGGAGTTGGCTGGGGATGGACGGGACGTGCTGTTGGATTATGGGTGGGGTAGGACGGAGATGATGTTGGAGTAGATGTGGGGCTGGACGGGAGGTGATGTTGGAGTAGGGGGTGTGGTTGGACGAGATGTGCTGTTGGAGTATGTGTGGGATTAGACGTGAGGAGCTGTTGGAGTAGGGGTGTCTTTGGACGGGATGTTATGTTGGAGTAGGGCGTGGGGTTGGACGGGAGGTGATGTTGTTGTAGGGGGTGGGGTTGGACAGGAGGTGCTGTTTGAGTAGTGTTGTGGTTGGACTGAGATGATGTTGGAGTAGAGGTGGGGTTGGACGGGAGTTGATGTTGGAGTAGGGGTTGGGGTTGGACGGTAGGTGCTGTTGGAGTAGGGGTGGAGTTGGACGTGAGGTGATGTTGGAGTAGGGGTTGGGTTGGACGGAGGTGATGTTGCAGTAGGGGTGGGGCTGGACGGAGGTGATGTTGGTTTAGGGGTGGGGTTGGACAGGAGGTGTTGTTGGAGTAGAGGTGGCGTTGGACGGGAGATGTTGGAGTTGGTGTGGGGTTGGACGGGATGTGTTGTTGGAGTAGGGGTGGGGTTGGACGGAGGTGATGTTGTTGTAGGGGGTGGGGTTGGACAGGAGGTGCTGTTGGAGTAGTGTTGTGGTTGGACGGGAGGTGATGTTGGAGTAGGGGATGGGTTGGACGGGAGGTGTTGTTGGACTTGGGGTGTGGTTGGGCGTGAGGTGATGTTGGAGTTGGGGTGGCGTTGGACAGAGGTGATGTTGGAGTAGAGGGTGTGGTGGAATGGGAGATGTTGTTGGAGTTGGCTGGGGATGGACGGGACGTGCTGTTGGATTATGGGTGGGGTAGGACGGAGATGATGTTGGAGTAGATGTGGGGCTGGACGGGAGGTGATGTTGGAGTAGGGGGTGTGGTTGGACGAGATGTGCTGTTGGAGTATGTGTGGGATTAGACGTGAGGAGCTGTTGGAGTAGGGGTGTCTTTGGACGGGATGTTATGTTGGAGTAGGGCGTGGGGTTGGACGGGAGGTGATGTTGTTGTAGGGGGTGGGGTTGGACAGGAGGTGCTGTTTGAGTAGTGTTGTGGTTGGACTGAGATGATGTTGGAGTAGAGGTGGGGTTGGACGGGAGTTGATGTTGGAGTAGGGGTTGGGGTTGGACGGTAGGTGCTGTTGGAGTAGGGGTGGAGTTGGACGTGAGGTGATGTTGGAGTAGGGGTTGGGTTGGACGGAGGTGATGTTGCAGTAGGGGTGGGGCTGGACGGAGGTGATGTTGGTTTAGGGGTGGGGTTGGACAGGAGGTGATGTTGTTGTAGGGGGTGGGGTTGGACAGGAGGTGCTGTTTGAGTAGTGTTGTGGTTGGACTGAGATGATGTTGAAGTAGAGGTGGGGTTGGACGGGAGTTGATGTTGGAGTAGGGGTTGGGGTTGGACGGTAGGTGCTGTTGGAGTTGGGGTGTGGTTGGACGGGAGGTGATGTTGGAGTAGGGGATGGGTTGGACGGGAGGTGTTGTTGGACTTGGGGTGTGGTTGGGCGTGAGGTGATGTTGGAGTTGGGGTGGCGTTGGACAGAGGTGATGTTGGAGTAGAGGGTGTGGTGGAATGGGAGATGTTGTTGGAGTTGGCTGGGGATGGACGGGACGTGCTGTTGGATTATGGGTGGGGTAGGACGGAGATGATGTTGGAGTAGATGTGGGGCTGGACGGGAGGTGATGTTGGAGTAGGGGGTGTGGTTGGACGAGATGTGCTGTTGGAGTATGTGTGGGATTAGACGTGAGGAGCTGTTGGAGTAGGGGTGTCTTTGGACGGGATGTTATGTTGGAGTAGGGCGTGGGGTTGGACGGGAGGTGATGTTGTTGTAGGGGGTGGGGTTGGACAGGAGGTGCTGTTTGAGTAGTGTTGTGGTTGGACTGAGATGATGTTGGAGTAGAGGTGGGGTTGGACGGGAGTTGATGTTGGAGTAGGGGTTGGGGTTGGACGGTAGGTGCTGTTGGAGTAGGGGTGCAGTTGGACGTGAGGTGATGTTGGAGTAGGGGTTGGGTTGGACGGAGGTGATGTTGCAGTAGGGGTGGGGCTGGATGGAGGTGATGTTGGTTTAGGGGTGGGGTTGGACAGGAGGTGTTGTTGGAGTAGAGGTGGCGTTGGACGGGAGATGTTGGAGTTGGTGTGGGGTTGGACGGGATGTGTTGTTGGAGTAGGGGTGGGGTTGGACGGAGGTGATGTTGTTGTAGGGGGTGGGGTTGGACAGGAGGTGCTGTTGGAGTAGTGTTGTGGTTGGACGGGAGGTGATGTTGGAGTAGGGGATGGGTTGGACGGGAGGTGTTGTTGGACTTGGGGTGGGGTTGGACGGTAGGTGCTGTTGGAGTAGGGGTGGAGTTGGACGTGAGGTGATGTTGGAGTAGGGGTTGGGTTGGACGGAGGTGATGTTGGAGTAAGGGTGGGGCTGGACGGAGGTGATGTTGGTTTAGGGGTGGGGTTGGTCAGGAGGTGTTGTTGGAGTAGAGGTGGCGTTGGACGGGAGATGTTATTGGAGTTGGTGTGGGATTGGACGGGATGTGTTGTTGGAGTGGGGTGGGGTTGGACGGAGGTGATGTTGTTGTAGGGGGTGGGGTTGGACAGGAGCTGCTGTTGGAGTAGTGTTGTGGTTGGACTGAGATGATGTTGGAGTAGAGGTGGGGTTGGACGGGAGGTGATTTTGGAGTATGTGTGGGGTTGGACGGGATGTATTGTTGGAGTAGGTGTGGGGTTGGACGGATGTGTTGTTGGATTAGTGGTGGGGTTGGACGGGAGGTGTTGTTGGAGTAGGGGTGTGGTTGGACGGAGGTGCAGTTGGAGTAGGGGATGGGGTTGGACAGATCTGCTGTTGGAGTAGGGGGTGGGGTTGGACAGATGTGCTGTTGCAGTAGGGGTGGGGTTGGACTGAGATGATGTTGGAGTAGAGGTGGGGTTGGACGGGAGGTGTTGTTGGAGTATTGGTTGGGTTGGACGTAAGGTGATGTTGGAGTAGGGGTTGGGTTGGACGGAGGTGATGTTGGAGTTGGGGTGGGGTTGGACGGAGGTACTGTTGGCATTGGGGGTGGGGTTGGACGTAGGTGCTGTTGGAGTAGGGGTGTGGTTGGACGGGAGGTGCTGTTGGAGTAGGGGTAGGGTTGGACGGGACGTGAAGTTGGAGTTGGGGTGGAGTTGGAAGTGAGGTGATGTTGGAGTAGGGGTTGGGATTAGACGTGAGGAGCTGTTGGAGTAGGGGTGTCTTTGGACGGGATGTTATGTTGGAGTAGGGCGTGGGGTTGGACGGGAGGTGATGTTGTTGTAGGGGGTGGGGTTGGACAGGAGGTGCTGTTTGAGTAGTGTTGTGGTTGGACTGAGATGATGTTGGAGTAGAGGTGGGGTTGGACGGGAGTTGATGTTGGAGTAGGGGTTGGGGTTGGACGGTAGGTGCTGTTGGAGTAGGGGCGGAGTTGGATGTGAGGTGATGTTGGAGTAGGGGTTGGGTTGGACGGAGGTGATGTTGCAGTAGGGGTGGGGCTGGACGGAGGTGATGTTGGTTTAGGGGTTCGGTTGGACAGGAGGTGATGTTGTTGTAGGGGGTGGGGTTGGACAGGAGGTGCTGTTTGAGTAGTGTTGTGGTTGGACTGAGATGATGTTGGAGTAGAGGTGGGGTTGGACGGGAGTTGATGTTGGAGTAGGGGTTGGGGTTGGACGGTAGGTGCTGTTGGAGTTGGGGTGTGGTTGGACGGGAGGTGATGTTGGAGTAGGGGATGGGTTGGACGGGAGGTGTTGTTGGACTTGGGGTGTGGTTGGGCGTGAGGTGATGTTGGAGTTGGGGTGGCGTTGGACAGAGGTGATGTTGGAGTAGAGGGTGTGGTGGAATGGGAGATGTTGTTGGAGTTGGCTGGGGATGGACGGGACGTGCTGTTGGATTATGGGTGGGGTAGGACGGAGATGATGTTGGAGTAGATGTGGGGCTGGACGGGAGGTGATGTTGGAGTAGGGGGTGTGGTTGGACGAGATGTGCTGTTGGAGTATGTGTGGGATTAGACGTGAGGAGCTGTTGGAGTAGGGGTGTCTTTGGACGGGATGTTATGTTGGAGTAGGGCGTGGGGTTGGACGGGAGGTGATGTTGTTGTAGGGGGTGGGGTTGGACAGGAGGTGCTGTTTGAGTAGTGTTGTGGTTGGACTGAGATGATGTTGGAGTAGAGGTGGGGTTGGACGGGAGTTGATGTTGGAGTAGGGGTTGGGGTTGGACGGTAGGTGCTGTTGGAGTAGGGGTGGAGTTGGACGTGAGGTGATGTTGGAGTAGGGGTTGGGTTGGACGGAGGTGATGTTGCAGTAGGGGTGGGGCTGGACGGAGGTGATGTTGGTTTAGGGGTGGGGTTGGACAGGAGGTGTTGTTGGAGTAGAGGTGGCGTTGGACGGGAGATGTTGGAGTTGGTGTGGGGTTGGACGGGATGTGTTGTTGGAGTAGGGGTGGGGTTGGACGGAGGTGATGTTGTTGTAGGGGGTGGGGTTGGACAGGAGGTGCTGTTGGAGTAGTGTTGTGGTTGGATGGGAGGTGATGTTGGAGTAGGGGATGGGTTGGACGGGAGGTGTTGTTGGACTTGGGGTGTGGTTGGGCGTGAGGTGATGTTGGAGTTGGGGTGGCGTTGGACAGAGGTGATGTTGGAGTAGAGGGTGTGGTGGAATGGGAGATGTTGTTGGAGTTGGCTGGGGATGGACGGGACGTGCTGTTGGATTATGGGTGGGGTAGGACGGAGATGATGTTGGAGTAGAAGTGGGGCTGGACGGGAGGTGATGTTGGAGTAGGGGGTGTGGTTGGACGAGATGTGCTGTTGGAGTATGTGTGGGATTAGACGTGAGGAGCTGTTGGAGTAGGGGTGTCTTTGGACGGGATGTTATGTTGGAGTAGGGCGTGGGGTTGGACGGGAGGTGATGTTGTTGTAGGGGGTGGGGTTGGACAGGAGGTGCTGTTTGAGTAGTGTTGTGGTTGGACTGAGATGATGTTGGAGTAGAGGTGGGGTTGGACGGGAGTTGATGTTGGAGTAGGGGTTGGGGTTGGACGGTAGGTGCTGTTGGAGTAGGGGTGGAGTTGGACGTGAGGTGATGTTGGAGTAGGGGTTGGGTTGGACGGAGGTGATGTTGCAGTAGGGGTGGGGCTGGACGGAGGTGATGTTGGTTTAGGGGTGGGGTTGGACAGGAGGTGATGTTGTTGTAGGGGGTGGGGTTGGACAGGAGGTGCTGTTTGAGTAGTGTTGTGGTTGGACTGAGATGATGTTGGAGTAGAGGTGGGGTTGGACGGGAGTTGATGTTGGAGTAGGGGTTGGGGTTGGACGGTAGGTGCTGTTGGAGTTGGGGTGTGGTTGGACGGGAGGTGATGTTGGAGTAGGGGATGGGTTGGACGGGAGGTGTTGTTGGACTTGGGGTGTGGTTGGGCGTGAGGTGATGTTGGAGTTGGGGTGGCGTTGGACAGAGGTGATGTTGGAGTAGAGGGTGTGGTGGAATGGGAGATGTTGTTGGAGTTGGCTGGGGATGGACGGGACGTGCTGTTGGATTATGGGTGGGGTAGGACGGAGATGATGTTGGAGTAGATGTGGGGCTGGACGGGAGGTGATGTTGGAGTAGGGGGTGTGGTTGGACGAGATGTGCTGTTGGAGTATGTGTGGGATTAGACGTGAGGAGCTGTTGGAGTAGGGGTGTCTTTGGACGGGATGTTATGTTGGAGTAGGGCGTGGGGTTGGACGGGAGGTGATGTTGTTGTAGGGGGTGGGGTTGGACAGGAGGTGCTGTTTGAGTAGTGTTGTGGTTGGACTGAGATGATGTTGGAGTAGAGGTGGGGTTGGACGGGAGTTGATGTTGGAGTAGGGGTTGGGGTTGGACGGTAGGTGCTGTTGGAGTAGGGGTGGAGTTGGACGTGAGGTGATGTTGGAGTAGGGGTTGGGTTGGACGGAGGTGATGTTGCAGTAGGGGTGGGGCTGGACGGAGGTGATGTTGGTTTAGGGGTGGGGTTGGACAGGAGGTGTTGTTGGAGTAGAGGTGGCGTTGGACGGGAGATGTTGGAGTTGGTGTGGGGTTGGACGGGATGTGTTGTTGGAGTAGGGGTGGGGTTGGACGGAGGTGATGTTGTTGTAGGGGGTGGGGTTGGACAGGAGGTGCTGTTGGAGTAGTGTTGTGGTTGGACTGAGATGATGTTGGAGTAGAGGTGGGGTTGGACGGGAGTTGATGTTGGAGTAGGGGGTGGGGTTGGACGGTAGGTGCTGTTGGAGTAGGGGTGGAGTTGGACGTGAGGTGATGTTGGAGTAGGGGTTGGGTTGGACGGAGGTGATGTTGGAGTAAGGGTGGGGCTGGACGGAGGTGATGTTGGTTTAGGGGTGGGGTTGGTCAGGAGGTGTTGTTGGAGTAGAGGTGGCGTTGGACGGGAGATGTTATTGGAGTTGGTGTGGGATTGGACGGGATGTGTTGTTGGAGTAGGGGTGGGGTTGGACGGAGGTGATGTTGTTGTAGGGGGTGGGGTTGGACAGGAGCTGCTGTTGGAGTAGTGTTGTGGTTGGACTGAGATGATGTTGGAGTAGAGGTGGGGTTGGACGGGAGGTGATTTTGGAGTATGTGTGGGGTTGGACGGGATGTATTGTTGGAGTAGGTGTGGGGTTGGACGGATGTGTTGTTGGATTAGTGGTGGGGTTGGACGGGAGGTGTTGTTGGAGTAGGGGTGTGGTTGGACGGAGGTGCAGTTGGAGTAGGGGATGGGGTTGGACAGATCTGCTGTTGGAGTAGGGGGTGGGGTTGGACAGATGTGCTGTTGCAGTAGGGGTGGGGTTGGACTGAGATGATGTTGGAGTAGAGGTGGGGTTGGACGGGAGGTGTTGTTGGAGTATTGGTTGGGTTGGACGTAAGGTGATGTTGGAGTAGGGGTTGGGTTGGACGGAGGTGATGTTGGAGTTGGGGTGGGGTTGGACGGAGGTACTGTTGGCATTGGGGGTGGGGTTGGACGTAGGTGCTGTTGGAGTAGGGGTGTGGTTGGACGGGAGGTGCTGTTGGAGTAGGGGTAGGGTTGGACGGGACGTGAAGTTGGAGTTGGGGTGGGGTTGGACGGGAGGTGTTGTTGGAGTATTGGTTGGGTTGGACGTAAGGTGATGTTGGAGTAGGGGTTGGGTTGGACGGAGGTGATGTTGGAGTTGCGGTGGGGTTGGACGGAGGTGCTGTTGGCATTGGGGGTGGGGTTGGACGTAGGTGCTGTTGGAGTAGGGGTGTCGTTGGACGGGAGGTGCTGTTGGAGTAGGGGTGGGGTTGGACTGGAGGTGAAGTTGGAGTTGGGGTGGGGTTGGATGGAGATGATGTTGGAGTAGAGGTGGGGTTAGACGGGATGTGTTGTTGGAGTAGGGGTGGGGTTGGACGGAGGTGATGTTGTTGTAGGGGGTGGGGTTGGACAGATCTCCTGTTGCAGTAGGGAGTGGGGTTGGACAGATGTGGTGTTGGAGTAGGGGTGGGGTTGGACTGAGATGATGTTGGAGTAGAGGTGGGGTTGGACGGGAGGTGTTGGAGTATTGGTTGGGTTGGACGTGAGGTGATGTTGGAGTAGGGATTGGGTTGGACGGAGGTGATGTTGGAGTTGGGGTGGTGTTGGACGGAGATGCTGTTGGCGTAGGGGTTGGTGTCAGACGTAGGTGCTGTTGGAGTAGGGGTGTGGTTGGACGGGAGGTGCTGTTGGAGTAGGGGTGGGGTTTGGACGGGAGGTGAAGTTGGAGTTGGGGTGGGGTTGGACGGAGATAATGTTGGAGTAGAGGTGGGGTTGGACAGGAGATGATGTTGGAGTAGGGGGCGTGGTTAGACGCGAGCTGTTGTTGGAGTAGGGGTTGGGTTGGAATGGAGGTGTTATTGGATTAGGGGACTGCGTTGGACGGGAGGTTATGTTGGATTAGTGGTGGGGTTGAACGGGAGGTGTTGCTGGAGTAGTGTGTGCGGTTGGACGGGAGGTGATGTTGGTGTAGGGGTGGGGTTGGACAGGAGGTGTTGTTGGAGTAGGCGTGTGGTTGGACGGAGGTGCTTTTGGAGTAGGGGGTGGGGTTGGACAGATCTGCTGTTGGAATAGGGTGTGGGGTTGGACAGATGTGCTGTTGGAGTAGGGGTGGGGTTGGACTGAGATGATGTTGGAGTAGAGGTGGGGTTGGACGGGAGGTGTTGTTGGAGTATTGGTTGGGTTGGACGTGAGGTGATGTTGGAGTAGGGGTTGGGTTGGACGGAGGTGATGTTGGAGTTGGGGTGGGGTTGGACGGAGGTGCTGTTGGAGTAGGGGTGTGGTTGGACGGGAGGTGCTGTTGCAGTAGGGGTGGGGTTGGAATGGAGGTGTTATTGGATTAGGGGACTGCGTTGGATGGGAGGTGATGTTGGATTAGTGATGGGGTTGGACGGGCGGTGTTGCTGGAGTAGTGTGTGGGGTTGGACGGGAGGTGATGTTGGTGTAGGGGTGGGGTTGGACAGGAGGTGTTGTTGGAATAGGGGTGTGGTTGGACGGAGGTGCTGTTGGAGTAGGGGGTGGGCTTGGACAGATCTGCTGTTGGAATAGGGGGTGGGGTTGGACAGATGTGCTGTTGGATTAGGGGTGGGGTTGGACTGAGATGATGTTGGAGTAGAGGTGGGGTTGGACGGGAGGTGTTGTTGGAGTATTGGTTGGGTTGGACGTGAGGTGATGTTGGAGTAGGGGTTGGGTTGGACGGAGGTGATGTTGGAGTTGGGGTGGGGTTGGACGAAGGTGCTGTTGGCGTAGGGGGTGTGGTTGGACGTAGGTGCTGTTGGAGTAGGGGTGTGGTTGGACGGGAGGTGCTGTTGGAGTAGGTGTGGGGTTGGACGGGTGGTGAAGTTGGAGTTGGGGTGGGGTTGGACGGAGATGATGTTGGAGTAGAGGTGTGGTTGGACGGGAGGTGATGTTGGAGTTGGGGTGTGGTTGGACGGGAGGTGCTGTTGGAGTAGTGGTTGGGTTGGACAGGACGTGTTGTTGGACTTGGGGTGTGGTTGGACGGGAGGTGATGTTGGAGTTGGGGTGGGGTTGGCCGGGAGGTGCTTTTGGAGCTGGGGTGTGGTTGGACGGGAGCTGATGTTGGAGTTGGGGTGTGGTTGGGCGGGAGGTGTTGTTGGAGTGGGGGTGTGGTTGGACAAGAGGTGAAGTTGGACTTGGGGTGTGGTTGGATGGGAGGTGCTGTTGGAGTTGGGGTGGCGTTGGACAGAGATGATGTTGGAGTTGAGGGTGTGGTGGAACGGGAGATGATGTTGGAGTTGGCATGGGGATGGACGGGAGGTGCTGTTGGATTAGGGGTGTGTTAGGACGGAGATGATGTTGGAGTAGATGTGGGGCTGGACGGGAGGTGATGTTGGAGTAGGGGGTGTGGTTGGACGAGATGTGCTGTTGGAGTATGTGTGGGATTAGACGGGAGTAGCTGTTGGACTAGGGGTGTGTTTGAACGGGATGTTATGTTGGAGTAGGGCGGAGGGTTGGACGGGAGGTGATGTTGTTGTAGGGGGTGGGGTTGGACAGGAGGTGCTGTTTGAGTAGTGTTGTGGTTGGACTGAGATGATGTTGGAGTAGAGGTGGGGTTGGACGGGAATTGATGTTGGAGTAGGGGGTGGGGTTGGACGGTAGGTGCTGTTGGAGTAGGGTTGGAGTTGGACGTCAGGTGATGTTGGAGTAGGGGTTGGGTTGGACGGAGGTGATGTTGGAGTTGGGGTTGGGTTGGACGGAGGTGCTGTTGGCGTAGGGGTTGTGGTTGGACGTAGGTGCTGTTGGTGTAGGGGTGTGGTTGGACGGGAGGTGCTGTTGGAGTAGGGGTTGGGTTGGACGGGTGGTGAAGTTGGAGTTGGGGTGGGGTTAGACGGAGATGATGTTGGAGTAGAGGTGTGGTTGGACGGGAGGTGATGTTTGAGTTGGGGTGTGGTTGGATGGGAGGTGTTGTTGGAGTATGGGTGGGGTTGGACGGAGGTGCTGTTGGAGTAGGGGGTGGGGTTGGACGGAGGTGCTGTTGGAGTAGGGGTGGGGTTGGATGGGAGGTGATGTTGGAGTAGGCGTGGATTTGGATGGCTGGTGAAGTTGGAGTTGGGGTGGGGTTGGACGGAGATGATGTTGGAGTAGAGGTGGGGTTGGACGGGAGGTGATGTTGGAGTCAGGGTGTGGTTGGACGGGAGATGATGTTGGAGTAGGGGGCGTGGTTAGACGGGAGGTGTTGTTGGAGTAAAGGTGGGGTTGGAATGGAGGTGTTATTGGAGTAGGGGACTGGGTTGGATGGGAGGTAATGTTGGAGTCGGGGTGTGGTTTGACGGGAGGTGATGTTGGAGTAGGGGTTGCGTTGGACGGGAGGTGTTGTTGGACTTGGGGTGTGGTTGGACGGGAGGAGCTGTTGGAGTAGGGGTGTGTTTGGACGGGATGTTATGTTAGAGTACGGCGTTGGGTTGGACGGGAGGTGATGTTGTTGTAGGGGGTGGGGTTGGACAGGAGGTGCTGTTGGAGTAGTGTTGTGGTTGGACTGAGATGATGTTGGAGTAGAGGAGGGGTTGGACTGGAGGTGATGTTGGAGTAGGGGGTGGGGTTGGACGGGATGTGCTGCTGGAGTAGGGGTGGAGTTGGATTGGAGGTGCTGTTGGAGTATTGGTTGGGTTGGACGTGAGGTGATGTTGGAGTAGGGGTTGGGTTGGACGGATGTGATGTTGGAGTAGGAGTGGGGCTGGACGGAGGTGATGTTGGTGTAGGGGTGGTGTTGGACAGGAGGTGATTTTGGAGTCGGGGTGTGGATGGACAGGAGATGATGTTGGAGTAGGGGGCGTGGTTAGACGGGATGTGTTGTTGGAGTAGGGGTGGGGTTGGACGGAGGTGATGTTGTTGTAGGGGGTGGGGTTGGACAGATCTGCTGTTGCAGTAGGGAGTGGGGTTGGACAGATGTGGTGTTGGAGTAGGGGTGGGGTTGGACTGAGATGATGTTGGAGTAGAGGTGGGGTTGGACGGGAGGTGTTGGAGTATTGGTTGGGTTGGACGTGAGGTGATGTTGGAGTAGGGATTGGGTTGGACGGAGGTGATGTTGGAGTTGGGGTGGTGTTGGACGGAGGTGCTGTTGGCGTAGGGGTTGGTGTCGGACGTAGGTGCTGTTGGAGTAGGGGTGTGGTTGGACGGGAGGTGCTGTTGGAGTAGGGGTGGGGTTTGGACGGGAGGTGAAGTTGGAGTTGGGGTGGGGTTGAATGGAGATAATGTTGGAGTAGAGGTAGGGTTGGACAGGAGATGATGTTGGAGTAGGGGGCGTGGTTAGACGCGAGCTGTTGTTGGAGTAGGGGTTGGGTTGGAATGGAGGTGTTATTGGATTAGGGGACTGCGTTGGACAGGAGGTGATGTTGGATTAGTGGTGGGGTTGGACGGGAGGTGTTGCTGGAGTAGTGTGTGCGGTTGGACGGGAGGTGATGTTGGTGTAGGGGTGGGGTTGGACAGGAGGTGTTGTTGGAGTAGGCGTGTGGTTGGACGGAGGTGCTTTTGGAGTAGGGGGTGGGGTTGGACAGATCTGCTGTTGGAATAGGGTGTTGGGTTGGACAGATGTGCTGTTGGAGTAGGGGTGGGGTTGGACTGAGATGATGTTGGAGTAGAGGTGGGGTTGGACGGGAGGTGTTGTTGGAGTATTGGTTGGGTTGGACGTGAGGTGATGTTGGAGTAGGGGTTGGGTTGGACGGAGGTGATGTTGGAGTTGGGGTGGGGTTGGACGGAGGTGCTGTTGGCGTAGGGGGTGTGGTTGGACGTAGGTGCTGTTGGAGTAGGGGTGTGGTTGGACGGGAGGTGCTGTTGCAGTAGGGGTGGGGTTGGAATGGAGGTGTTATTGGATTAGGGGACTGCGTTGGATGGGAGGTGATGTTGGATTAGTGATGGGGTTGGACGGGCGGTGTTGCTGGAGTAGTGTGTGGGGTTGGACGGGAGGTGATGTTGTTGTAGGGGTGGGGTTGGACAGGAGGTGTTGTTGGAATAGGGGTGTGGTTGGACGGAGGTGCTGTTGGAGTAGGGGGTGGGCTTGGACAGATCTGCTGTTGGAATAGGGGGTGGGGTTGGACAGATGTGCTGTTGGATTAGGGGTGGGGTTGGACTGAGATGATGTTGGAGTAGAGGTGGGGTTGGACGGGAGGTGTTGTTGGAGTATTGGTTGGGTTGGACGTGAGGTGATGTTGGAGTAGGGGTTGGGTTGGACGGAGGTGATGTTGGAGTAGGGGTGTCGTTGGACGGGAGGTGCTGTTGGAGTAGGGGTGGGGTTGGACTGGAGGTGAAGTTGGAGTTGGGGTGGGGTTGGATGGAGATGATGTTGGAGTAGAGGTGGGGTTAGACGGGATGTGTTGTTGGAGTAGGGGTGGGGTTGGACGGAGGTGATGTTGTTGTAGGGGGTGGGGTTGGACAGATCTCCTGTTGCAGTAGGGAGTGGGGTTGGACAGATGTGGTGTTGGAGTAGGGGTGGGGTTGGACTGAGATGATGTTGGAGTAGAGGTGGGGTTGGACGGGAGGTGTTGGAGTATTGGTTGGGTTGGACGTGAGGTGATGTTGGAGTAGGGATTGGGTTGGACGGAGGTGATGTTGGAGTTGGGGTGGTGTTGGACGGAGATGCTGTTGGCGTAGGGGTTGGTGTCAGACGTAGGTGCTGTTGGAGTAGGGGTGTGGTTGGACGGGAGGTGCTGTTGGAGTAGGGGTGGGGTTTGGACGGGAGGTGAAGTTGGAGTTGGGGTGGGGTTGGACGGAGATAATGTTGGAGTAGAGGTGGGGTTGGACAGGAGATGATGTTGGAGTAGGGGGCGTGGTTAGACGCGAGCTGTTGTTGGAGTAGGGGTTGGGTTGGTATGGAGGTGTTATTGGATTAGGGGACTGCGTTGGACGGGAGGTGATGTTGGATTAGTGGTGGGGTTGGACGGGAGGTGTTGCTGGAGTAGTGTGTGCGGTTGGACGGGAGGTGATGTTGGTGTAGGGGTGGGGTTGGACAGGAGGTGTTGTTGGAGTAGGCGTGTGGTTGGACGGAGGTGCTTTTGGAGTAGGGGGTGGGGTTGGACAGATCTGCTGTTGGAATAGGGTGTGGGGTTGGACAGATGTGCTGTTGGAGTAGGGGTGGGGTTGGACTGAGATGATGTTGGAGTAGAGGTGGGGTTGGACGGGAGGTGTTGTTGGAGTATTGGTTGGGTTGGACGTGAGGTGATGTTGGAGTAGGGGTTGGGTTGGACGGAGGTGATGTTGGAGTTGGGGTGGGGTTGGACGGAGGTGCTGTTGGAGTAGGGGTGTGGTTGGACGGGAGGTGCTGTTGCAGTAGGGGTGGGGTTGGAATGGAGGTGTTATTGGATTAGGGGACTGCTTTGGATGGGAGGTGATGTTGGATTAGTGATGGGGTTGGACGGGCGGTGTTGCTGGAGTAGTGTGTGGGGTTGGACGGGAGGTGATGTTGGTGTAGGGGTGGGGTTGGACAGGAGGTGTTGTTGGAATAGGGGTGTGGTTGGACGGAGGTGCTGTTGGAGTAGGGGGTGGGCTTGGACAGATCTGCTGTTGGAATAGGGGGTGGGGTTGGACAGATGTGCTGTTGGATTAGGGGTGGGGTTGGACTGAGATGATGTTGGAGTAGAGGTGGGGTTGGACGGGAGGTGTTGTTGGAGTATTGGTTGGGTTGGACGTGAGGTGATGTTGGAGTAGGGGTTGGGTTGGACGGAGGTGATGTTGGAGTTGGGGTGGGGTTGGACGAAGGTGCTGTTGGCGTAGGGGGTGTGGTTGGACGTAGGTGCTGTTGGAGTAGGGGTGTGGTTGGACGGGAGGTGCTGTTGGAGTAGGTGTGGGGTTGGACGGGTGGTGAAGTTGGAGTTGGGGTGGGGTTGGACGGAGATGATGTTGGAGTAGAGGTGTGGTTGGACGGGAGGTGATGTTGGAGTTGGGGTGTGGTTGGACGGGAGGTGCTGTTGGAGTAGTGGTTGGGTTGGACAGGACGTGTTGTTGGACTTGGGGTGTGGTTGGACGGGAGGTGATGTTGGAGTTGGGGTGGGGTTGGCCGGGAGGTGCTTTTGGAGCTGGGGTGTGGTTGGACGGGAGCTGATGTTGGAGTTGGGGTGTGGTTGGGCGGGAGGTGTTGTTGGAGTGGGGGTGTGGTTGGACAAGAGGTGAAGTTGGACTTGGGGTGTGGTTGGATGGGAGGTGCTGTTGGAGTTGGGGTGGCGTTGGACAGAGATGATGTTGGAGTTGAGGGTGTGGTGGAACGGGAGATGATGTTGGAGTTGGCATGGGGATGGACGGGAGGTGCTGTTGGATTAGGGGTGTGTTAGGACGGAGATGATGTTGGAGTAGATGTGGGGCTGGACGGGAGGTGATGTTGGAGTAGGGGGTGTGGTTGGACGAGATGTGCTGTTGGAGTATGTGTGGGATTAGACAGGAGTAGCTGTTGGACTAGGGGTGTGTTTGAACGTGATGTTATGTTGGAGTAGGGCGGAGGGTTGGACGGGAGGTGATGTTGTTGTAGGGGGTGGGGTTGGACAGGAGGTGCTGTTTGAGTAGTGTTGTGGTTGGACTGAGATGATGTTGGAGTAGAGGTGGGGTTGGACGGGAATTGATGTTGGAGTAGGGGGTGGGGTTGGACGGTAGGTGCTGTTGGAGTAGGGTTGGAGTTGGACGTCAGGTGATGTTGGAGTAGGGGTTGGGTTGGACGGAGGTGATGTTGGAGTAGGGGTGGGGCTGGACGGAGGTGATGTTGGTGTAGGTGTGGGGTTGGACAGGAGGTGTTATTGGAGTAGAGGTGGCGTTGGATGGGAGATGTTGTTGGTGTTGGTGTGGGGTTGGACGGGACGTGTTGTTGGAGTTGGTGTGTGGTTGGACAGGATGTGTTGTTGGAGTAGGTGTGGGGTTGGACGGAGGTGCTGTTGGAGTAGGGGGTGGGGTTGGACAGATCTGCTGTTGGAATAGGCGGTGGGGTTGGACTGATGTGCTGTTGGAGTAGGGGTGGGGTTGGACTGAGATGATGTTGGAGTAGAGGTGGGGTTGGACGGGAGATGTTGGAGTATTGGTTGGATTGGACATGAGGTGATGTTGGAGTAGGGGTTGGGTTGGACGGAGGTGATGTTGGAGTTGGGGTGGGGTTGGACGGAGGTGCTGTTGGCGTAGGGGTTGTGGTTGGACGTAGGTGCTGTTGGTGTAGGGGTGTGGTTGGACGGGAGGTGCTGTTGGAGTAGGGGTTGGGTTGGACGGGTGGTGAAGTTGGAGTTGGGGTGGGGTTAGACGGAGATGATGTTGGAGTAGAGGTGTGGTTGGACGGGAGGTGATGTTTGAGTTGGGGTGTGGTTGGATGGGAGGTGATGTTGGAGTAGGGGTTGGGTTGGACGGGAGGTGTTTTTGGACTTGGGGTGTGGTTGGATGGGTGGTGATGTTGGAGTTGGGGTGGGGTTGGCCAGGAGGTGCTTTTGGAGCTGGGGTGTGGTTGGATGGGAGCTGATGTTGGAGTTGGGGTGTGGTTGGGCGGGAGGTGCTTTTGGAGCTGGTGTGTGGTTGGACGGGAGGTGATGTTGGAGTTGGGGTGCGGCTGGACGGGAGGTGATGTTGGAGTAGGGGGTGTGGTTGGACGGGATGTGCTGTTGGAGTATGTGTGGGATTAGACGGGAGGAGCTGTTGGAGTAGGGGTGTGCTTGACGGGATGTTATGTTAGAGTAGGGCGTGGGGTTGGACGGGAGGTGATGTTGTTGTAGGGACTGGGGTTGGACAGGATGTCCTGTTGGAGTATTGTTGTGGTTGGACTGAGATGATGTTGGAGTAGAGGTGGGGTTGGACGGGATGTGATGTTGGAGTAGGGGCTGTGGTTGGACGGGAGGTGCTGTTGGAATAGGGGTGGGGCTGGACGGAGGTGATGTTGGTTTAGGGGTGGGGTTGGACAGGAGGTGTTGTTGGAGTAGGGGTGTGGTTGGACGGAGGTGCTGTTGGAGTAGGGGGTGGGGTTGGACGGAGGTGCTGTTGGAGTAGGGGTGGGGTTGGATGGGAGGTGATGTTGGAGTAGGCGTGGATTTGGATGGCTGGTGAAGTTGGAGTTGGGGTGGGGTTGGACGGAGATGATGTTGGAGTAGAGGTGGGGTTGGACGGGAGGTGATGTTGGAGTCAGGGTGTGGTTGGACGGGAGATGATGTTGGAGTAGGGGGCGTGGTTAGACGGGAGGTGTTGTTGGAGTAAAGGTGGGGTTGGAATGGAGGTGTTATTGGAGTAGGGGACTGGGTTGGATGGGAGGTAATGTTGGAGTCGGGGTGTGGTTTGACGGGTGGTGATGTTGGAGTAGGGGTTGCGTTGGACGGGAGGTGTTGTTGGACTTGGGGTGTGGTTGGACGGGAGGAGCTGTTGGAGTAGGGGTGTGTTTGGACGGGATGTTATGTTAGAGTACGGCGTTGGGTTGGACGGGAGGTGATGTTGTTGTAGGGGGTGGGGTTGGACAGGAGGTGCTGTTGGAGTAGTGTTGTGGTTGGACTGAGATGATGTTGGAGTAGAGGAGGGGTTGGACTGGAGGTGATGTTGGAGTAGGGGGTGGGGTTGGACGGGATGTGCTGCTGGAGTAGGGGTGGAGTTGGATTGGAGGTGCTGTTGGAGTATTGGTTGGGTTGGACGTGAGGTGATGTTGGAGTAGGGGTTGGGTTGGACGGATGTGATGTTGGAGTAGGAGTGGGGCTGGACGGAGGTGATGTTGGTGTAGGGGTGGTGTTGGACAGGAGGTGATTTTGGAGTCGGGGTGTGGATGGACAGGAGATGATGTTGGAGTAGGGGGCGTGGTTAGACGGGATGTGTTGTTGGAGTAGGGGTGGGGTTGGACGGAGGTGATGTTGTTGTAGGGGGTGGGGTTGGACAGATCTGCTGTTGCAGTAGGGAGTGGGGTTGGACAGATGTGGTGTTGGAGTAGGGGTGGGGTTGGACTGAGATGATGTTGGAGTAGAGGTGGGGTTGGACGGGAGGTGTTGGAGTATTGGTTGGGTTGGACGTGAGGTGATGTTGGAGTAGGGATTGGGTTGGACGGAGGTGATGTTGGAGTTGGGGTGGTGTTGGACGGAGGTGCTGTTGGCGTAGGGGTTGGTGTCGGACGTAGGTGCTGTTGGAGTAGGGGTGTGGTTGGACGGGAGGTGCTGTTGGAGTAGGGGTGGGGTTTGGACGGGAGTTGAAGTTGGAGTTGGGGTGGGGTTGGATGGAGATAATGTTGGAGTAGAGGTAGGGTTGGACAGGAGATGATGTTGGAGTAGGGGGCGTGGTTAGACGCGAGCTGTTGTTGGAGTAGGGGTTGGGTTGGAATGGAGGTGTTATTGGATTAGGGGACTGCGTTGGACAGGAGGTGATGTTGGATTAGTGGTGGGGTTGGACGGGAGGTGTTGCTGGAGTAGTGTGTGCGGTTGGACGGGTGGTGATGTTGGTGTAGGGGTGGGGTTGGACAGGAGGTGTTGTTGGAGTAGGCGTGTGGTTGGACGGAGGTGCTTTTGGAGTAGGGGGTGGGGTTGGACAGATCTGCTGTTGGAATAGGGTGTTGGGTTGGACAGATGTGCTGTTGGAGTAGGGGTGGGGTTGGACTGAGATGATGTTGGAGTAGAGGTGGGGTTGGACGGGAGGTGTTGTTGGAGTATTGGTTGGGTTGGACGTGAGGTGATGTTGGAGTAGGGGTTGGGTTGGACGGAGGTGATGTTGGAGTTGGGGTGGGGTTGGACGTAGGTGCTGTTGGAGTAGGGGTGTGGTTGGACGGGAGGTGCTGTTGCAGTAGGGGTGGGGTTGGAATGGAGGTGTTATTGGATTAGGGGACTGCGTTGGATGGGAGGTGATGTTGGATTAGTGATGGGGTTGGACGGGCGGTGTTGCTGGAGTAGTGTGTGGGGTTGGACGGGAGGTGATGTTGTTGTAGGGGTGGGGTTGGACAGGAGGTGTTGTTGGAATAGGGGTGTGGTTGGACGGAGGTGCTGTTGGAGTAGGGGGTGGGCTTGGACAGATCTGCTGTTGGAATAGGGGGTGGGGTTGGACAGATGTGCTGTTGGATTAGGGGTGGGGTTGGACTGAGATGATGTTGGAGTAGAGGTGGGGTTGGACGGGAGGTGTTGTTGGAGTATTGGTTGGGTTGGACGTGAGGTGATGTTGGAGTAGGGGTTGGGTTGGACGGAGGTGATGTTGGAGTTGGGGTGGGGTTGGACGAAGGTGCTGTTGGCGTAGGGGGTGTGGTTGGACGTAGGTGCTGTTGGAGTAGGGGTGTGGTTGGACGGGAGGTGCTGTTGGAGTAGGTGTGGGGTTGGACGGGTGGTGAAGTTGGAGTTGGGGTGGGGTTGGACGGAGATGATGTTGGAGTAGAGGTGTGGTTGGACGGGAGGTGATGTTGGAGTTGGGGTGTGGTTGGACGGGAGGTGCTGTTGGAGTAGTGGTTGGGTTGGACGGGACGTGTTGTTGGACTTGGGGTGTGGTTGGACGGGAGGTGATGTTGGAGTTGGGGTGGGGTTGGCCGGGAGGTGCTTTTGGAGCTGGGGTGTGGTTGGACGGGAGCTGATGTTGGAGTTGGGGTGTGGTTGGGCGGGAGGTGTTGTTGGAGTGGGGGTGTGGTTGGACAAGAGGTGAAGTTGGACTTGGGGTGTGGTTGGATGGGAGGTGCTGTTGGAGTTGGGGTGGCGTTGGACAGAGATGATGTTGGAGTTGAGGGTGTGGTGGAACGGGAGATGATGTTGGAGTTGGCATGGGGATGGACGGGAGGTGCTGTTGGATTAGGGGTGTGTTAGGACGGAGATGATGTTGGAGTAGATGTGGGGCTGGACGGGAGGTGATGTTGGAGTAGGGGGTGTGGTTGGACGAGATGTGCTCTTGGAGTATGTGTGGGATTAGACGGGAGTAGCTGTTGGACTAGGGGTGTGTTTGGACGGGATGTTATGTTGGAGTAGGGCGGAGGGTTGGACGGGAGGTGATGTTGTTGTAGGGGGTGGGGTTGGACAGGAGGTGCTGTTTGAGTAGTGTTGTGGTTGGACTGAGATGATGTTGGAGTAGAGGTGGGGTTGGACGGGAATTGATGTTGGAGTAGGGGGTGGGGTTGGACGGTAGGTGCTGTTGGAGTAGGGTTGGAGTTGGACGTCAGGTGATGTTGGAGTAGGGGTTGGGTTGGACGGAGGTGATGTTGGAGTAGGGGTGGGGCTGGACGGAGGTGATGTTGGTGTAGGTGTGGGGTTGGACAGGAGGTGTTATTGGAGTAGAGGTGGCGTTGGATGGGAGATGTTGTTGGTGTTGGTGTGGGGTTGGACGGGACGTGTTGTTGGAGTTGGTGTGTGGTTGGACAGGATGTGTTGTTGGAGTAGGTGTGGGGTTGGACGGAGGTGCTGTTGGAGTAGGGGGTGGGGTTGGACAGATCTGCTGTTGGAATAGGCGGTGGGGTTGGACTGATGTGCTGTTGGAGTAGGGGTGGGGTTGGACTGAGATGATGTTGGAGTAGAGGTGGGGTTGGACGGGAGATGTTGGAGTATTGGTTGGATTGGACGTGAGGTGATGTTGGAGTAGGGGTTGGGTTGGACGGAGGTGATGTTGGAGTTGGGGTGGGGTTGGACGGAGGTGCTGTTGGCGTAGGGGTTGTGGTTGGACGTAGGTGCTGTTGGTGTAGGGGTGTGGTTGGACGGGAGGTGCTGTTGGAGTAGGGGTTGGGTTGGACGGGTGGTGAAGTTGGAGTTGGGGTGGGGTTAGACGGAGATGATGTTGGAGTAGAGGTGTGGTTGGACGGGAGGTGATGTTTGAGTTGGGGTGTGGTTGGATGGGAGGTGATGTTGGAGTAGGGGTTGGGTTGGACGGGAGGTGTTTTTGGACTTGGGGTGTGGTTGGACGGGAGGTGATGTTGGAGTTGGGGTGGGGTTGGCCAGGAGGTGCTTTTGGAGCTGGGGTGTGGTTGGATGGGAGCTGATGTTGGAGTTGGGGTGTGGTTGGGCGGGAGGTGATGTTGGAGTGGGGGTGTGGTTGGACAGGAGGTGAAGTTGGACGGGGTGTGGTTGGATTGGAGGTGCTGTTGGAGTTGGGCTGGCATTGGACAGGAGGTGCTGTTTGAGTCGTGTTGTGGTTGGACTGAGATGATGTTGGAGTAGAGGTGGGGTTGGACGGGAATTGATGTTGGAGTAGGGGGTGTGGTTGGACGAGATGTGCTGTTGGAGTATGTGTGGGATTAGACGGGAGGAGCTGTTGGACTAGGGGTGTGTTTGGACGGGATGTTATGTTGGAGTAGGGCGTGGGGTTGGACGGGAGGTGATGTTGTTGTAGGGGGTGGGGTTGGACAGGAGGTGCTGTTTGAGTAGTGTTGTGGTTGGACTGAGATGATGTTGGAGTAGAGTTGGGGTTGGACGGGAATTGATGTTGGAGTAGGGGGTGGGGTTGGACGGTAGGTGCTGTTGGAGTAGGGGTGGAGTTGGACGTGACGTGATGTTGGAGTAGGGGTTGGGTTGGACAGAGGTGATGTTGGAGTAGGGGTGGGGCTGGACGGAGGTGATGTTGGTGTAGGGGTGGGGTTGGACAGGAGGTGTTATTGGAGTAGCGGTGGCGTTGGATGGAAGATGTTGTTGGAGTTGGTGTGGGGTTGGACGGGATGTGTTGTTGGAGTTGGTGTGGGTTTGGACAGGATGTGTTGTTGGAGTAGGTGTGGGGTTGGACGAAGGTGCTGTTGGAGTAGGGGGTGGGGTTGGACAGGTCTGCTGTTGGAATAGGGGGTGGGGTTGGACAGATGTGCTGTTGGAGTAGGGGTGGGGTTGGACTGAGATGATGTTGGAGTCGGGGTGTGGTTGGACGGGAGATGATGTTGGAGTAGGGGGCGTGGTTAGACGGGAGGTGTTGTTGGAGTAGGGGTGAGGTTGGAATGGAGGTGTTATTGGAGTAGGGGACGGGGTTGGACGGGAGGTGTTGTTGGAGTTGGGGTGTGGTTGGACGGGAGGTGATGTTGGAGTTGGGGTGTGGTTGGACGGGAGGTAATGTTGGAGTTGGGATGTGGTTGGACGGGAGGTGATGTTGGAGTTGGGGTGTGGTTGGCCGGGAGGTGCTTTTGTAGCTGGTGTGTGGTTCGACGGGAGGAGATGTTGGAGTCATGGTGTGGTTGGACGGGAGGTGCTTTTGGAGTTGGGGTGCGGCTGGACGTGAGGTGATGTTGGAGTAGGGGTTGGGTTGGACGGAGGTGATGTTGGACTAGGGGTGGGGCTGGACGGAGGTGCTGTTGGAGTAGGGGTGGGGTTGGATGGGAGGTGATGTTGGAGTAGGCGTGGATTTGGATGGCAGGTGAAGTAGGAGTTGGGGTCGGGTTGGACGGAGATGATGTTGGAGTAGAGGTGGGGTTGGACGGGAGGTGATGTTGGAGTCGGGGTGTGGTTGGACGGGAGATGATGTTGGAGTAGGGGGCGTGGTTAGACCGGAGGTGTTGTTGGAGTAGGGGTGAGGTTGGAATGGAGGTGTTATTGGAGTAGGGGACGGGGTTGGACGGGAGGTGTTGTTGGAGTTGGGGTGTGGTTGGACGGGAGGTGATGTTGGAGTGGGGGTGTGGTTGGACGGGAGGTGCTTTTGGAGCTGGTGTGTGGTTGGACGGGAGGTGATGTTGGAGTTGGGGTGGGGCTGGACGGGAGGTGATGTTGGAGTAGGGGGTGTGGCTGGACGGGATGTGCTGTTGGAGTATGTGTGGGATTAGACGGGATATGCTGTTGGAGTAGGGGTGTGGTTGGACTGAGATGATGTTGGAGTAGAGGTGGGATTGGACGGGAGGTGATGTTGGTGTAGGGGGTGGGGTTGGACGGGAGGTGCTGTTGGAGTAGAGGTGGAGTTGGACGGGAGGTGCTGTTGGAGTACTGGTTGGGTTGGACGTGAGGTGATGTGGAAATAGGGGTTGGGTTGGACGGAGGTGATGTTGGACTAGGGGTGGGGCTGGATGGAGGTGATGTTGATGTAGGGATGGGGTTGGATGGGAGGTGATGTTGTTGTAGGGGGTGGGGTTGGACAGGATGTGCTGTTGGAGTAGGGGTGTGGTTGGACTGAGATGATGTTGGAGTAGAGGTGGGGTTGGACGGGAGGTGATGTTGGAGTAGGGGGTGTGGTTGGACGGGAGGTGCTGTTGGAGTAGAGGTGGAGTTGGACGGGAGGTGCTGTTAGAGTATTGGTTGGGTTGGACGTGAGGTGATGTTGGAGTAGGGGTTGGGTTGGACGGAGGTGATGTTGGACTAGGGTGGGGCTGGATGGAGGTGCTGTTGGAGTAGGGGTGGGGTTGGATGGCAGGTGATGTTGGAGTAGGCGTGGATTTGGATGGCAGGTGAAGTTGGAGTTGGGGTGGGGTTGGACGGAGATGATGTTGGAGTAGAGGTGGGGTTGGACGGGAGGTGATGTTGGCGTCGGGGTGTGGTTGGACGGGAGATGATGTTGGAGTAGGGGGCGTGGTTAGACGGGATGTGTTGTTGGAGTAGGGGTGGGGTTGGAATGGAGGTGTTATTGGAGTAGGGGACGGGGTTGGACGGGAGGTGTTGTTGGAGTTGGGGTGTGGTTGGACGGGAGGTGATGTTGGAGTTGGGGTGTGGTTGGACGGGAGGTAATGTTGGAGTTGGCATGTGGTTGGACGGGAGGTGATGTTGGAGTTGGGGTGTGGTTGGCCGGGAGGTGCTTTTGGAGCTGGTGTGTGGTTGGACGGGAGGTGATGTTGGAGTCGTGGTGTGGTTGGACGGGAGGTGATGTTGGAGTTGGGGTGCGGCTGGATGGGAGGTGATGTGGGAGTAGGGGGTGTGGTTGGACGGGATGTGCTGTTGGAGTATTTGTGGGATTAGACGGGAGGAGCTGTTGGAGTAGGGGTGTGTTTGGATGGGATGTTATGTTAGAGTAGGGCGTAGGGTTGGACGGGAGGTGATGTTGTAGGGGGTGGGTTTGGACAGGAGGTGCTGTTGGAGTAGTGGTGGAGTTGGATGGGAGGTGCTGTTGGAGTATTGGTTCGGTTGGACGTGAGGTGATGTTGGAGTAGGGGTTGGGTTGGACGGAGGTGATGTTGGAGTAGGGGTGGGGCTGGATGGAGGTGATGTTGTTGTAGGGGTGTGGTTGGACAGGAGATGATGTTGGACTTGGGGTGTGGTTGGACGGGAGGTGATGTTGGAGTTGGGGTGTGGTTGGACGGGAGGTGCTTTTGGAGCTGGTGTGTGGTTGGACGGGAGGTGATGTTGGAGTTGGGGTGGGGGTGGACGGGAGGTGATGTTGGAGTAGGGGGTGTGGCTGGACGGGATGTGCTGTTGGAGTATGTGTGGGATTAGACGGGAGGAGCTGATGGAGTGGGGTGTGTTTGACAGGATGTTATGTTAGAGTAGGGCGTGGTGTTGCACGGGAGGTGATGTTGTTGTAGGGGGTGGGGTTGGACTGGATGTGCTGTTGGAGTAGGGGTGTGGTTGGACTGAGATGATGTTGGAGTAGAGGTGGGGTTTGACGGGAGGTGATGTTGGAGTAGGGGGTGTGGTTCGACGGGAGGTGCTGTTGGAGTAGAGGTGGAGTTGGACGGGAGGTGCTGTTGGAGTATTGGTTGGGTTGGACGTGAGGTGATGTTGGAGTAGGGGTTGGGTTGGACGGAGGTGATGTTGGACTAGGGGTGGGGCTGGATGGAGGTGATGCTGGTGTAGGGGTGGTGTTCGATGGGAGGTGATGTTGGCGTTGGGGTGGGGTTGGACGGAGATGATGTTGGAGTTGGGGTGTGGTTGGACGGGAGGTGATGTTGGAGTTGGGATGTGGTTGGACGGGAGGTGATGTTGGAGTTGGGGTGTGGTTGGCCGGGAGGTGCTTTTGTAGCTGGTGTGTGGTTCGACGGGAGGAGATGTTGGAGTCATGGTGTGGTTGGACGGGAGGTGCTTTTGGAGTTGGGGTGCGGCTGGACGTGAGGTGATGTTGGAGTAGGGGTTGGGTTGGACGGAGGTGATGTTGGACTAGGGGTGGGGCTGGACGGAGGTGCTGTTGGAGTAGGGGTGGGGTTGGATGGGAGGTGATGTTGGAGTAGGCGTGGATTTGGATGGCAGGTGAAGTAGGAGTTGGGGTCGGGTTGGACGGAGATGATGTTGGAGTAGAGGTGGGGTTGGACGGGAGGTGATGTTGGAGTCGGGGTGTGGTTGGACGGGAGATGATGTTGGAGTAGGGGGCGTGGTTAGACCGGAGGTGTTGTTGGAGTAGGGGTGAGGTTGGAATGGAGGTGTTATTGGAGTAGGGGACGGGGTTGGACGGGAGGTGTTGTTGGAGTTGGGGTGTGGTTGGACGGGAGGTGATGTTGGAGTGGGGGTGTGGTTGGACGGGAGGTGCTTTTGGAGCTGGTGTGTGGTTGGACGGGAGGTGATGTTGGAGTTGGGGTGGGGCTGGACGGGAGGTGATGTTGGAGTAGGGGGTGTGGCTGGACGGGATGTGCTGTTGGAGTATGTGTGGGATTAGACGGGATATGCTGTTGGAGTAGGGGTGTGGTTGGACTGAGATGATGTTGGAGTAGAGGTGGGATTGGACGGGAGGTGATGTTGGTGTAGGGGGTGGGGTTGGACGGGAGGTGCTGTTGGAGTAGAGGTGGAGTTGGACGGGAGGTGCTGTTGGAGTACTGGTTGGGTTGGACGTGAGGTGATGTGGAAATAGGGGTTGGGTTGGACGGAGGTGATGTTGGACTAGGGGTGGGGCTGGATGGAGGTGATGTTGATGTAGGGATGGGGTTGGATGGGAGGTGATGTTGTTGTAGGGGGTGGGGTTGGACAGGATGTGCTGTTGGAGTAGGGGTGTGGTTGGACTGAGATGATGTTGGAGTAGAGGTGGGGTTGGACGGGAGGTGATGTTGGAGTAGGGGGTGTGGTTGGACGGGAGGTGCTGTTGGAGTAGAGGTGGAGTTGGACGGGAGGTGCTGTTAGAGTATTGGTTGGGTTGGACGTGAGGTGATGTTGGAGTAGGGGTTGGGTTGGACGGAGGTGATGTTGGACTAGGGTGGGGCTGGATGGAGGTGCTGTTGGAGTAGGGGTGGGGTTGGATGGCAGGTGATGTTGGAGTAGGCGTGGATTTGGATGGCAGGTGAAGTTGGAGTTGGGGTGGGGTTGGACGGAGATGATGTTGGAGTAGAGGTGGGGTTGGACGGGAGGTGATGTTGGCGTCGGGGTGTGGTTGGACGGGAGATGATGTTGGAGTAGGGGGCGTGGTTAGACGGGATGTGTTGTTGGAGTAGGGGTGGGGTTGGAATGGAGGTGTTATTGGAGTAGGGGACGGGGTTGGACGGGAGGTGTTGTTGGAGTTGGGGTGTGGTTGGACGGGAGGTGATGTTGGAGTTGGGGTGTGGTTGGACGGGAGGTAATGTTGGAGTTGGCATGTGGTTGGACGGGAGGTGATGTTGGAGTTGGGGTGTGGTTGGCCGGGAGGTGCTTTTGGAGCTGGTGTGTGGTTGGACGGGAGGTGATGTTGGAGTCGTGGTGTGGTTGGACGGGAGGTGATGTTGGAGTTGGGGTGCGGCTGGATGGGAGGTGATGTGGGAGTAGGGGGTGTGGTTGGACGGGATGTGCTGTTGGAGTATTTGTGGGATTAGACGGGAGGAGCTGTTGGAGTAGGGGTGTGTTTGGATGGGATGTTATGTTAGAGTAGGGCGTAGGGTTGGACGGGAGGTGATGTTGTAGGGGGTGGGTTTGGACAGGAGGTGCTGTTGGAGTAGTGGTGGAGTTGGATGGGAGGTGCTGTTGGAGTATTGGTTCGGTTGGACGTGAGGTGATGTTGGAGTAGGGGTTGGGTTGGACGGAGGTGATGTTGGAGTAGGGGTGGGGCTGGATGGAGGTGATGTTGTTGTAGGGGTGTGGTTGGACAGGAGATGATGTTGGACTTGGGGTGTGGTTGGACGGGAGGTGATGTTGGAGTTGGGGTGTGGTTGGACGGGAGGTGCTTTTGGAGCTGGTGTGTGGTTGGACGGGAGGTGATGTTGGAGTTGGGGTGGGGGTGGACGGGAGGTGATGTTGGAGTAGGGGGTGTGGCTGGACGGGATGTGCTGTTGGAGTATGTGTGGGATTAGACGGGAGGAGCTGATGGAGTGGGGTGTGTTTGACAGGATGTTATGTTAGAGTAGGGCGTGGTGTTGCACGGGAGGTGATGTTGTTGTAGGGGGTGGGGTTGGACTGGATGTGCTGTTGGAGTAGGGGTGTGGTTGGACTGAGATGATGTTGGAGTAGAGGTGGGGTTTGACGGGAGGTGATGTTGGAGTAGGGGGTGTGGTTCGACGGGAGGTGCTGTTGGAGTAGAGGTGGAGTTGGACGGGAGGTGCTGTTGGAGTATTGGTTGGGTTGGACGTGAGGTGATGTTGGAGTAGGGGTTGGGTTGGACGGAGGTGATGTTGGACTAGGGGTGGGGCTGGATGGAGGTGATGCTGGTGTAGGGGTGGTGTTCGATGGGAGGTGATGTTGGCGTTGGGGTGGGGTTGGACGGAGATGATGTTGGAGTAGAGGTGGGGTTGGACGGGAGGTGATGTTGGAGTCGGGGTGTGGTTGGACGGGAGATGATGTTGGAGTAGGGGGCGTGGTTAGACGGGAGGTGTTGTTGGAGTAGGGGTGAGGTTGGAATGGAGGTGTTATTGGAGTAGGGGACGGGGTTGGACGGGCGGTGTTGTTGGAGTTGGGGTGTGGTTGGACGGGAGGTGATGTTGGAGTTGAGGTGTGGTTGGACGGGAGGTAATGTTGGAGTTGGGATCTGGTTGGACGGGAGGTGATGTTGGAGTTGGGGTGTGGTTGGCCGGGAGGTGCTTTTGGAGCTGGTGTGTGTTTGGACGGCAGGTGATGTTGGAGTCGTGGTGTCGTTGGACGGGAGGTGATGTTGGAGTTGGGGTGCGGCTGGACGGGAGGTGATGTGGGAGTAGGGGGTGTGGTTGGACGGGATGTGCTGTTGGAGTTGGGATGTGGTTGGACAGGAGGTGATGTTGGAGTTGGGGTGTGGTTGGATGGAGGTGCTGTTGGAGTAGGGGTGTGGTTGGACGGGAGGTGATGTTGGAGTAGGCGTGGAGTTGGATGACAGGTGAAGTTGGAGTTGTGGTGGGGTTGGACGGATATGATGTTGGAGTAGAGGTGGGGTTGGACGGGAGGTGATGTTGGAGTAGGGGGCGTGGTTAGACGGGAGATGTTGTTGGAGTAGGGGTTGGGTTGGAATGGAGGTGTTATTGGATTAGTGGACGGGGTTCGACGGGAGGTGTTGTTGGACTTGGGGTGTGGTTGGACGGGAGGTGATGTTGGAGTTGGGGTGTGGTTGCACGGGAGGTGATGTTGGAGTAGGGGTTGGGTTAGACGGGAGGTGTTGTTGGACTGGGGGTGTGGTTGGACGGGAGGTGATGTTGGAGTTGGGGTGTGGTTGGCCGGGAGGTGATGTTGGACTTGGGGTGTGGTTGGACGGGAGGTGATGTTGGAGTTGGGGTGTGGTTGCACGGGAGGTGCTTTTGGAGCTGGTGTGTGGTTGGACGGGAGGTGATGTTGGAGTTGGGGTGGGGCTGGACGGGAGGTTATGTTGGAGTCGGGGGTGTGGCTGGACGGGATGTGCTGTTGGAGCATGTGTGGGATTAGACAGGAGGAGCTGTTGGAGTAGGGGTGTGTTTGACGGGATGTTATGTTTGAGTAGGGCGTGGGGTTGCACGGGAGGTGATGTTGTTGTAGGGGGTGGGGTTGGACAGGATGTGCTGTTGGAGTAGGGGTGTGGTTGGACTGAGATGATGTTGGAGTAGAGGTGGGGTTGGACGGGAGGTGATGTTGGAGTAGGGGGTGTGGTTGGACGGGAGGTGCTGTTGGAGTAGAGGTGGAGTTGGACGGGAGGTGCTGTTGGAGTATTGGTTGGGTTGGACGTTAGGTGATGTTGGAGTAGGGGTTGGGTTGGACGGAGGTGATGTTGGACTAGGGGTGGGGCTGGATGGAGGTGTTGTTGGAGTAGGGGTGTGGTTGGTCGGAGGTGCTGTTGGAGTAGGGGGTGGGGTTGGACGGAGGTGCTGTTGGAGTAGGGGTGGGGTTGGACAGGAGGTGCTGTTGGAGTAGTGTTGTGGTTGGACTGAGATGATGTTGGAGTAGAGGTGGGGTTGGACGGGAGGTGATGTTGGAGTAGGGGGTGGGGTTGGACGGGAGGTGCTGTTGGAGTTGGGGTGGAGTTGGATGGGAGGTGCTGTTGGAGTATTGGTTGGGTTGGACGTGAGGTGATGTTGGAGTAGGGGTTGGGTTGGACGGAGGTGATGTTCGAGTAGGGGTGGGGCTGGACGGAGGTGACGTTGGTGTAGGGGTTGGGTTGGACAGGAGGTGTTGTTGGAGTAGGGGTGTGGTTGGACGGAGGTGCTGTTGGAGTAGGGGGTGGGGTTGGACGTGAGGTGATGTTGGAGTAGGCGTGGATTTGGATGGCCGGTGAAGTTGGAGTTAGGGTGGGGTTGGACGGAGATGATGTTGGAGTAGAGGTGGGGTTGGACGGGAGGTGATGTTGGAGTTGGGGTGTGGTTGGACGGGAGGTGTTGTTGGAGTTGGAGTGTGATTGGACGGGAGGTGATGTTGGAGTAGGGCTGGGGTTGGACAGAGGTGCTGTTGGAGTAGGGGTGGAGTTGGACGTAGGTGCTGTTGGAGTAGGGGTGTGGTTGGACGGGAGGTGATGTTGGAGTAGGCGTGGAGTTGGATGGCAGGTGAAGTTGGAGTTGTGGTGGGGTTGGACGGATATGATGTTGGAGTAGAGGTGGGGTTGGATGGGAGGTGATGTTGGAGTAGGGGGCGTGGTTAGACGGGAGGTGTTGTTGGAGTAGGGGTTGGGTTGGAATGGAGGTGTTATTGGATTAGGGGACGGGGTTGGACGGGAGGTGATGTTGGAGTCGGGGTGTGGTTGGATGGGAGGTGATGTTGGAGTAGGGGTTGGGTTGGACGGGAGGTGTTGTTGGACTTTGGGTGTGGTTGGACGGGAGGTGATGTTGGAGTTGGGGTGTGGTTGGATGGGAGGTGATGTTGGAGTAGGGGTTGGGTTCGACGGGAGGTGTTGTTGGACTTGGGGTGTGGTTGGACGGGAGGCGATGTTGGAGTAGGGGTGTGGTTGGACGGGAGGTGCTTTTGGAGCTAGTGTGTGGTTGGACGGGAGGTGATGTTGGAGTTGGGGTGGGTCTGGACGGGAGGTCATGTTGGAGTAGGGGGTGTGGCTGGACGGGATGTGCTGTTGGAGTATGTGTGGGATTAGACGGGAGGAGCTGTTGGAGTAGGGGTGTGTTTGACGGGATGTTATGTTAGAGTAGGGCGTGGGGTTGGACGGGAGGTGATGTTGTTGTAGGGGGTGGGGTTGGACAGGATGTGCCTTTGCAGTAGGGGTGTGGTTGGACTGAGATGATGTTGGAGTAGAGGTGGGGTTGGACGGGAGGTGATATTGGAGTAGGGGGTGTGGTTGGACGGGAGGTGCTGTTGGAGTAGAGGTGGAGTTGGACGGGAGGTGCTGTTGGAGTATTGGTTGGGTTGGACGTGAGGTGATGTTGGAATAGGGGTGGGGCTGGATGGAGGTGATGTTGGTGTAGGGGTGGGGTTGGACAGGAGGTGTTGTTGGAGTAGGGGTGTGGTTTGACGGAGTTGCTGTTGGAGTAGGGGGTGGGGTTGGACGGGAGCTGATGTTGGAGTAGGGGGCGTGGTTAGACGGAAGGTGTTGTTGGACTAGGGGTTGGGTTGGAATGGAGGTGTTATTGGATTAGGGGACGGGGTTGGACGGGAGGTAATGTTGGAGTCGGGGTGTGGTTGGATGGGAGGTGATGTTGGAGTAGGGGTTTGGTTCGACGGGAGGTGTTGTTGGACTGGGGGTGTGGTTGGACAGGAGGTGATGTTGGAGTTGGGGTGTGGTTGGATGGGAGGTGATGTTGGAGTAGGGGTTGGGTTAGACGGGAGGTGTTGTTGGAGTATTGGTTGGGTTGGACGTGAGGTGATGTTGGAGTAGGGGTTGGGTTGGACTGAGGTGATGTTGGACTAGGGGTGGGGCTGGATGGAGGTGATGTTGGTGTAGGCGTGGGGTTGGATGGGAGGTGATGTTGTTGTAGGGGGTGGGGTTGGACAGGATGTGCTGTTGGAGTAGCGGTGTGTTTGGACTGAGATGATGTTGGTGTAGAGGTGGGGTTGGACAGGAGGTGATGTTGGAGTAGGGGGTGTGGTTGGACGGGAGGTGCTCTTGGAGTAGAGGTGGAGTTGCACGGGAGGTGCTGTTGGAGTATTGATTGGGTTGGACGTGAGGTGATGTTGGAGTAGGGGTTGGGTTGGACGGAGGTGATGTTGGACTAGGGGTGGGGCTGGACGGAGGTGCTGTTGGAGTAGGGGTGGGGTTGGATGGGAGGTGATGTTGGAGTAGGCGTGGATTTGGATGGCAGGTGAAGTTGGAGTTGGGGTGGGGTTGGACGGAGATGACGTTGGAGTAGAGGTGGGGTTGGACGGGAGGTGATGTTGGAGTCGGGGTGTGGTTGGACGGGAGATGATGTTGGAGTAGGGGGCGTGGTTAGACGGGAGGTGTTGTTGGAGTAGGGGTGAGGTTGGAATGGAGGTGTTAT